>NC_056043.1:25556443-25913554 GCF_004379255.2 Salvia splendens | reverse complement strand
CTAGATCACACTTTTATATATATATATATATAGGGTTGCGTTAAAGATAGAACCATTCTTAAGTGTAGAACCTAGAACTCTACATATTTTATTCATTGGATGAGGAAAAAATGACGGTCAAGATTAAAAATCATACATATTAGACTATGTTTTCACGACATTCCGGACTCAACATGTGAAAAAACTCACATGTTGATGGAAAAATGAATGAAACGAAGAAGAGTCCATGCATACTTTATTTTTTCACTTATCTGCATTCACCCATTAATAATAGTTTTGGTTGTAATGGGAAGTTGTTGTGCAAATCAACACCATTGGATTAAAAGATCTAACGACCTCCGTTTGACATTTGTTCTACGTTTAAGAATGGTTCTACGTTTAAGAATGGTTCTATCTTGATCACAATCCTATATATATATATATATTTGTTTTAAATGAAATGTGAATAAAATGAATTAGTGGCACGTAGGCCTATTATTATTTATTATAAAAATGAAATGAGACTCCTATTCACGGACATAGTGAATAGATAATAGAGGGAACATATTTTTTTGTTTGCAAACCTTGCCAAGGTATTATTTTTAGTCTGTAGCGTTTAAAAATAGCATTTGAGATCCATAAACTTCGATTTAATATGATATGAGGTACTACTTTTTTTACTGTTTCAAAAATATTTTGGACAAAAATACTCTCCAGACCATGAAGGACAATTCAGTCTATTTACTCTCTCTTCTTCATTAGAATATTTCATTTATCTCTCTTTCTTTCTTCTTCCCCTTTCTTCCTTCTCCTTTTCTTTCTTCTTCCCCATGTCCTCTCTTTTTCTTTCTCCTTTTCCATTTCTTTCGTAACAGTTTTATTTTATTTTTTTCATTTTGCTCCGTCCATAAAAATTAATCACATTTTATTATATAAATTTCTTTTTGATGTAGTAATGCCTAATTCTTCTCTTTAGTTTAAGACATTATTAATCCAAAGAACAAATTAATAAGGACAATTTAGACAAAATTCGTATATTATCCATCGATTTCGCATCGAAGCGAACAAAGATACGCATATAATATAAAAGATTGGATAAATATATTATCATTTAAAACAAACAAGATATAAAGATGGGCTGCATAACATTCAAAAAACTGTGTTAAAATTATAGAATTAGTTAAAATAAATTGAAAAGAACTTAACACTGTTTCATCCGGGGGAGTCCAACGGGACCGTTCAGAAAAATACTACTTTATGGTGGTGTTCGATTTCCTAGATAAAATAGTATCATGATATAATCTAGAATTGAGTTGTGAGATTATTTTGTTGGAGGGGGTTAGCTATGATTAATTATCCTATGATTATCCATTTAAGATTGGGTTGTGAGATTGAATCTTATGAACCAAACACACTACATATTTAATCCCGAGATACAATCTTGCAAATCGAACACCCCGTATGTGCACAAATATGTTGTTCTTAATTCAATACATATCATAAAGAGAGAAGTAGCCTAAAAAAGTTGTTTAGTCCCTCAAGCATGAGTTCTTGTGTTTAATTCTCAATGAAGTTATATTTGTCTTATATTTGTCTCTTTTAATAGAGTTTTTTTTGTTTGCTTTGTTTTTTAGATTTTATTTTGTACGTACCAAAATAAATCTTTGAAAGATTTTATAAGAACTAAACTTTTACTACATCATTTCTACGTATTATTTTATATCATAAGAGATGGTCTTAGTAACACATAAACCTCAATTTGAGCCTAGCAAAATTCATAAACCACAACTTTATGAAATGCAATATAATTAATAAGACATAATAGTTCTAAATAGCAAGGATGGCCTAATTTTTCCTTAGAGTTGGTAGAAAATATTATGGTCGCGACCCTGATTTGCAGATTGGAAAGAAAAAGATGTTAAACGATATTGTTTTGAGCTTTTCTCGAGATTGAATTGTGAAATTATAATTTTAATTCTACCCATTCAAAAATTATTTTCTAGATCCGCCACTAATTCACATCCTTCTCAAAGTTACCGTAAAATCATTTGTATCCAATTTACTTATAAAATTATTCTAGACAAAGTGATAAAGACGAGATCATAAAAATATATTCAAAAACATGCAATTATTAGCCTTTTTTGCTATCAAATTAATGCTTATAAATAAAGCTGTTCTGTACCCCCAAGTCCTAATACATCTATCTTCAACCATGAATATTCCTTTCTCTTTTACATATACTACTTTTCCTACGCATCAGATAATTTTGGTTAATCCACACAACATATTTATCCAACTAAGCTAAACTTGTTTTTTTTTGGGGAAAATAAAAGAAAATATTTGAAAAGTGCCGTATTTTTTAATGGGCCCATTTGCGGTCCTAGGACTTTAATTGTGATTTTATGTTCAAGATTTTCTATCTTTTTCCTTTTAATGTTAGTTTCCATTCCATTTTTTTTGTCGGTTGAGAACTTTTCAATTTCTTGGCTCGTGTCTTGATACTATTTGTGGTGTATTTTTTTTAACATTTATTTACATCTATTTCTATCGTTGTAATGGAAAGATTTGTCGTGGATTTATTGCAGTTTAACTTAATAATTAAAGTAGAAACGCATATTCTAAGTCACCATATATCTTTTGACTTTTCTGATTAACCCCTAAGGTTATCTTATAATTGAGGTATCAACCTATAGTATAGTACTACTAATTATTAATTTTTCGTGAAAAACAAAAATAGTGAAATTAACCACTTCTGAAACGGTAGAAAGATATACTCCTGTTGCAAAAACAAAGGAACTAATCTGTCATTACCTAAACTAAATAAACAAATACCAATGGTTATATGGAATATTATAAGCGAACTATCTAAATTATTGGTTCATGATTCAGATGATCAGATTGAAATACTATAACAGATATATACATACATATATGGTTATACTAGTGTAATAACTTTCATCTTTTATGATAACTAGGAGTAACTCAATTTGAACCATCTAATTCTGACAAGGAACGGTCCAGATTAATCCTGAAATCTTATCATTCATGTAGCTAATACTCTACTGCTATATATTTGATATAAGTTAGTTATATATAATCACTTTCTACGTCATAAAGATTATCTTAAAACTTTAAATTTTATATAACTTTGTCTGTTTAAATTATTTTTTCACATAACATATAATATCAAATTAAAATAATTTTACGATGATCCGAACAATATGACATGAATATCATTATTGTTGAAGGCCAATAATGTCTTTATCCATTCACAAAAATAGCATTTGTTAAGAAACGCATTTTATTGATGAAGAAACTGAATCTCAGTTTCAATTCAATAAAATATTACTATTATTAATGAAGATCGTCATTATTTTCTTTTTTTCAGAGTATTTTTTAATAAGAAACATCATTCTATTAAAAACATAAACACAATATCATTTTTTCTCGACTCAATATCATTACTGAGAAGATTAACATCATCTTTCTTTTTTCAGAGTCATTTTCTTTATACACATCATTCCATTATACTAAAAAATTTCAATACTCTGTCGTTTGAGCTTAAGTGGGACATTTCCATTTTAGCACAGGAGTTTAGTTAGTGGTGTTTAACGAATTAGTACGTAACTGTAAATAATAAAGTAGGAGTGAGAATAAAATAGAAGTTAGAATAAAATAGGAGTGAGAGAAACAAGAATAAAGTAGGATAAAAAAAAGTGGGAATATAGTAGGCGAAATAAGATGATAAAGTAAAAGAGAAGAGTGAATTTAATATTGCCAAGAATAAAAATGTCTCACTTGGCTAGGACATTCAAAAATAGAATATGCCTCACGTATGCTGGGATGAGACCAAGGAATTATCATTTTCACTTGACCTCAATATCATTATTGTTGAAGACCAACATCTTTTATAACTTCATCATAATATACATGAGTATCATTTGTTAGAAAAATTATTTTAATAAAAGCACAGCACACTATCATTTTTAGTTTGACACAATATCTTTATTGTTGAAGACTAACATCATTATTCATTCATCAAAAGTATTTTTTTAAGAAACATCACTTTATTAAAAACGACGTAAAATGATATGAGGACAAATGCAAAACAATACCATTTTCAATTAAACAAATCATCATTATGAATGAAGATTAATATCATTTTTCATTTTTCAGAATATCATTTTGTTAAGAAACATCATTCCATTAAAAGCAAAGCACAATGTCATCTGCATGGAAAAATGCCATTTGTATATATATTTATAATAACCTAAGTACAATATAATGTTCTTCATTGCATTATTATGATGGTCTATATCAATCTAAATAATGACCTAAATTCAATGTATATAATGCAGAAAAAATGTGTTCACAACCGAACATATTTCATAAAGTCGTGTTGGTAATATTAGTTTATTTTTTTTAAAATAATAAGAAAAATTGAATGAAAAAATAATGATAAAAAACCAATTCAATCGAGAACCGACAAATTTCATAAGGGTTCAAACATTTAACATTGTTCATGTTAGAATTAGACCAAATAACGCGTTAATTTGCAACCAATCAAGTCTAATTTTTTATGGTTACACTTATTGAACAGAAATGATGTGTCAAAAAGACTAATTGAATAAAAAACAATGTAGCAATCATGTGAAACTTAATTTCTCAATAATGTTGTCGGATTATATATGTGTGTGTACGTATATATAGTTCATGTTGGAAGTTGGAACTATAACTACATGACACAAATTTATAAATTTAGCATATCTTTTTAGTACATTTCTCTACAGGGTTAAAATTGGTACACACAAACGACGCAGTTGAGGTCGTTATAATACTACTATGAAATTATGAACACGTGTTATTGGAGAAAAGTTAAAATTCGATTAAAAAAAAGAAAAAAGAAAAAAAACGTGATAATATCTTCACCTTTAGTGTATTATATTATTAATGATTTACTACTACTTTAGGACTTGACTAATTCAATTAACTTCGAAATTTCCGATGCCACTCATTTTTTGTTTTTCCAACTTATTCAGTTCCGTCACATTTTAGAACCAAATAATTTCGTAAATTGCCATCGATTTATTGATAATTGAATGAGAAGTGACATATAACCACATATGCAAAGAATAATAAGGCCAATAATAGCCCATTTTATTAGTGACAAGAGCTTAACAGTGACAGTGGAATCTTGTGTACCATAGTGGCTTGATCATTGTCACAATAAATTATAGTATTATACAATTATTAACATAGTTGGTATAAGTTGGAATTAGGGAAATAAAAGAGTGAATGTGATGTTGGCTTCAAAGGTGAGACGAGTGTTTAGTGGGCCTTATTCAAAGACTCCTTTACGCATAAGATCCATAAAATGGACAACTTTATTTGGGCTTTAACATGTATATATACCAAATTAGTGGTCAAAAGAGCTTTGGTGAAAGATGAAGGTAGAGGAGACCAAATAAAGCTTAGTCAAGATTGTGAAGGCCTTTCTATTTAAACATATCCTATCCCATGATTAGGGTCCACAAATGAGATTAGAAGAAAGTGAAATACTATTTACAACTAGTCGTTTGTTTAGATTTTATATTGATAAGCATAAGGGGGCCATCTAAGATCTTCCTTTGGCAAGTTGATTGTTAGATACAAGAACTTGGCCTAGGAAAACGGTTTAGGAGGATGGTAAAATGTCATTTTCTTAAATTCAAGAATTGTTAAGTAGCTATAAGGATGTTATCTGTTGGTCCAAGTAGACCCAAAGAAGGACTAGGGCTCCAAATATCGGTTAAACAAAATAAAATTTGATCGGTTAGTCTAAGTGACAGATAAATTGGTTCGGTTGAGTAGCTAAGAATGTTAAATCAATCCGAAAAAATTGGTTGATTTAAGTAGACCGAGTAAAGTACTGAGTTGTAGATAAGAATGTTAATTCAATCCGAAAATAAATTGGTTGATCCAAGTAGACCGAGAAAAGTACTAGGGAACCAAAAATGAGGTAAACAAAATAAAGTTTGGTCGATTAGTCTAGTTGACTCATATAATTGATTTGATCGAGTAGCTAAAGAAGTTGATTCAATCCGAAAATAAATGGTTGGCCCAAGTAGACCAAGAGAAGAAAACCAGGGCCCAAAAATTGGCTAGAAAAAATAAAGTCGATTAGTTTGATTAGAATCGTCTAACTAACTATAATTGATTTTGATAAGTACCTTTTTTCAATCCAAATATAATTGGTTGGTCCTAGGCTCCTAGTAGACCAATACAAGGGGGCCAGGGCCCATAAAATGGGCTAGATAAAATAAAGTCGATTGGCTTTATAAGAATAGCTTAATTGATCTGAAATTAAGTTTATCAGCTCGATTCCAAAAGAGTGGCATTTTCAATTTAAGTTGTAAATAGTATTTTACCAAATTTAAGAAACCATTAAGTTAGTAGCTCATATGAGCCCATTTAAGTTAAACCCTAAGATAACTGGGTGGATATGGGTTATGGGTTCCAAACATTTATTGCCTCCGTACGTGGGAAAATGTCTCATTGTGCCATTTCGGTACTTTGGCTATTTAAAGTCTCATTAACTTTTATTCATTACAGGTAAATGGATAAAATATTCAACTAAATCATCACACTCACATTTTATTATAAAATCAATACATAAAAATGAAGGTCACATTCTACTAGTTTTTTCCCTCTATTTTACAAAGTCAAACTATTTCTTAAAAATAAATATACGTTGAGTCGAAACGGGACTATAAATGTCGAATATTGAGAGTAATATTGTACCCGACCCATAACGGTTATATGTTACTAGTAATATATGTTTAGAGAAGTGATCAAGGTATAACTAATTTTAAGTGTATAACTAGAGAACAAATTTAGCCACACAAATAAATGCAACAAATATTATTTATTTTAATAATGTAAAATAGGCCAAGGGTATTTTTGGAAATCACATTATGAAATTTGATCACGCTCATACGCGATTCATTGTTCACGCTCATACCCGACTCATTTCCTTCCAGATTTTTTTCCTTCCAAATCTGATCACTTTCCTTGCAAATCTCCTTCCAAATCTGACCGATTTCATTCAATTTATAAAGGCGATTCAATTCAATTCGACGCGATTCAATTCAATCCGTTCATCGTGATTCAAATCAATGGATTCAATTATGAGGTCAGACGAAGATTATTTCAATTCCGACTCATCATCGTCGGGAGAGGAAGCTGAGACTTCTAAAGGTAATCATTATACGTTTCACTTTTATAACAATTACAGTCGATCATGATTAGAGTGTGTATGATGTGAAGATACGTTAGAGTGATGTATTTATATGTTAAAGTGATGTATATAGGCTTTAATTGAAGCGTGTGTGTTTTGTGAATTGAAGAGTGCTCTGTTTTCCACGGTTAAGTGAAGTGGTTGTGATATTTGCATATAGTGATGTATTTTATTAACAACAGTGAAGTAAAAATATGGTTATAGTGATGTGTTCCAACGTTAAGTGATGTTTCTTTGATTTTTTGCTATAGTGATGTAATTTGTTAACATCAGTGAAGTGAAATCATGGCTATAGTGATGTGTTCCATCGTCAGAGTGATGTTTCTTTGATTTAGGGCTCGCAAATCGTGCGGATTGGGTCGTTATCGGGTCAACCTGATAATGACCCAACCCAATAAGGCCTAACCTGAACCCGACCTGCTAAGGAAACTGTAAATCCGAACACGAACCCGACCTGCTACCTTCAAATCCGAACACGACCCGCACTCGTGACGAACCCGTTATCGACACGATATAATATGGGTTGACACGATACGATAACAACCCGAACCTGATATTACACGATTAAAACCTAATATCACACGATTAAACCTTAATTTTTAACCTAATTTACACAATTAAAATTGGTTTTATACTATTTAAACCTAATTTATAAGAAATTAAAAAATTAAAGTAATATATATATTTTTTAAATAATAATAAAAATAATAATATTATTTCTTAATGGGTTACCCGTATCCGACCCGAACCCAACCCGAAATTATCGGGTTCTTAATGGGTCAACCCGATAAGGACATGGATCCAATAAAACTTGACCTCAACCCAATAATTTTGTGGGGATTCGTGTTAGATTATCGTGTCGTGTCGAAAATTGCCAGCCCTACTTTGATTTTTGGCTATTGTGATGTATTTTATTAACAACAGTGAAGTAAAAAAATAATTATAGTGATGTAATCTAGGGTTAGAGTGATGTTTATTTGATTTTTGGCTATAGTGTATATAGAGCATATAGTGACCTATTATATGCTTACAGTGAAGTATATTATTCATTTTAGTGAAATATTATATGCTCAAAGTGATGTATATTCATCTTACAGTGGTTTACGTACCAAAATGCCCCAATGAATTGAAACAAAAAATTGGACAAAGTTTCATGACCCTTGATCGTGCATTGGACTTCTACAACAATTATGCTCGATATGTTGGGTTTGACACCCGTAAAAAGGGATCGAAAAAGGAAAAAGATGTCATTACTTGGATTTACGTGGTGTGTAGCCGAGAAGGTACAAAGCAAAGAAAGAGTGAACAATCTGAGGTGAAACGCAAGCGTTCTTCTATTAAGTGCTATTGTAATGCTAAAGTGTCTTGGAAGTATTTTATGGGTGTTGGTTATGTTATACAAAGTTTTGTTGAAGAACATAATCACAAGATAGTTGAGGAACGCCATAAGCGTTTTATGAAGCTGAACCGCAATTTGGATTTAATCCATCAGAAATTCATCCTTGATTGTGCTAATGCAAACATTGGTCCAACTTTAAGTTTTAGCTTACTTAAGGAAGTGCTTGGTGGATTAGATTATGTAGGGTGTACTGTTTTAGAAGTGCGCAACTATAGACGTGACCTTAGAGCATATGTGGAAGGAGATGATGCGCAAATGCTATTAAATGATATGTACAGGAAGAAGGAACTTTGTAGTGCATTTACATATGCGTATGAAGTCAACTCAAAAGATAGACTGACACGTTTGTTTTGGTGTGATCCTACTGCCAAGAGAAACTATCATTTGTATGGTGATATTGTTTCATTTGATACGACATACTCAACAAATAGGTATGTGCACACTAATTACTATTTTTCACTTCAGTGAAGTATATTGTGCATTACAGTGATGTATATTTCTGCATGCTTATAGTGTATTGTTTTTCATTTTAGGGAAGTATATTGAGCAATTAGTGAACTACAACATTCTTAAAGTGAAGTGTATCTAGCATGCCTTGACATGGAGTATATTGAGCATATAGTGATGTATATTGTGCATTACAGTGATGTATATTATGCCTTATAGTGATTTTAATATGTAGGTATTGTATGATATTTGATCCTTTTACGGGCAAGGATAATCATGGTCGCCCTGTGATATTTGCTGCTGGCCTTTTGTCCAAAGAAAATGCCAACTCATTTTCATGGTTATTTAACCAATTTGTAAAGTGTATAGGTGTGTCTAGGCGTGCACAAACCGAACCGGGATCGGAACCGGCAGTTTGAATCGTCCGGCGGGTTGCTGGTTCCAACGAGCCGGTTCAGGGTCGAAAGATGCGTGAACCGTGAACCGGCGGTTTACCGGTTTGAACCGGCGGTTCAACAGTTCAAACCGCCGGTTCAGGGTTGAACCGCCGGTTCAACTGATTTTTTTTAAAAAAATTATTTATAAAAATTGATATTTATATTTAAAATCAATTTTTACAAACAAATGAATACAAGAAATTCGTAATAGCCCATATATATTTGATGGGCTTGCGAATTTATGAAACTATTCTTGCTTGTTTCTCTTTTATAGAGACATCCTTGAATGTTTTATGTTCCACTTTCGATGTGGGACAAACTCATTTTTGGTTGTTTATCTTTTATAGAGACATCCTTGAATGTTTTATGTTCCACTTTCGATGTGAGACAAAATCATTATTGGTTGTTTCAGAGAAATCCTTGAATGTTTTATGTTCCACTTTCGATGTGGGACAAAATCATTCTTGGTTGTTTCTCTTTTATAGAGACATCCTTGAATGTTTTATGTTCCACTTTCGATGTGAGACAAAATCATTCTTGGTTGTTTCTCTTTTATAGAGAAATCATTGAATGTTTAATGTTCCACTTTCGATGTGGGACAAAATATGTTGAAGTACTTTCTTTTATAACTACATGTTTAGAGCATTCATTCATGTTTTTCCAATGTGGGATACAAAACTTTCTTTTGTCTTCTACTTTTCTTCATGTTTTGTATAATATATATAAACAAAATTATTATTCAAATATATTCTTGATTGATAAAAATAAAGAATTATTGAGAAATATGATTTGTATATAGAAAATATTTATTTGTATAATAATTATTGTTAGGTTTATACAATTTGTATAAGAATTATTCTTTCAATGTGTATAATATTATTTATTAGTTAACATATACATAAATTTATAAACATAAGCAAATCATTAATGATAAATAAAATATTAAGTAGTGTTTATTAATTTTTTTGAATAAAATATATTCATTATAAGTTGAAATACACTCTCTATAATTCAAGTAGTGTTTCCCCTATAATTACACTCTCTTCCAATTTAAATGCTCAAGTCCAATATTAAGTATTGATATTTTAAAAATCAAAAGGTTTAACTATAAGTAGTGTTTATTAATTTTTGTAAATAAAATATATTCATTATAAGTTGTAATTTTTAGTCTAATTCAAATTTATTATCAATAAAATTGTAATTTTCACCTTATTGTTTGAAATTTGTTTAAGCACATTTTATACATAATAAAGACTAAAAAGACAAAAAAAATTTACTCCATACTTAAAGTTGGATTTGATTTTTAAAATGTCAATACTTGGATGAAAGTATATTGGATTTTATTTAATTTAGAAGATAGTATATTTAATTATTCTCTTTTATAGTTACACATTTTGGATGTGCTACTCTATATTTCAATGTGGGATAAAAGTCTTTATTTATAAGTATATTATAGATCGTCCATCATTCTTCGTCTATATTAATACTCTATCTTCTATTATTATAATTTAACAACAAATATTATTACATAAACTATTATTCATTAGTTCTTTATCATTAATGATTTGCTTAGGTTTATAAATTTATGTATATGTTAACTAATAAATAATATTATACACATTGAAAGAATAATTCTTATACAAATTGTATAAACCTAACAATAATTATTCTACAAATAAATATTTTCTATATACAAATCATATTTCTCAATAATTCTTTATTTTTATCAATCAAGAATATATTTGAATAATAATTTTGTTTATATATATTATACAAAATTATTATTCAAATATATTCTTGATTGATAAAAATAAAGAATTATTGAGAAGTATGATTTGTATATAGAAAATATAGTAGAAGATAAAAGAAAGTTTTGTATCCCACATTGGAAAAAGATGAATGAATGCTCTAAACATGTAGTTATAAAAGAAAATACTTCAACATATTTTGTCCCACATCGAAAGTAAAACATAAAACATTCAAGGATGTCTCTATAAAAGAGAAACAACCAAGAATGATTTTGTCCCACATCGAAAGTGGAACATAAAACATTCAAGGATGTCTCTATAAAAGAGAAACAACCAAGAATGGTTTAATAAATTCGCAAGCTCATCAAATATATGGGCTATTACGAATTTCTTGTATTCATTTGTTTGTAAAAATTGTTTTTAAGTATAAAAATCAATTTTTATAAATAAAAAGTATATTTTTTTTAATTTTTAGTTGAACCGCCGGTTCAAACCGGCGAACCGCCGGTTCATGCCAAAAACCGACGGTTTTTTGAACCGGAACCGGAACCGCTGGGACCCTTGGCGGGCCGGTTTCGGTTCAAGCATATGATGAACCATGAACCGGCGGTTCGGAACCGTTGTGCATGCCTAGGTGTGGTTCCCAAACTCATTGTAACCGACCAAGACTTAGGAATGAAAGTTGCTATTGAGGAGGTCCTTGTCAATACAAGACACCGGTGGTGTATGTGGCACTTTATGAATAAAGTTGCTGACAAATTGCCAAAGAATATGCTTGTTAGTGAAGAACTAAAGAAGGAACTGAATGCATGTGTATGGTCGGAGTTGATAGAACCTGATGCATTTGAAGAAACTTGGCATGCTATAATGGAAAGATATGGGCTGGCCAATAATGATTGGTTTTCATCAATGTTTGCATCCAGAAGGTTTTGGGTTCCAGCCTTTTTCTGTGATTTTCCGATGAGTTCGTTGATAAAGACAACCTCTTTGTCTGAATCACAGAATAGCTTCTTTAAAAGGTACTCAAAGTCTCGGGCTAACCTTATGCAATTTTATATGAACTATAACCATGCTCTAGAGACTCAAAGAAGTAATAGCGCAAAGCTTGAATACTACTCCCTCCGTCCCAAGCTACTCGCACTTATTTCCTTTTTGGGCGTCCCAAGTTACTTGCACTCTTTCCATTTTTAGTAAAAATTTTCACCTACAGCCGTCATTTTTGACTTTCCTATACACTCATTCCTTAATCTCCGTGCCGAAAAGGAAAGGGGCGAGTTGCCCGGGACGGAGGGAGTATGATTCAACAAAAGTGCCTATTCTGCGAATAGAATTGGAAATCGAGAAACATGCATCAACGATATATAGTGGTAGTGGTTATAATGCAATTCAAGAAGAGATAGTTTATGCATGTTTCTTTTTGTCTTGTGCAACTCTAGGAGTGTCTACCAATAGAGAGATTGAAGTATATAACGTAAATGACAAGGATTCAATCTCATGGACAGTGACTTACTCCATTGGTGATGATACCTATTTTTGTGGATGCAAAAAGTTTGAGAGACTTGATCTATTGTGCAGTCATATATTTTGTGTGTTGAAATATAAGTTTGTTAAGTTGATACCCGAGAAGTTGCGTGGAGGGAGATGGTTGAAGTCACAGTTTGTGAAGCCAATACATGGAGGTTTTTGTGATGATCAAGAAATACACCTTGTTGTGGACAACAAGAATATTGCATTTAAAAACTTGTATGCATTATTCATTGAAACAACACAAAATATTGAAGGGAATATTGATCAAATCAATGCATTTGCTGGAATTATTAAAGAAGGTAAGAAGCAGCTTCTCGGAGAAGGTGTTGTTCTGTCTTCGACAGAGAAGAAAGCATTGATTGAGAACTTCTATGGCTCACAAGTTCCGAACTTTATTGAAGTTCATCCTCCTGATGTTGTTAGTACTAAGGGAAGTGGAAGTAGGAAGAAATCAAAGAAGGAGTCGGCAATGAAGTTAGCAATGAAACTAGGTCGAAAGTGTGGAAACCATGATTCTAGGAACTACAAAAAGGTTAATGAGAAGGCAATCAGAGGCAGTGAGGATTTGGACAGAAAAAGTTCACTTTGTAGCCTTTTTAGAGCACTAATGATTCATTTTATTACAATTTTGAGTGAATTTTATCTCAATGCAAACTTGGTTTTTGTGTTAAGCTCAAGTGCCAATAAGTTAACTTTTATATGTATTCGTTAACAAAATACATCACTATAACCATATTTTTACTTCACTGTTGTTAACAAAATACATCACTATAGCCAAAAATAAAAAAAACATCACTCTAACCCTGGATTATATCACTATAACTATGTTTTTACTTCACTATTGTTAATAAAATACATCACTATAGCCAAAAATCAAAGAAACATCACTTAACCGTGGAACACATCACTATAACCGTGTTTTTACTTAATTGTTGTTAACAAATACATCACTATAGCAAAAAATCAAAGAAACATCACTCTAACCCTGGATTCCATCACTATAACTATGTTTTTACTTCACTGTTGTTAATAAAATACATCACTATAGCCAAAAATCATAGAAACATCACTTAACCGTGGAACACATCACTATAACCATGTTTTTACTTCACTGTTGTTAACAAAATACATCTCTATAGCCAAAAATCAAAGAAATATCACTTAACCGTGGAACACATCACCATAACCATGTTTTTACTTCACTGTTGTTAACAAAATACATCACTATAGCCAAAAATCAAAGAAACATCACTCTAACTTCGGATTACATCACTATAACTATGTTTTTACTTCACTGTTCTAAATAAAATACATCATTATACCAAAAATCAAAGAAACATCACTTAACCGTAGAACACATCACTATAACCATATTTTTACTTCACTGTTGTTAATAAAATACATCATTATAGCCAAAAATCAAAGAAACATCACTTAACCGTGGAACACATCACTATAACTATGTTTTTACTTCACTGTTGTTAACAAAATACATCACTATACGCAAATATCACAGACACTTCACTTAACCGTGGCAAGGATCACACTGGTTTCCTTAATGTAACAGTGGAGTAAATAGTGAACAAGATATTAATGTAATATAAGAACTGGTATTGAATTTAAATGAAGTTTTCTACAATAGTTCATGAACGCTTGAAGTTTACAATCATTTTTTCCACATCTATGTCATTGTTTTTCCCATATTCTTCAAAATGCTTTGATATTGTTGCCAAGTTCTTCAATGACGCATGGTTTATTTCCAACAATATTAATGCGCTGCAATACTTTACTCTTAATCATTGGAGTGTTCCCTTGCTTCTTGTAGATAATCCACATTTCCAATCTTGTTCCCGCACACCATGATAACACTCCATATGTCTCATAAAAAAACTCCACAATCTTCTGCATTTGATCTTGTTCTCCAAGTTATTTTGAGCTTTTTATGTTGACATCCTTTATTGATTTGCATTGCATGTGATAACCCATTTTTGTCAAGTAATGACAAAAATACGCTCTCTGCAATATATCATCATGAATATCAGATGTAGTTCACTATAAAGAGTATTCTACTTCACTGTAATCACAAAAATACTTCACTATATATCATGTATACTTACCACAGTGTCAGGTATGCTACCATAATTGACTGTGATGTCCTCATCGTCCCCATTCTTTGAATTGTCAATCACCACTACACTTTTAGTGCTAAATTTGAAGCATATGGTGTAGTAATGTTCCGAAGCACAGATTGGAAAGAACACCTACAAAGATAATAATAATAATAATTTCAGAATAAAAACAATTAGTGAATATAACAAAGAATATATTGTGTTCAGTATTTACCAAATCTACGTCGGCCCACTTGAAATACGGAATTTGTTTAACCTCATTTTCTAAATTGTCACATAATCTATCAATTATGGCCATGATGTCGACCTCATCAAGCCGGTGAACAACTGTATACAACTAAAAGAGGAGACAAGTCAAATCTGGATAGAAGTAAACATGCTTTATAATGAACATATACCATGCAGTTAATTTTTCAAAATTTATACTATTCTTACTGATGGGTATGTTGTGAAAAAGAGGCGCCTCGATGAAGATAGAGCCTTGTATTCTTCCATGTTATTCAAATAAGAAGCCCACGCGTTGATCACACCCACTTCTACTAGCGTATGTGGCAATAGTGAACAGAATTCTCTTTTTTGTTACCAACATGACATCATCATCATACACTATGTTGTCCATGTTCAAACATGTGCGCGTGTTAGCACATCTTTTGTATATTTTTCCTTCTAAATCAGAACTATAATATAAATCTTACTCATTTAATTCATATGTTGTCATAATCCACAAAAAGATTTTTGACTCTTTCAAGGTAAAGTTTGTTTTCGCCTGAACCACTCTTTCATGGAATGGAGATCGCAATGCAGCGGATATTCTCTTATCAGCTTTTGAACCTCCACTTGTTCAATCCTAGCACTTATCTGTCAAGGCAAGAATGAGATGAAAACTTCACTGTATTGTGTATATATACTTCACTATATAAGACATATAGTTCACTTGATGTGTGTTAAAAGTGTTGGTCACTGTAGTACACTTACAAGGTCCGGATCGTAAACTATTAAATCGGTCGACGAATTTTGGCCAGACCCTTTCAATTCTGATTGAAAGTAGTCATCATCATCACCTAGCGCCATGCACGCTTCTATTGCAGATGCAATTTGGGCATCCACAATGTCACTATGGCCATGCTTTCACTTCACTGATGTTAATAAATTACATCACTATAGCAAAAAATCACAGAAACATCAATCTGACCCTGGAACACATCACTATAGCCATGATTTCACTTCATTGATGTTAACAAAATACATCACTATAGCAAAAAATCACAGAAACATCAATCTGACGATGGAACACATCACTATAGCCATGCTTTCACTTCACTGATGTTAACAAATTACATCACTATAGCAAAAAATCACAGAAACATCAATCTGACACTGGAACACATCACTATAAGTATGTTTTTATACCTTCAATTGTGTGTTTGGTGATGATGCTTTAGTTACATCTTCACAAAATTCATTTGTCTCCTACAAATAGTGAAGTGTAATGTATCATAAGAATAAAAAATCAAAAAAGTAAAAAAAATATTATTAATTAGTACACAACATCATACAAATTGTTTTTAGTTCACTCTCAATCAAATGTCAAGTGTTAAAACACAACAGACCACAATCAAATTGTTTACAATATCCATGGTTTCTGTTCAAACTCTTCAACTTACTGGTTTCTTTCCCAAGTTAATCTCAAGCAAAATTAATGTGCCTTCAGTCATTAATTTGTACTTTTCATCATGGGCTTCCATCATTTTTTCCATGAGATCAATCCATTCTGGATCATCTTCTTGATCCTCTTCAATAGCTTGTGTCATGTTGTCAATTGGATTTGACACAGCTTGGTCTCCTTGATGAACCTCCACACCCACCATCTTTAGTGCATTTATGGCTGCAACTTTGAAGCAATTGGCGGCATTGCTACTTGCTGGAGCATCCTTCATATACTACATCATTTTTGTAATAGCAGTTGCAGCCTCCCTTATTGAGTTTTTGATTTCATCAGACGAAGGAGCTTCATCAGTTGAAGGGGGGCTTAATCAGTTGAAGGAGCTCCGGCTACTGGTGGAGTATTTCCAGTGGAATGAGCTTCGGCTACTTAGAGAGTGTTTCCAGTGGAAGGAGCTTCAGCTATTGACAGAGTATTTTCAGTGGTAGTGGAAGGGACAGAGGCAATGACAGTGATTGAATTCTTGTTGACGTATAAAGCTTCAATGGAGACCGGGTCAATAATACTTTCTATGCTTCCTCTGCCATTGATACCTCCATTATTGAATTCCATCTCACCTCTCTCCTTAAGAAGTGATGTTGTCCAGTTCCGGACAGTAGGGAATCTTCTAACCACCAACCTCGTACGGTAGACAACCCTATCTACGTAACAAGCCTGCAAAAACAGATCAATAATATACTTCACTGTAAGCATATAATAGGTCACTATATGCTCTATATACTTCACTACACTGTGATGATAAAAATACATCACTCTAAGCATGATTTCACTTCACTGATGTTAAAAAAATACATCACTATTGCAAAAACTCAAAGAAACATCACTCTAAGCATCTTTTTACTTCACTATAAAGGAGTCCTTAAAATATAAAACTCACCAATAGGAAAGTGATGGGTCCAGTGAATGGGGTGGATTTGTTCTTGAGTTTCCAGCTATCATGTGCCGTGATTAGCATATCCAAAACGTAGTTGCACCAATTGTACTGCCTCACATTGGAAATGTTGCCAATGTCATCCAAAATACGTCCAAGACATTTTCCATTTGCAGTTGGTGAGATCAGAACATTGTCCAACAGAATAAGAAAAACTTTCTTAAACCACTTGCCACCATCTAGATCACTATCAAGTTGCTCTTGCAAATCAGTTGGGTTTATTGAAAATTTTTCCTTCTTCTTAGCCTTTGCAATGGTCATCATAACCTCATTTGTGTCATGCTTCTTTTCCCTATTTATCAGCAGCTCTCCTCTTGGCAGTCCCAAGGTAGCATGCACATCCTCCTCAGTGATGTGTAATGGTTGATCATCAATAAGTTTTATTCTCGAGCAGTTGTCTTGATTAAAATTTTCGAGGAGTGAAAATGTCATTTCAGCAAGAATACTTCTGATCTTCAAATGAACAAGCTGTCCAAACCCCATCTCTTCCAGAGCAGCTATTTGTTTTGAGTTCATTTTCTCAATGGCATCAACAAGAACTTTCACCCCTATCTTTACAACTGATTTTAAACCGTTCATCATAAACCATTGTTCTCTTTCCTTTAGCATGTTTCTTTCTAGCAGGTTGTTCCTCTTCATCATTTGTTTGTGGCCTCCCACGTTTTGAGGCTGGAAGACATAATACAAAAAAATTGGTCAAATTCATGAATACACACTTAACATAGTTCAAAATTATACATGAATGACTCTGCCATACACATAATATATTTCACTAAGATACTAAATAATTAAATAACTCACTCTGTGGTTTTTTTTTGTGGCCTATCATGTTTATTCTTAGACCTCATTTCAGGAGAAGTTGTAGTAACTTGTTTTCGAGGTCCATCTTCCCTATTCTTCGACCTTATTTCAATAGAAGTTGCAGTAAGTTGTTGTTGAGGTCTATCATCCCGATTCTTAGACCTCTTTTCGGCTGTAGCAGCTTCATGGACATGAGAAAAAAAAATCACTATAACAAAATATCAAAGAAACATCACTCTAACCCTGGAACACATCACTATAGCCATGCTTTCACTTCACTGATGTTAATAAATTACATCACTATAGCAAAAAATCACAGAAACATCAATCTGACACTAGAACACATCACTATAGCCATGATTTCACTTCACTGATGTTAACAAATTACATCACTATAGCAAAAAATCACAGAAACATCACTCTGACACTGGAACACATCACTATAGCCATGATTTCACTTCACTGATGCTAACAAATTACATCACTATAGCAAAAAATCACAAAAACATCAATCTGACACTAGAACACATCACTATAGCCATGATTTCACTTCACTGATGTTAACAAATTACATCACTATAGCAAAAAATCACAGAAACATCAATCTGACACTGGAACACATCACTATAACCATGATTTCACTTCACTGATGCTAACAAATTACATCAATATAGCAAAAAATCAAAGAAACATCACCCTGACACTGGAACACATCACTATAGCCATGATTTCACTTCACTGATGTTAACAAATTACATCACTATAGCAAAAAATCACAGAAACATCATCTGACATTGGAACACATCACTATAGCCATGTTTTTACTTCACTGATGTTAACAAAATACATCACTATAGCCAAAAATCAAAGAAACATCACTCTAAACTTGGAACACATAACTATAAACATGCTTTCACTTCACTGATGTTAACAAAATACATCACTATAGTAAAAAAATCAAAGAAACATCACTCTAAACCTGGAACTACATCACTCTGACCACAGAAGTTACGGTTGTATAAATCACTCTAACCACAGAAACTACGGTTGTATAAATCACAAGACACGAAAATATTGTATATTAAAATTAATAAATAGTAGGAATGACTCACGGTCGGAACCTTGTTGTATACAACCATAACTTGCATTTTTCTTCGTACGTTCAAAAGCTACAAAAAAATTCAAATCTAAATCAGTTCTAAAATCAAACCTACAAATAAATGACGTAATTTTGCAGAAGAGAGGTTGAATCGCAATGGCGATGGCTACGGCGAAGGCGACGGCGAGGTTGAATCGCGATTTAATTTTGCAGAAGAGAGAAGAGGAGAGTAGGTGAAGAACACGGGTTCGTTCTCAAACGAATTGAATTTGCCAATGACGTAATTTTGGCTGCAATGACAATTATACCCCCGCCTTGTTATTGTGGAGTAAATTTGTGATTGAGGGAACTAATTTCTCCTTTAATTCAAAAATTACATGTATTAATACTAGCTCTTGATTTTCTTGATCTTGTGGCTGTGATTTGTTCTCTAGTTATGCAATTAATGGACACCTGCCCTAGATCACTACTCTATATGTTTATTTGTTTTGTTATCATAAAATTCATAATCCCAAGAAATATGACAATGTTCATTTATTTAGGACTTACAATTTGAGAAGTTTTTTTAACTAGGGGAGACTTATATTTTAAACTTAATTATTGATTTTTTAAGGACAATGTCTCAAGGATACATAACTTTATCTACATGCATTCATCCATGATCCACACAAATAATTATAATTAGATATTTAAATACGCACAAACATAAGTACGTATAACAAATAATTATTGAACTTTGAAATATTCAAACTACCGATACCTTTCAATTTTAATTTATTTGATATTCGAACTACCGATACCATATTAGACACACGGCTAAGTTTTTGAAAATGGGTAACTGGAAAGTGTTGCTACTAATTTCTATTATTATACCACAAGTCTTGATTTTGATCACTCAATTTATATACGAAAAGAAGAAATAAACGTTAAAAGCGAAACACCTTTCTCAAAATTATTGATCACATGACTCGATTGCATTAGCAAATGAAGAATGCTACATTCTAATGGAAGTAATTGACCTACACAAAAATAATTATAGTTTGGTACTATAATAATTATGCATTTATTAGGAGAATTATTATCCAATTCCCATCAATAGTTATTCACTATTTGTTTACTCCAAACACAATTTTTTCCAACAACCTCTCATGCAATTATCACACAGGATCATATTGTCTCTTCCCTCCATTCCAAAACAAGCACAAATTTTAGACTATCTAAGAACAAATCATTTTAAGGGATATAAAAAACAATTCTTTGAACTTCAAGACTCCAAAATTTCTAAAACTCTCGACCAAATATCATCTTATATTTCTAATACACGGCTAAGAAATGATAAATATAACGATAGATATGGTAGATCTTAATCGACATAATATTTTCATTATAATGAAATCCAAGATTTTTTTTAATAAAATTAAAGTCGTATAACTTGAAATCCTACAGCATATAAGAAAAACTAAAGGAGTGGAACATGCTTACACTAATCAATGTCCCATGGGACTCGAGTATCAATCTGTCACATTCTGCAAATATTTTTATAAAATACCAAAAGTTAGAAAATTAATTTCCTACCTTTATAAAAAAAACAAATGTTTAGAATAAACACATATGCTAAAGAATGTGCATGAAATTCAAGAAGTCAGAAAACAGGACAAGCTCGTGAATTACACTGAACTTTGGTATCCAATGTGGAACTCATCCTATCCTACTGCAAGACTTCCAAAGCAGAGAAATGTGATCCACTTTAATAATTATTAAAAATCTCAACTTCATGAAATTAACTTATAGTAGTAGAATAAATTATATTATATGAATATTATAGAGCAGAAATAGGGGGGCCAACAGCTGTCTATCTCCTTCAAAGACATGCTTTCTTTTGCACATTAGGGATTTCCCCACCTCCACCAATAATGTATTTTTGCACTTGGATTTGCCCTTCATTTGATGGCCTCTCCACTATTGGGGAAAAAAGGCCACTTGATATGGCTTCCCCTTCAAAATCGTGTTACATCTTCTATTCCAGGTGAAGACTCGAATCTCAAGAACCTCGTTTTATCTTGCACGAACATCAAACCGACCAACTGATACAACTAACCCCATGCAATTCTTCACATGCCCAAACAAATTCTAACCTACAAGTAGATGAGTTCCCACAGACAGGCCAAAAAATGATAATGTGTTTTCCACACACAAATTAATAGTGCAGAAAGTGTTCATAATAAAGTAAGTTGGCAAACAAGGAGAAAGTATAGACCCCATAAAAAAGCTGCTTGTAGTATCAATGATATCAAGGCCCACATGCCCAGCACATGAAACTCATCATAAAAAAAGATGAAATTATTGAAAAGAAGATTAAAAAAGGGGCAACTACAATTGACGGGATACAAAAGTGAGTTTATCAAGAAATCATAAAATGGCACATGCATTTATGAGTAGTATTTTTTAGTTGTCCAAATTAAGGAAGCTCATATACCATGCACACAAATCTGGCGTTCATTTGCTATACTTAGTAAGGTAAGTCTTTTGTTAATCTTTACTATTTTCGACACTCTCATTTTCAGCAGTGGTACTTGATGGCAAAGAAGAAGACCTGGTTCAGTCTAATAAAGAGGCTTTTCATTTCAGAGCCACAATCAAGAAGGGACAAGGTACACAAAATGATCATTTTCAATTCAATATTTACAGTGTAGATGATTTTACCTGAACTGCTTCGATCTCTTGTTCGCTGCAACAAGGATAAGCGAAGGAGATGGGCCTGCAGATTGCTTAAGATGAAAGAACTAGGGCCATCCTCTCCGAGAGAAAGGCTTCCATGGCAACTCACAGAACAGAGTTCTACTTCTGTTCCAGTTACCATTGCAACAGACACTCCTGAGCTTCGGCAGATCCCCAGCAATGGGGAAACAGCCCATCCAGAATCTTCAGAAAGCCACAGTTGTGCCGTTGTTTTGAAAATTCTTCGTCAACACAACATCACATCAGAAGCTTTGGCTGCAATCAAAGTTCAAGCTGCATTTCGCGGTTATTTAGTGAGTTTATTTAAGATCCTCTATTTGGATGGCAATTCAACTCAGCAGGTGCAGTGAACGTGGCACATTTATTAGCATTTTATAAAGTATCATACCAAACTGAAACAGCCAAGTAAAATGAATAGATGAAAAGATTGGAGTTGTTAATTTCTATGTAACAGTTTAATTCAGAGTATAACATGTTCTTCTCCTTCTGGGGGTTCAAGGCAAGGAAAGCACTACGAGCACTGAAAGGAGTCGTCAAGCTTCAAGCTCTAATTCGAGGTTGGGCTGTTCGAAGGCAAGCTATCAACACCCTCAAGTGTCTGCAGTCCATAGTAAACATCCAATCAGAAGTTTTCTCAAAGAGGTGTGAAAGAGTTAAGGAGTTGCAGTGTCAAGATCACAAATCACAGGATTTCAGCGAAACAGACATAAAGGTTAAGTTGTGGAATGTGGTTACCTTAATATATGAACATCTATGTATTAGCTTCTTTTAATTTTACTAATATAAGAAAAGGCAAATACATAAAACTACATCAACGAAACAAATTTAACGTAAATCTCACTTGGATTTACAGTCCAACTTAACTTCTTCCATCTTGTTCTCCCCCCCACCCCCTTCTCTGCCTACTCCATTAACAATCGCCTATGTTTTTTTCTGTTTCTGCCTTAAGAGTAAATATCAAGGGCTGGAAGTGGCCAGGTAACTTATCTGCATAAATAGAGTATCATCAAGTCAACTGAGTGTGTTATTTTCCAACATGCTCAGCAATTTATCCTGCAGTTGAGTTTCATAATCATGGCTGCCAACAGAAAAATCGGGATAAGAGACAATATGAAATCATATCTCTGTTTCTCTTTTTTATTGTCCTGCTTATAATTTATATTACTGTTAAATGTTGGCTGTTTTCATTATCCATCATTTCTGATGATCACCAATCTTCTATGAAAATACAGGTAGATTTCAACAGCCAAAAGAGGTGGGATGAGAGTGCATTGACCAAGAGAGAGCTAAAACCTCTGCTTCTTACTAAAAGAGAGGCTTCTATAAAGAGAGACCAGGTCAGAGAATACTACTTGAACCACCGGGTGAGTTTCTTTTGAGTTTAAAATTTTCAACTCCCATTATAGTGGTAGCATCCACCTTTTGAATTATCCTCATATGGATATATATTACCAGAGATCAGCAGAAACAGAACGCGACAAGGTATATGGGAGACGGAGATATTGGTTGGAACAATGGGTAGATTCCCAACTATCTAAAAGTGAGAGTCCGCACAATTTGGATAGAACTTTGTCAGCCAATTCAAGAACCATTGCTGAAATCGGGGGAAAACTAAACTTTCAAAAGAAACATCAAGCAGACATGTCCGAGTCTCCTGCAGATGTCCCAAGAAAATCTTATCATCATAGGAAGCAGCGCTCCACAGGAGATGAAACTCTATTTGTAGGTTCTCCTATTGTTCCTGCATACATGGCCTCCACAGAGTCTGCCAAAGCAAAAGCTAGATCAACGAGCTCGCCAAGATTACGACCAATTAGTTTTGATGTATATTCTGAGAGTACCTCTCCTTATAAACATAAGCTGTCTCCAGTATCATCTATCAATAGTGAGTTGACGAGCAGTAGTTGGATTGGGAATCATATGGCATCCTCTCATCGATCCCCACGCTTTAGAGGGTCACCTGGTCCAATCAAATCAACGATGAGCACGAAGGATTAAACTTTGGGGGATTCACCACCAAACAGGTACTAATGTTGCTCCCACAGCTTGTGCATGTCCATTGGGAAATAAAATGTAACAAGCATCTGGTTTGGATTTTTTTTACTTAAGTTTTAAGTAAAATATTGTAATTTATCTTATAACCAGCATATGAAAGACCATGTCAGTGATAAGTCCATTCTATTACAAGAATTAGAAAGTAACTTATAAAGGACTCTCTAATTTCAATCTACAAAAGTTCAATAATCAACTCGCACTGATTTCAAAAGTGAGGTTTTCATAACTTTAACATCCGAGAATTTGATTCTTCAGGCACCAAATATTCTGAAATCATTGAACTAGTGCCATTAAATATTCCTATTATTGATGGTTTGCTTGTGCAGTGATGTAAGTTTACCTTAAAGAAAGTGAACCTATTTCTTAATAATAATAGTATGAAGTTTTAAACACCGGAATGAAGTGAAATTCAAGTACTTCAGTTTCAAGACTATAAAGTTACAAGTTACAACACACGAAGAAAATACGCTTATAATTTATGAGGATGATTGGCAGGCCATCCTTCATATCTATGATTCAATCATATAGATGATCAAAGAATCTGTTCGACTTCTTGTTCTAAAAACTTCCAAACTGTAATTGGACAGTATAATGATCACTTGGTTCACTTCTAAGGCAGCTTTGAGAACACTACTAATCCTTCTAGAAAGTAGAAAGACTATTATGATTCCAATTATAACTTAAACCATGATGGTTTATTGAGAAATAAGAGGCATGAAGTATTACAATGGAAGTAGAAGATGTAATGTGGTAACTGGTAAAGCTAGGACCTCAGCTTCCAGGTTAGCATAATATTTTTCCCTCCTCTCTAATTATCCTCAGTAATTACAAGCATGGTAGATTTTGAATAAGTTCCTCGCAGATGCATGAGATCACTAACAAGTAACAACATCAATTGGGCATAAAAAGGCCACATCAACTACTTTCCAGCATATATATTCTACAGGTTTGTATGCAGCATGACATTTGAAGCATGACACTGATATCTTAAACTTCCACTAAGTATTTGCTAATACTTTACATTTAGCTCCATAGTGTTTATCAAATATTTCATCCACCGAGTGCAGCCAGAATAAAATGGGATGTGGTATTTTATTGTTCAGAGACAATCAAAAAGCCCAGTAGAAACCGTCTAGGCAGAGACTAAGATGATTTACCAAGACATTGCCATCACACCATTTGTTATCGGATATTCAAGTAGACTTTGTAAGTCTTAGATATAGATTCCCGTGATTTTATGCGATCTTGTGATTTATTTGTTTAGAAACCACTAAATACATATCTGGGCTAAATAAATGCACGTGGTTGGCATAATTTACCGGCAAAATATATAGGTAAAAGAATTACCTAAGGCATGAACCAGCCGGCATATATTTGGTGATTGTTGAAGCTGTATACCTGGGGATCAAAATCAAATAAGAGAATTTGAGAATTACAATGTGTAGTATTAAAAAAATAATCAATGTGTTCAATCTTCATACTTCCCCATCCTGAAAGTATTTAAAATGGAAAAGTGGAAAAAAATTTTACACACAACTGCCAAATTTTGTTAGCAATGCAATGAACAGATTTTATCAAAGAAAACAAAGATTCTTTTGAACTCTTTCATCTCACCCTTGAAAAGGCAGAAAGATGCCACTTACCATTATTAGTATTAAACTAATCTCTAGTGTGATTAAACTAATCCTTCCTTGTTAGAAAATGTAGAATTCCACCTTATTTTCTCCACTTTTGCAAACCCTAACTCCTAACTCCTGAAAATGGCAGCCCAAACTCTAAACACATTAAACCAGCCCCTCCACTCCTTCAGGCAGACATTGAAATCCAAGACATTTAATCCCCAAACAATCAGATGCAGAAAAACTACCTCTTTTACCATCACTGCAACACTGCGAGCTGCAGTAATAGGCGGTGGCCCGGCAGGGTCTTCTGCAGCGGAAGCTCTGGCCTCCGGTGGCATCGAGACATTCCTCTTCGAACGCAGCCCCGAAGCAGCAAAGCCCTGCGGAGGCGCCATTCCTATGTGCATGCTTGATGAATTCTCCATCCCCTCTCACCTCATTGACCGCAAAGTCACCCAAATGAAGATCATCTCGCCCTCAAATCTCACCGTCGATTTCGGGAAAACACTCAAGCCCCACGAGTTCATCTCCATGGTCCGCCGAGAAGTGCTGGACAATTTCCTCCGGCGCCGCGCAGCAAATCACGGCGCCACCCTCATCAAAGCCCTAGTCACAAGCATAGACCTGCCGTTATCGGAAAAATCCCCTTACATAATCCACTACATCGCCAACAACGCCCACAATTCCCTGGCTGTAGACGTCATAATCGGAGCAGACGGCGCCAATAGCAAAGTAGCGAAGTCAATCGACGCCGGAAGCTACACTTGTGCAATCGCGTTCCAGGAGAGAATCAAATTGCCGGATGACAAAATGCAATACTACGAAAACCTAGCAGAGATGTACATCGGAAACGACGTCTCACCCGATTTCTACGCGTGGGTTTTCCCTAAATGCGACCACGTGGCAGTCGGGACGGGCACGATTTCATCGAAGCAAAACATCAAACACCTTCAGTGCGCAATCAAAAACAGAGTGAAACCTAAAATCGAAGGAGGGGAAATCATCAAAGTGGAAGCCCACCCCATCCCGGAGCACCCCCGGCCGGTGAGGGTCCGGGGGCGGGTGGCATTAGTCGGGGACGCGGCCGGGTACGTGACGAAATGCTCCGGCGAGGGGATATACTTCGCTGCGAGGAGCGGGAGGATGTGCGGGGAGGGGGTGGTGAGGGCGTCGGAGAATGGGAGGAGGATGATCGGAGAGGGGGATTTGAGGAGGGAGTATCTGCGGAAGTGGGACGACGAGTTCTTCGCGACGTTCAAATTCTTGGACGTGTTGCAGAGGGTGTTTTATGGGAGTAATGCGGGGCTGGAGGCGCTGGTGGAGCTGTGTGGGAAGGAGTATGTGCAGAGGATGACGTTTGAGAGCTATTTGTATAAGAAGCTGGCGAAGGGGAATCCGGTGGAGGATGTGAAGATGGCGGCGGCGACTGTGGGGAGCTTGATTCGTTCTAATATTCTTGGGAGGGAGATGTTGATGCACTGATGCTCCATTCTCATTTCTCAAATCCAATTCTTGTTAGAGTTCTTCTCGTGGAAACTACTATTTCTTCTTAATATTTCCATTGCTTAGGGACAAAAGGTGATTCGCTCACCCCAGGCGCCCCCATAACCCGGCCCGACATCGCTATGGAGGGGTTCAAACACGGTACCTCAGCGGCCCATTAGGTGGGAGGAACTTACACTGGTAACCAGCACACAAGGAGCCACCACAGTGGTGAAACTCCCACACTGCGGCTGCCAGCATTCGATCCTGTCTGCTTAGGGACAATCTACCACCCAGGAACCAACTGAGTTAAGCCCGTGCGGGCAAATAATATTTCCATTGCTTTTTTGATTGGATGGCATCAAAGTTTATTTATTTGGATATTGGCAATATCACGCTAACTTTTAAAAATTTGAGTTTTTCCCAAACTTTCAAATTGCCAAATAATATCACGAAATTTAAGTAGAGTTTATTATTTCTCACCAATGAAAAAATTCCAACTATATTAATAGATTGAATAACAATTTTGAAGCGTGTGCTTCAAGAAAAACTATCCTCAAAGATTGAAAAACTTGAAGCTCTCGAAGTTGTTGTCGAGAAATTATGAAAAAAAATATGTATCATGATATTATTTTCCAGATTTTTTCATTGGTGGGAAATAACAAACTCGAGGTAAAGTTCGTGATATTATTTGTTAATTTTAAAGTTCGTGGGAAAAACCTAACTTTTTGAAAGTTTCATGATATTAGGTGTCAATATCCCTGTTTATATTCACACACACGACAAAAATTGGCTTAGAAATTGGAATTATAGATAGAAGGAAAATGATAAATCGGCGATGAATTATGTGATTTCACATTGTTGTTCAATATGTTAATTTAGGTCGACTCTTCATTGGATGAAGGGGAATGTGACTGAGTCATTAAGTCGTACAACAACGACACCTCGACGATATCAATCTCCAATTTTTCCGAGTTTGGAGAGCTCGCTTTCGATGTTATCAAACAAGTCTTTGGAGTTTAAAAAACTTGGAATAAGAGGGAGTCGAATAGATCTTTATAGTATAATTCAATTAGTAAGACGTTTGTCCGCTAATTAATAATTTGAGGTTTAGTCATCACAGAGGTAGATGACGATCCATTGTTGATGATGGTAATCCAATTGCGTGACGCATATACGCCTATCACAAAGCCAAAATATTCACCAAAAGAAGCATAAAATAAATTTTATATGAGAGGTGATCTGCTAAGTTTATATGAGAGGTGATCTGCTAAGCGACACTACTTGAACATATTGTAGTAGGCGACTATGCTGATGTGGGAGCGTCATCATTAATTTTTTTTAATTTATATCCCTCAATATTTTCTCTCTCCTCACATCATATATTTTATTCACTTACCCGTTTGATACTACAGAATAGCCTAGAAAATGGGTCTATTTCGGTCAAACTCGAGTGTTTGATACTTAAAAAAGCCTCTCTTATTGGCCCTTGAAAAGGCACTGGCCCGGGTATCAATACATGTGTACTCTAAGTTAACTTTTCTGGGCATAACCCACCGATTCTATTCTCATGTACCCAGAAAATATGTTTAGTTCCACGTATACCCTTCATTCTTTTTCCTCTAGTCCTCTTTGCCCAGATCTAATGAACTACTTCTCTGTCGGATGGTTCGATATCAAATACTATGAAAGATCGAAGTGGTTCAGGAGGGGGAGGCGGCGGTGGACGATAGAGGAGACGGCGCCGCCGATGGAGGTGGAGGAGGGGGAGGAGACGGTGGTGCAGAGGGGGAGAATGCGGCGGCGGCAACGACGATGAGGGCGGAAGAAGAAGCAGATGCAGGGGAGGGAGTTGCTATTAGCCTATTAGGAAATCCGCGGAGGCAGTTGTCATTATTTGAAATTGGGTATTCATAAGTAATAATTGTTGTAGGTTGCAACCTTTTTCCTCCAACATTTTCTTATTTTCTGTAGCCTCAAATATGTGATATTTTGGGGACTTCAATTCCACATTTATCTGCTGCAACTTTTTTATTACCACATTCCTAGTATAACCTGTTATTTGGAGACCTAATTCATGATTGAGAACATAGTGTTTTGATATTTTGACAACTCTGAGTTCAATTACCACAATAGTGGATGATTGTAAATCCAATACACAGCGAACATATACGCCCAAAACATCGAATATTTGAGGGGTAAAAATGTCAGTTTACTTTTAAAACTGGGTCGGTCCCTCTCCATTCCTTATGAAATGAATCAAACACATGAAAAGCCTAAACAATTTTTATTAGTTTCTTGGTCAAAGTCTGCATAAGTTTCTTGTGAATCTATTCCTTATGAAAGTATCAAATAATTGCTTCCATCCTCTAATTCTCGTTCCTATCGCCGCCATTGATGGAATATTTGCACTAGATCTTCTATCTCTCTCAATTCTCTCATCGCCATATTTATTCAACTTAGTCAATCAATTTATTCACCATAGGATCAATACTCCCCAAATGAATGGCATTTTTTTTTACAAATCTTGTTGAATAAGTACTTTGCACGTCGTCAATGGATTCTACAATTATTTTTTCCTCACCAAATGAGTTTCTACATAATACTTCTTGAAATTTTGTGAAACTGAAATCGATGTGGTAAATATTTCATTATATGCAATAAGAGGGATTTAAAAGAATGCCCAGAAAATTTAATAGTTAACTAGTTTTAAAATCCTTTCATTCTATATTCGATTTGCAATCACAACCCTGATATAGCAGTTCTTGCTCAATGTAAACTCATTGAAATTGCTCAGACGAGGGGAATTTGAATTTATAAAGTGCTCAACAAAATTACAATTTGCAGATAATAGAGAAAAAAATGTTAGAAAAGGGATAGGGAAGAACGAAGATGATAATGGATTTTGCATGGAGATACAATCATATAAAAATAAAAAGGTTAAGTGGCTTGAACTTGTACAGTAGTGGAAGATCATATTTAAATGGAATCGTTCCCCTCTCTTCAACTTTCATCAATGGGAAAATGGAATCGCAGATATATACCCAGAAGGAAGCCTAGGCAATACGACTATGAAGATCCGCCCCCATCTCCTCCAAGACCCTATTCTTCTGGTTCGTATTCATCTGCTTCTGTTTCTTCTAAATCATCGTTTTTCATCCGATTATATTTTTCATTCCTGATTCATCAATTGGGAACAGAAAGAAATTGCAATTGTGTGTCCGGGTGTTTATTAATTAGGTACATAAATGTGGATTTAGGCAAATAATCAGATTGCTAATTGTTTCTTTATCCGAATTATTCTATTTTCCAGTAATTACAGTCCGTTCTTGTTTCCTGCTGCTTTAGAACCCTTTTAATTTTCTGTGGGAATGCTAGCAAGAATTGAAGTTGAAATAGATATCCAGTTTTGGTTGGGGGGTTTTGATAAGGCTAAGCTGTGTGTGTTTCCTAATTCAGTAATTAGTGTTCCTTCCATTGTGAAGCTTATTACTTGAATTAAAGGGTTTAGCTGAGAAATGAGTGTCAGGTGTTTATTTGATGTTTAGTTTAATCTGAGAATTGCAAATTTGTTTGCTGCTGGAGTTTCGCTTATTTGTTAGTGAATGGCTCTTTGTGTTGTCTTGAAGCGAGAATGAACGAAGATGATTGTGACAGTAATTTAAGGTGTTGTTACAAGAGTGTGATGTGCATTACCAATGCCTCATGGTCTGGGTAACAGGAGAGTTGCATTCATGCATGCCTTTTCGAAAAGCAGATATCTTTTGTAGTTTACTCTCCAAAGTGGTCGTATGTGAAGAATCAGAGATCACATATTCATGCATTGAGATTATGTCTGTCCAATCAATCATTAGTTCTTAAAAATGTAGCTTCATGTTGCTGAACATGATACTACCAAAAGTCAAATGGCTGATTTGGGTGTGTATGTTTACAACATAAATACTCAAAAGTTATTACGGTATTGAGTCTATTGACATTGTTCATAAGCCAAGATAACCTAAACATCGGAGACTTAGGGTGCATTTTCTTTGAGGTGTAAAGAGGGGATAAACTCCATATACCACCTTATACCTTGTTTGCTTTGATATAATAATAAATTCAGGCAGGCCATATAAAATTTCGGGCACACCTTTTCCCTTAATATACCATCATTCAAAACAAACAAGATATTGAAAATGTGGTCCTCACTTTAAGTGATAAATTTATATCTCATTGTATTAATCCTCTTATTTAGAAATATAATAAGCAAACACACCCTTAAGGTCTTTGCATTTATTTGAATTCAGCAAAATCACCTGCACTTCACAGCCTAGATTTGCTACTGCTTGGTGCTTACACAAAAGACACACTATCTTTAAATTTCATCACATGTGCATATCTGAGCACCAGACTGCTGCTAGTGCTAGACCATTTTACCTTTGCATATTTTTCATTAGGTCACTTTCAACTATTTCTTGTCAAGTAACAATGTCTGAACAATTAATGTTTCATCTGCTAAGTCTTGTCTGTAGTTGGAAATGTCATTTCTATAATAGAAACATATATTGATAATACTAGCATCTTAATCTCGTGACTGTCCCATAAACATTTTTTTGTAAATATTCTGATGTCGTGTTTATACATTTCAAAGGAGTTGCTCACAGTAGGGTGCCGTCATGGGAAATAGACTATTGCCATTCTTGTAAAGTTCCTTGGAATAAGGTGTTGGCATCCAAAAAGTATATATACAGTTATCATAGTGTGCTGAATTGGGATGGATCTGCTGGTAAAGAAGCATTGGAGAATGCAAAACACCGATTCTGGGCCAAGATCAATGGCCATCTATGTGATAACCCTTTGCCAGACCCAAACATGTACATCGATGAGATTGATTGGAACCCATATATAGATCGTGAGCTGATGGAAGATCTAGATCTACAAATTTTTTATCCAGATGAAACAGAGAAGATAGGGCAGCTGGATACCATTAACGAAGAGGTTGAGTGCGCTCAAACACAGCATGGTAAAAAGCAATACACTAGTGATAACCCTTGGGAAAGAGATCAGGTGCACGGTACTGATAATTTAAAACAAGCGAATGGTTGGGATAGGTGGGATGATACATTAAATCTGAGAAATGACGATCCATGGGAGCAAAGTTGCCGGAAACTTGTTGGTTCTTCGAAGGATAATACTTGGGGGATTAGAAGTGAATCTTGGGAATGGCCCCAGGGTCTTGAAAAAACTCAGTCATCTTCCTTTGCTGATTGTGGACGTGGCAAGTCTTGGAATTGTAATGAGAAAACCATGGCTGTTAGAGAAGACGGATGGGGACAGGGACATAGAGAAAACAATTCTTGGAGTTGGGGTCCGGGGAATAACAATTCTACAAGAGTGCCATTATTTGAAACTAACAATTCTATATGCTCAAAAGAGAGAGGTTGGAGGGACAACAGGAATGTGTCTTGTGCTGTGCGGGATGCAAGATACGATGATAGTGAGGCCAAGCATTGGGATCCAAATTTCAGGCAGGGTAGATGGTCCTCTAGGGGTCAGGCAGGGTGATAGTGAGGCCTAGTTCTGTACAGCACACGTCAAAATATAAGAGCTCCAGATATCTTGGTGACCCATATGGATATGGTCAGCAGATCTGAAGATTTTCAGGAACTTGGTTAATATTATGTTGTTAAGTTCTTCAAAAGTTTAATTGCGCCGGGGAAGTTACACTTTCAACAGTCCACTACTTTTTGCAAATAGTGCAGATCTTTTACCATCTATTTTACTAGGAAAATACTTTTGGTGAATGGTTATTGGTTGTTTTTTGAGGTTTTGGAGGATGCAACTGGTTCTTAAGGATTTTGCATTTTCTATACACAACCTAACGATGGACCTTTTATTAAGAGTCAATCCGGCAGAGAAGGTAAGATTGAACTTATTCTTCTATTTTTTCTTCCGAGATTATTTTGGTAGCCATGCTAATACGTACACTGTAGAGTTGCCGAGGTATTCCCTCCATCTCCAACCCTTCTCCTGAAAGTGATGGGTTGTTGTTGCATGTGAACTTATTTTGTCTGAGAGTATATGTGCATTTGTTTGCGCTCAACAAAGATGTAGCGTTTTGTAAGAGTAGATATCAGCCATGTGATAGTTTCAATTAAATGTTGTGGGTTGTAGAATTATGACCTTATTGTTTCTGACTTTCTATAACAGGGAATTAGCTGGTGAGTTATGGTACCTCTAGCTGCACTCTGATTCTTTTGTGATTCGTAAATGCGGACTTCCGAAGATTTTGATGCTTATGGTAGACTAACGTATGATTGGGTCAAAGACAAAACACATCTTAAGCAAAGTTTGTTCTAGGGTTCTAAAGAAACAGGTCCTAGTTTGCATACTGAGAAAAAATGTATTAAGAAACATCTTATAGAAGAGAGAAATACAATTTTGTTTGTTGATTAAGTTTGCACTGACTTGAAAACTGTAGAAACATCTTAAAGAAGAGAGAAGAAATACTGCTGTTTTACTTAGTTGTAATTTAACCCTTTGTTGTTATTATGATCTTATTAGATTGTTCAAATATTTAACAAGATATGGTGTGAAACCATAGCTGTGAATTTTGTTTTTGTAAAAGTGAGCAATAACAAGTACTTACCGCACATAAAAGAAGCTGGTATAGAATTAAGCAGATCAAAAGGGAGCTCCAAAAATAGGCTGATTCATGCAAAATGCTATTGCACTACACTATACAACAACAAAAAAAAAGAGAAGAAAATCTGGTGATGAATGCACTTCGTTTCTACACATCGGTCGAAGTCTGAAGCATGAAATTAGTGAGAGCCCTTCTCCTCCTCGCCTCATCTCTCCCCTGTGCCTACAATACAATATACACCTCCGCTTGGGTAATGATCGGGAATAGCCAGAGATCTGAGCACAACCTCTGCAACTGAAATGCTTGCTCAAATCTTTCCCTACTTGTACGCCTCAAACCAATGAAGGACAGTCTACGGCCTCATCTTACAGAAAGAAAAAAGCAGCAATCGTGCAGGAGAAGTCACCCTTCATTCTGGGCGTCTTCATCAATTAATGGGGGAGACAATGGCGGGACAGCTGATTCATCCGAAGAGATGTCTATGTCTAGGGCTTTTCTAGCTGCTGACTTAGAGACACTATCCCTGCCTATCTTTCTTGAGTCGAGCTTTATGGATGAGGAAGCCCTAGAGGAATTACTGCTCTCAATGGAAGCTAAGAAATTGTCCTTTGATAACGATCCTTGAGCGGAAGCAATGATGGATCCAAAGATGCCAGATTCTCTCAACCCTTGGATGATCGTCTGAAGTATGAGCAAACATAAACCAAGTTAGAATGCTAATTAAATAGTCATTGTTGAGGAGATCTCTGCACCATGTTGAAAGATTACCATGGGAGCATAGATGCGTGTTAAGATTCCTTTTCTCAACAATTTCAAATTTAGAGCCCCATCAGTCCACACAACGTGCTCACGATACCTGTTGCAGAAATACAAGCAGTTGGCATTCTATCAAAACTTATTGTTATACAAAACTACAAAAGCTATATCCAACCAATCAGTTTGCTTCAAGTAATATAATAGGAAAAGCATAGACATGCTTAAGAAAATTCATTACCAGTTTAACATCTCCTCCTCAGTTGCTGTTGAAGCAATTATAAAAGCCTGCAAGGAATTAACAGCATTCTGTCAAAATAAAATTGGACAGCAAAATGTAGGAAAATGTTTTTCAGATTATAGCTTCTGACTGAAATCTAGGGACTCAACAATCAAAATTATTTGGCAGGCCTATATTCTTGAAAGAAACTTCTGTTTAAACAATAATATCTAGAATTTTACGCGATTCTATATGAAATCACTTCTCCTGCTATGGTTGTAAGGTGTGCTCTTCCAAGCAAGAACATCTTTTCAGAGAAATTTCATGTTAGATATTACATAAAACGTCTTTTGTAAACGCTTATTAATATTTTCTTAATAATTGGTGGTTCTCAGGGTGTTGCAAAGATATATTCTGCTCAAGTTACCATATATAGTAGCAGAAAAGTTTATCCTAATGTTGTATCCTTGGACTTAGTCTCAAACAGATACAGATGCAAGCGAGTGTAAGGAAACTCACTGTTCTATCAAATTCCAGCATAAAACATCGCTTTACGTCATCCTTTGTAGGCTTACAACCACACCGATCCCGTCTGGAAGTCAAGTCGGAGAACTTCGAATATGTATAATGTAGGACAGCGGCTTCTTCCAATTTGATCTCACTGTCAACCATAGAGAACAATCATATGCTGTGAATAGCTGCGTGGTTCTTCATGTCACAAGTATGATAAAATAGGTAAGGAAGAACATATATCATTTTTAAATCAGGAACGCATGACTAAGAGGTTTGCTTTATAAAGCAGGAAATTATACTTGGGAGTTTTCATGTAGTTGTGCCATCTGTGCGCACCATTAGGCCGAAGATGATCTTGTATCCTAGCTGCAGATTTCCCATTTCCATAGGTCAAAAAGTAATTTGGGTTCCCGCGGGTTGATTCCTTATACATGCCAAAGTACGTGTCTTTTGTAAGGTGGTCGTAGTTTTTCTTGAACATTGAAACCTGAATAACAGATAAAAAGTATGACAACCACTTCCAACAAATCGAGGAAATACTCACCCTTAAACTGTTAAAATTTTCAAAACGAAGAAAACATTATTCTGATTCTGAAGTACAACAGAATGATGAATTTAGGATCCATTTCTTGTCCCGCAAAAGAAAAAAAAAACAAAAAAAAACTTAAATTTCATAGGTAACAATGATCACATTTACATGATTACCTCAGTGAAAGGTACCTTGACATCATCCCGTTCAATACTGCTCTCCTGAAAAGGATATATTATAGTAAATGCAAGGACGAGCAAAGTTATCAATCTTCTCCTGTCTTATTTAATAGTTTAATTTACTCAGCTACTAGAATATTAGCGCAACATAGAACACATGAGACATGTTTAAGTGTTTCATGCACAGAACACAAACTGCTTACATAGTTGGGAAAGACAACCATGTCAACATTCTTAGGAACATCTAGCAACAGTTGTCTCAAAGAATATTCCCGAGCACCAGCTGGATGTATCAATTCGTCAGTATCGAGGTGAAGTATCCAGTCCATGCCTGCATCCTGGAAGCACAATACGCAAAAAGCTACTAAATCTTCAATGGGAAAATTATGTAACTTGTCTGAATTTGGTCATGATCAATACCCTCGCCATAACTATTGCCATTTCCATGTTCAGTGATTGCTTCACAAAAAGCTCATAGTTGCAAGGCTTGTAAAAGAAACTTGACAACCAAGTTTCATTCCAGATCCGGCTGGAGCAGCAAGAAAAGGATAAGGATCATAATTATATATAAAAGCCAAATATAAGACATGAGAAGAAGTTCTGAGAGAAAGCAGAAAGTTAGCTGCTAAATAATGTCTTGCAAAATCATTAGTTTCCTATATCTTAGTTGTATCTATTTGCACGCACAGTACAAACAAAGAACCCAGATAAGAAATACGCAAACACAAATCAGACAAGGAATACATAAAATAGATGTGAGAAACAAACAAACAAAGCTGAAGTGACGAACCTCTTAGCTTGTTGATCTTCCAGCTCTTTGGTTCTGTATATCACTTTCACACCCTGCAATAGCAGAAAAAGACCCAACTCAATGATTGCTACTTGCAAGACAGAAAGTTGAAAGCAAACGTAATCCAGTAAATAAGTTTATGCAGTGAGATAGATGGTGCAATATCAGGCAGAGCCGCAGAGAGTCAGTATAACAGGACCAATTCGCAGATGTTTTATATAGTCCTTACTCCTTAATGTAGTGGTTATATCAATGCGCTCAAATTTAAAACATGAGTCTAATAATTGAAAAACAAACAAGATGAGAGAACAGTTCCGGATGAAAATTGTTTAACTTTGCTATGGTTGGGGAACGCAACATATTGTTTTCCCAAAGATAAACTGTGTGTTTAATAAACTGAATGCAATAAAATGTACACAGGAAATACCAGCGCTTTTGATTATCATCCAAGATTCTGAGAGATCTAACAGAGGTGGCGTCAGAGCTCGTCAAACATTTTTAAGCTGGTTTAAGTACAATTATGGATTAATATTTGGTTTTCATCTACCTTTTATTTTAAGTGCTTCCTGCACAAGATATTTTGAGAAAAAGTACTATCAAGTAATAAAATCAGCATTCATTCAATCATGTCTTCTCCTCAAATAAAAATGTTACAGTGACCAAGACCATTTCAAAATTTTCTAGTTTAATAAGTGGGTAAAAGAAAAGGAATGATTTTTGGTGTAGTATATCGAGCAGAAGAAGGACTGCAGGGCCCAAAGAAGCCAGAGACTCAAACACAAACTCACCGCAATCGATTCAAGAACTTTGGACACTTGAGGAGATGCAGCCTTCCCTTCAACAAAAAAGAAAAAAGTTGAAACCCCAATAACTTTATGATAGAACATCCACGGCAGTAGCTGCTCCAATCCAGCAGATGTACTAGTTGTAACACATATCTGCATATAGAAATTATGAACAGATTAGTTAAACATTGTAAGATCTGATGAAAACATTTACAACTTTAAACAATTATAGATTGTCAAGAATCTGTGTTAACTACATCCAAACAAAATTCCGTTTTGAGATCATTTCCAATAAATCCAACCACATAACATTAATGCAGGTCCCCTACGAACAATCTTATAACTCTGTTGACGTAAAACCCAACAAGCACAGTACCACCATTAAAACCGAAGTCAATCTACAAGAAAAATGAGACTATTGCTATCGAGATTATCAAGCAATCACTTCCCAAGTCCAAACTCATGCATTATCTCTTCAGCTAAGCAAAATCAAATTAAACCTTGAAACAAATTAAACTGTTAAATCATGTAAAAATTGTATATTGTGGCATAATTGCAGATATGTGTTATAACAAGTGATCCAAGATTCCATGAAAGAAATGTTTCAAAAGCATATACAGTCAATGCCAAACATAACCGAATCAACAAGTAGCTCTTTTTCTTACAGTTAGTTCCAACATTCTGAGAGATATAATAAACTCAAAAACTAGCCCCAAAACTCCAAATCAACGTCATCTCAAGTAAAGAAGCCAAAAAAACCCATTATAAACAAAGCAAAATAAAAAAAAACCCATTATAAACAAAGCAAAATAAAAAAAACCCACAAGCAGATCAACCCTAATCAGAATCCGGAAATCGAAAAAACAAAAACCTTGGGCTTAAGATCGGCCTGAAAATTGAACTTCCAGTCCTTAAAGTAGGGAAACGAGGCGGTGGAGGAGTGGCCGAAGAGTGAGGTGCAATCGGGAGAATTGGAGGAAGAGTGGCCGACGGTGGCGAGAGGGGAGGAATCCATGCCGGGAAACTTGCGAGATTCGTCGGGAGACCATCGGGAAATGGGATCATCGATGCCGCAGCCGCGCCATTGGAGGAGGAAGGCGAAGAGGGCGAGGGAGAGGGGGAGGAGGGTGAGGAGGAGGAGGAGCTTAGCGGCGGCGGAGGAGGACGGTGGTTGTTGCCGGGGACCCGCCATAGTGAGAAGACTGGGCCAGGATTGGATCCAAGACTCTCAACTCTGATGGGTGACGGTTTGTTTTCATTTAAAAGTAAAACATACACCAAATTTTATTAATTATGCTGTGTAAAAATATTAAGCACCATTAGCCTATATAAATATTTGGCAAATTAGATTATACACAGACATTAATTAGGTTTGGTTGGAATTTCGAAATTCGTACTCATGAAATGGGGAAAGTGTTGTCCTGAGGTACCTACATTGATTGTCTCATCAATACAATTGATGAAATTCATAACTAACAAGTACTAGTACTTCTCAATTTGAAAATAAAGAGTGGGTGTACTATATATTTATGGATGTATAATTGTAATTGGAGTATGTAATAAAGAAAATAATACGAGTACAATTTGTAATACAACATTTTGCATAAGTGATGGTTATTTTTGTTGAAGTAAATAGATAGCTTTATAAAAAAATGCCCTTATACAAAATTATTATTGTTGGAATCTTGACTACTCAATGATTATAAATGTGACGGAACATTTAATTTTGTAAAATTAAATGATATAGTGTCAATCTATGTTCGGAGTGGATGATCATGATATATGAGTATTCATTTTCTCTAAACCAATTCTCGGTGAGTGGGAAATAATAATAGACTAAAATTGGTCACAATTGCGAGCTATAAATGAACTATGACATGAAACCAATGTATTACTAAGAAATGTTTGGTAGGGTAGATAACTCATCTAAAGATGAAATTCTATAAGCAAGACCCAATCCATTGTGTTTATTGTTCAACTTAAATTATGGTTATGAATCTTGATCTTATTCATATTACTCATATCTCACATATAATCATTCTACAAATCCATCACCACCCCAAATACCCAAGTCAAGTCAAATCGAATGTTCAATATTCGATAGATTTTACTCAACATCACCACCCCAAATACCCAAGTCAAGTCAAATCGAATGTTCAATATTCGATAGATTATACTCAACTTGAATTCTTGATTATGCATCTATTAAATTGTTACAACATCAATACTCAAGTAATAACTATCTGAGATATGTTATTGATACTTTACTATATTAACTATTTGAGAGATATAGTGACAATTGCCACGATACGGCATTAATACGATAATGTTGTTCATTCATTGCACCATCAACATCCATACTTCTCCCTTGACCACTAATATTGTGTGAATATTCGAATGTGCAAACTTGTGCGATCGATTCGCGTTTGATCACTCAGATACAAGTATTTTAAAGAAAAATAAATAAAGTTTGGATATGGTGATATTTGTTTAATTGTGAAATACTGATAATACATATATAGCGATGTATTCATATTAATGTGCTGAAAACTGTTAGATTAGAAAACTAATTTCATCCATTGATTAGGTACGATCTGATGGTTGATCTGGAATCCACATGGAATTAAATAAATTAATAAAATATTCAAAATGGGTAAGAATGGTATATCACAATTGTACATGATTTCAAAATATGTTTTACTGCTACATGATGTAGCTATATCTGTACATCATGTTCGATTACATTATTTAGTCACATATATACATTAATGTATGAGATTCATACATTCAAATACCATTTTCATACATTAATATCTCTCCAAGGATTAACTTATTCATGGGGCTATAGTATAGTAGGGGATCCATAAATTCAAAGACCGGAAGTAATGTACGATATACCCAAGATAATGTACATCATGTTCTATTACATTATCCGGTCACTTATATACATTATGAGATTCATACATTCAAATACCATTTTCATACATTAACATCTCTCCAAGGATTAACTTATTCATGGGGCTATAGTATAGTAGGGGATCCATAAATTCAAAGACCGGAAGTAATGTACGATATACCCAAGATAATGTACATCATGTTCTATTACATTATCCGGTCACTTATATACATTAATGTGTAATGTATGAGATTCATACATTCAAATACCATTTTCATACATTAACATCTCTCCAAGGATTAACTTATTCATGGGGCTATAGTATAGTAGGGGATCCATAAATTCAAAGACCGGAAGTAATGTACGATATACCCAAGATAATGTACATCATGTTCTATTACATTATCCGGTCACTTATATACATTAATGTGTGAGATTTATACATTCAAATACAATTTTCATGCATTAACATCTCTCCAAGGATTAACTTATATAGGGCTATAGTATAGTAGGGGATCCATAAATTCAAAGACCTGAAGTAGATATACCCAAGATAATGTACATCATGTTCTATTTCATTATTCAGTCACTGAAGAAGGCGAGGATATAATTACTTATCAACAAAGGAAAAAAGCGAAGAATGAGGGCCTATCTAATCTTACAAGAAATGATCTGGAAAATGTGCACCAAATTATGGAAAATCATTCTTTGGTCCAGACCTCTTCAGAATTTCAAAACACTTCCTCAAATAAATATGATAAAACACCATCGGAAAGTCAGATAATACACACGAAAGCGGTGATATTAATATGCATTTACTTGTGGATGGGAATGTTGAAGTGCTTAATGTAGTATCTACTGATACGCTCGGATTTTGCACAGTTTTAAGGCCTTCATTTGGCCCGTTTTTAATGTCAAAATCACAATTCGTCTCCATATTTTGCATATTTTCTCTATTTTGGTATTTTGACGTGTTTTGTGAGATTTGTGCATGTTTGAGCCTAAAAAGACAGCAAAAGGTCGAAGTTGGAAATCTGAAGCATTTAAGATGCCCAGCGGTCCGCTGCAACACGCACAGCGACCGCCAAACCAGTAGCGGTCCGCTCCGGATAAAGTTGTGCTGAAACGAAGAACACGCTCAGCGACCGCTGGGGAGTGTGCAACGACCGCTTGAAGAGTTTCCGAAGCTACGGGATTATTCACAGCGACCGCTGCAACACAGTGTAGTGACCGCTATCCAAGAGGCAGAGGCTACGGATCATTGTGCAGCGACTGCTGGCCAAGGTGCAACGGCCCGCTGTGAAAAAGTGACGCACGAATTTGACCTACTTTCTCCCCAAGATTTACCAAACTTAACCACTTTTTCCCTTATTTCACGCTGCTCAATTTTTTCCCTATATATATCCCCTCAAACCTCTTCATTAGAATCCTCTTTTTGCCTTATAATTCTATAGCATAAATTTGAGAGTTCTTCATTGTGCAAGGGGTTGAAGAAGGAAGCAAGAGATCATCAAAGAGCTACAAGGATTCAACCTTTGGGTTTTATTATCTTTAGTTCTTATGTTCATTTTGTCTTTCCTACAATCTATGTTTTTAGCTTATTCAATTATGTGTAACTAAATTCATAGGATTCTAGGGATGTGTTAGTAACGACTTTGGTTATACAATTCCGCTTTCTATTTAATATCCGTTTTATTTTTACTTCGTTTCTTCCCTAAGTTGTTCCATAGTACTTCACGTTTGAGTGACACATTTGGTGATGATTAAATATAACTTGCTACATAATCGTGAGAGGAGGTTGGCGAGTTAGATCCACTTAGTAGACACTACAGTTAGCATCCTTTGAAACAACACTGTTAATTTAGAGTGAGGACTTTTCAAGGGTCTTAGGAGCTTTTAGGAGTTACGGATCTAAGATTGACAACCCTAGTGTTAGTAATCTACGCTTGTATCGCATGGGCAAAACTTATGTGACTCGTTCTATCGAAGTATAAACTGTGCTAGGGTATTGTAGTTGAAATTTGTATAACCATAACGGTAAACGCACATCCTTGAAATTCTCTTATCTCTCATACTTTTACCTCTTTAATTATTTGTAATTAGTTATTTTATTGTTTTTAAACTATTTTTGGTTTTCAATAATTTCAAAATTCTCGGTTTTCCAAATAGTGAACAAAGCTTAGTAGAAGGTAGCTAGTCTGTGACTTTATTCCCCGTGTTCGATATCTGGTACTGACCTTTAGCTATACTATATATACTCTGTATACTTGCAGGTTTATTTAGTGCTAATAAAAAGTGTATCAAGTTTTTGGCGCCGTTGTCGGGGAATACATTCACTTCGTGATTGATATCTTCAAACGGACGAATTTGCTACTTTGGATTTTAATTGCTTTCTATTTTAAAATTTTTAGTTTAATTTTTGTTTTGTCTTTTTCAGGTAGTGTATGCGAACGCGTTCTGCGAAGGATATCTTAGAGTGGCTCGATCTCGAACTTGAAAGGACATGTGGGAGAATAAGAAGTGATCGAAACACAATGGAGGACGAGACTAGAGTTGAGTTGGAAATGCTACAAGCCCAAGTAAAGAAGTTGATGGACGAGAAGGTTGTCCGAGAGGCCCAAGAAAAGAAAAATATGGAGATAGTTTCTATTATGCATATGTTTAATAACGAGAACATGATCACATTTCCCGAAGGCCCTCGTGTAGATGCTAATAATTTTGAGCTGCGATTACCCCTTATACAAAGGGTTGAGCAGCATCCTTTTGCAGGTAGGGCTATAGAAGATGCAAATCGCCACCTCTCGAAGTTCGTAGAGATTGCAAACACGCTGAAATTGAATGGTGTCGACGACGACGCCATTAGGGTAAGACTCTTTCCCTTTTCATTAACAGATTCTGCTAAAGAGTGGTTTGAGTGTATACCTACAGAGCAAGTCTCCACGTAGAAGGATATAGAGGCAGCATTCCTCGATAAGTACTATCCGTCGGGCACCATTATGAAATTGAAGAGCGAAATATTACAGTTCATTCAAGGCCCCGATGAGCCTCTCTACGAGGCTGTTTCTCATTTCAAAGGCCTCCTCCGTAAATGCCCCAACCACGGTTTCACCATGGACCATCAAGGGCCAACGAAGGATTTCTGTGGAAGAGTTGACCGGAAGCCATGACGGTGATTGAGGAGTTTGCCACCAACAGCAGAGGGTGGTTGAAGGAGAGACATAGTTCGCAAAGGATAGCCGCCATCAACGAAGCCGAAGAGAATCCTCTTGCTAAAGAGTTGGCCGAGCTTAGAGTGTGGGTTGATCAAATGGACACGTTAAGAAGAGATGATCCGGTTCCACCGACCTCTATCATTGCGATCACCAAACCCGACATTTCTCCTGCTCCCACTGAGGATGTCAACTATGTGCAACAAGGAGGCGGTCCCAATAGGCCTTATAACAACAACAGTTATCGCCCTGGCCAGGGGGGCAGTAATTTTAATAATTATAATGAGAACCGTTCTCATCCCAACCTTTCTTATTCTAACAACAATTTCTTGCAACCCCCTACATGATTTAATGTGAGCAAAGGTGGGGTAGTTGAGCCCGTGAAGAATGAGGAGAAGTACGATCAAGGGATCATGAATATCTTAGAGGTGCTAGTGCAAGATAGAAAGACCAATGACACCAAGATTGGGGTCGTTGAACCAAGGTTGAACAACCTCGAGGCCGGAATCAGCACCATTGCCACCGTCGTCACCAACATCAAAAATTAAATGGACCAAGTCCAACAAAAGATAGAGGAGGACAAAGCAAAGGCAGTAGCACGAGTGGCCGATATCAACAAAAAGTAGGTTGCAAAGCAGAAAACGGGCGAAGTGAGCAACTCCGCGCCAAATTCTGGGATCTGCCCGACGCCCAGCGGGCCGCTACCGAGCCGGCAGAAACACCCGCGAAGGATGGACTCGTGCAGCACAATGGGATCATACTCCCTTTCCATCCAAAGAGGAAGTTTAAGCTTGAAGAGCAGTTCAAGCACTTTTTGAACATGTTTTGTAAGGTCCATACTAATATTCCTCTTGTTGAATCGTTGCAGGAAATACCTAAGTATGCAAAGCTACTAAGGGAGGCCGTGCTAAAGAAGAAGAAACCTACGAAAGCCGACATTAAGTTGCCTCATCACTGCAGCGAAATCATTCAAAGGGAGAAGGTTGTGAAGCAAAGGCATCCCGGTCAATTCATCATTAGATGCTCAATTGGGCAAGGAAAGGTGGACAAAGCTCTTTGCGATCTTGGCGCGAGCATAAACATCATGCCATTGAAGTACTATGAAAAGCTCAACATCGGACCACTCAAAACTTCGGATGTGATCATAAGGTTGGCCGATAACTCTGCAATCAATGCGGTGGGTATGATCGAGGATGTGTTGGTAAAAGTAGATGATTTTATTTTCCCTGCCGATTTCATTGTTCTTGATATGAAAGTAGATAAGAATATACCTCTAATCCTAGGAAGAGATTTTCTAGCCACAAGCAAAGCTCTTATTGATGTAGGTAGGGGGAGATCACGATTAGTGACAATGTTAGCAAGTCCACCTACAAAATAGAGAGCGCGATGCTTAAGTATGAAGAGGCGCAACGAGCAAAGATGGAGTACGAATGCAGGGTGGTGATGATGACCGATACAACAAAGCCTAAGGGACCACAAAAAGGGGAAGATCTTTCTAACCCTTCTATTTTTATTGTTAATGCTTTACCTCAAGCTCCTAAAAAGGGCAAGCCTAATTTTCCTAAGGTTCATTTGCAGGAAAAACCGAAGAGAAAGAAGAAGAAAGCTCAACCACAAGTCGACCCTGAAATCTATGTGATCAAGATCGCGAGAGGAAAATACAAATGGCGGAAAAAGTTGGGCACTAAATTGGTCTAATTCGCTGTTTTCAGCACAAGGGTCGTCGATTCCCCCACCTAGTTGGGTCACTTCAAGTCGAGCCAACGACTTAAAACAAAGGGGCTTGTTTGGAGACAACCCAATTTGCTCTTTTCTTTCCTTTTCTTTATTTTCATTTTTTCTGCAATTTTCGTACATTTTGCACATTTTAAAAAAAACTAGAAGCGGTCGCTGCACAATCCACAGCGGTCGCTACTCGTTTACACGTGTGCAAGAACAGGGCCGGGCCTTAGGGCGGGCTGCAGCGGTCGCTGTACGGGCCATAGCAGCCTGGAGGAGCTCGTCGTTTTCAGAATGCCTGCAGCGGTCGCTGCGCGAAGGTCAGTAACGCGAAATTACTTTTAAAAGGTGAGTTTTCTCATTCTTTTCTCCACCTTCTTCTCCAATTCTCCCTTGCACACGACCCCCACTCCAAAACAACACCAATTTCACCCATCCACACTCTAATTCCTCCATTGCAATCGTTATTTCAAGCTTTCATCGTTCAATTCTCTCCAACTCAAGGTATGGATCCTATCTTTAATTTCTGAGTTTTGTGTAAATTCTTTCATGAATTTTGCTCTTTATTGTTGAATTGTTCGGTTGAAAAGCATGTTTTAGTATGGGGGATGAGTGTGATGATGTTTATACTTGTTTTTCATGGCTAGATTTTTTAGTAGGGTGGTGAATTATTGCTTTTTGTTGGTGAATTCCCTGTTGTTCTTCATTGTTTATAAATTGCAATCATGTTCATAGCATTGTGAGGCTATTATTACTTCCGTGAATTGCAATACATGTGTAGATTATAGAGATTGTTGTTTTGTGATGTTTATGTCGATACATCCTTGCATGAGGGATTAATTCACGTTGGGGGATGGATTGTTGTTGTTCTTTTGTGTTGGTATTGATTTACATGTTCCCATGATACACACTAGAACACATATTTGATACAAACTTGCACTTCTTTATTTATTCTTGAGATATGTTAGGTTGAGTGCAAGTTTGGGGGAAACCATTGTTTGTCTATCTGTTTGGTGCTTTTCTAAGAGCTTGGTTTTCTTTGTAGGAAGATGACTACAAGAGGAAAGCCCGAAAATACGAAGAGCTATGGAATTAGCCTTCCGTTGGATGACCACAAGGCTATGTGGAAGAAGGTTTCGGCTAGAGACACGATGCCTTCTCGATACCCTCACGAGCTTCCCCTCGCCACATTGGGGATTATTGATGATTTTTGGGCGTTGTGCAACATCGGGGACGGGAATGGCTTGAGCCACATGTTCCAAGAGAGGTGGCCATCCTATAGGAGACTCACCCTCGAGTTTCTTAGCACCCTCAAGGTGCACAAAAATTGTCGTTCCCGTATCCCCGAGTCGATAGATTTTCGCCTCGGCAACCGCAACCATTCCTTCTCCATGGAGGCTCTTTGCGAGGTGTTTCAATGCTACAACCTCAACCCTGGCGAGGAAGTGGAGTATGACTACTCCAATGTGTGGGGTGCCATGACTATCGAGGGGGGGACTTCATCCCGGCTTATGCCAAGTCTTCCTCCATCCGCAACCCCGTCCTAAGGTACCTCCACCGAGCCATGACCTTATTGATGTTTGCTCGAACCGACGGTGGAAGTGTCTCCCAAACTGAATTAGACGTGATGTGGAGTCTCCTCAACAAGAAGGGGATCAACTTTGGGATCCTCTTCACCATCTATGTCTACCGCATCTCGAAGAAGGAAGGGAGCACTATTTGTTGTGGGGGCTTAATCACGGCGATTGCCGAACACCTTGGCATCCCGACCACGGACTTCACTCTGGACATGGGTGAGATGTTCATCACCTATGAAGTAGTTTTTGCGGTGGGGCTTTTGAGGACCGACTCAAATGGCCAAGCTTTCTTTCTCCAAGTGGAGCGGGATCACTTTCCCGTTGCAATTCCATATTTGACCAAGGTCGATACGTGGGACAACAAGGCCAATTGGAAGCTCGACACTGCCGCCCACCGGAGAGCCTTGAGGCTAACCCCATTCAAGGGGAGTTTAAGAAGAGGAACATGTCGTTGCGCACCCCCATCTTCGACCCGGAGGAGGACTCCGCCTTCGACGCCATTGATCAATACCATGAGGGCGGAGAGCATTTGCATGCTCAAGGAAGTGGGGTGCCGCCGCAATAGGAGGAACCACCGACGAGAAAGGCCGGATCCCACCTAAGAGTTCCAAGCCGGTACTTCCGCCCAACTAGGAGAGATGTTATCCTACATGCAAAACATGTCCAACACTTGGGACAACCGTTGGGTGGAACAACAACAAGTCAACGCTTTCAATCAACAAGGTTGGGAGGCGCAAGGCGATTGGCGGGCGGCGGAGCAAGATTTTTGGGAAGCTCAAAGGCTCGCGGATGTGCAACAACGTCAAAAAATTGCCAAGCTCCAAAGGATGGCCGTCGAGGCTAGAGAGGAGCGCCAATCCATGAGGGGCGAACTCACGTATCTCATTGGCGCCTTTGAAGACCTCAATGCCCGTTTTCCTCATCCCCAAGAATGATGAAGTCAAGCTTATGACTTTAAATGAGCAATTGTATTATTTGTTTTTGTTTTAAGACAATTTTATTTTTGTGTTTTGACAATTTTTGGTTAAGTTTTTAAGTACCTTTTGGTTTAATTTTCGTTTTTGTGTTGATGTAAATTTTCGCAGGTTTCTAGACTATCGCCAGTGACCGCTGCAGCGTCCGCAGCGGCCCGCTAGCCACCCGCTGGAAAGGCTCTGACTCGTCGCAGCGACCGCTTGTGGACGCCCAGCTACCGCTGCCCAAATGCAGTTTCCAGCGCAATTTTTTTGAATTTTTTTGAATTTCGTCCAGTCCAGCCACTACGTGAAATATTTCAAGGTACGTTTTCTTTTTAGTGGTTTACTCACGTCCCTACTGACTCTACAAACTTATTTTACACTTTGTTGTAAATAAGTTTGGGGGATGAAGTGGTGGACCGTGAGTTTAGGTTTTGTTTTAGGTTTTTAGTTTTTGTTTTTGTTTTAAAATCCCGAAGGTGAATCCATGTCATGAACTTAGCATGAAGAACTTAGAAACACGCATGCTTAGGGACACATTAGACCGAGTTGTCAATGATATTTAATTTCATCCATGTTTAAGTATGGCTTGACGTCTTGATTTGATGGTTTGGTGAAAAGATGCATAATTAGTGAATTGTTTGTTCGCCTTGAATCATGCTTATACCTTGTGCGATTTGAGCCTAAATTCTTTCTTGTGTGATTTATCTGCATTCATGTATATGTTTCTAGAACTTGCTCCTAGTCTGCCTAAGTTTACATAGTGTTTAAGTTGATTTAGGAGGATGATAGGTCATCTTTTCTTAGCTATTTTTATACCTAAAATTTTCGACCCTCTCAAAAATTTCCCTTTGGAGCTAATTCTGAGCCTTTAAGCCTATTCTTTGGAAGCTAAATAAATGGGGACAATTCCTTGGGTTAGTTTAGTTTTTGATATCTTTTGTAAATGAATTTGAGAGATAAGGAGGAAAGTATAAAAAGTAGTGTGCTTAATATAGAAAAGTGCAAGTTGTGAAATAGAAAAAAAAAATCAAAATGTGTGCTTGATCTTAGAAAGGATGCTTATAAAAAAAGAGAGAAGAAAGAAAAATAAAAGTTGTGAAAGGTTGTGAAAAGAAAAGAGAAAAATCTAAAGGTTGGAAAGTGAGTTGAAGGAGAAAAATAAGTGTTAAAAGTGTCTTTGGTGTTTAGAAAAGTTGAGTCATTTTAACTCTACTTGGAATTTTTTTTAGTCACTTTTTAGCCAAATATTCCTCACCTACCAAAGAGCCTACATTACAACAAAAAATAAAGACCTTTCGGACTTTTGATTCTTAATCACATCAAGTAGAAGAGGGATTAGACTGTGAGCAGCCTATGGTAAACTTTGCATGATGCATGATTTGAGTGCTTATACACTTTACCTTTATACACTTTGAGAGTGAGAGAGAGAATCATTTCCCATCTTTGGAAGTTTGTCACATGTGAGTACATGAATTCAAGGTGTTCCATACTTTGAGGCAATTTTGACGTCTAGTCCTTGTGCATTTCGTTCGTCTATTTTGTGTCTTTATTATTTTGTTCGAGGACAAAAAAATGTAAGTTTGGAGAGTTGATACGCTCGGATTTTGCATTGTTTTAAGGCCTTTATTCGGTCCGTTTTTAATGTCAAAATCACAATTCATGTCCATATTTTGCATATTTTCTCTATTTTGGTATTTTGACGTGTTTTATGAGATTTGTGCATGTTTGAGCCTAAAAAGACAACAAAAAGTCGAAGTTGGAAATTTGGAGCATTTAAGATGCCCAGGGGTCTGCTGCAACACGCACAACGACCGCTGGGGCTCAGCGACCGCCAAACCAGTAGCGGTCCGCTCCGGAGAAAGTTGTGCTGAAACGAAGAACAGCCCCAGCTACCGTTGGGGAGTGTGCAGCGACCGCTCGAAGAGTTTCCGAAGCTACTGGATTATTCACAGCGACCGCTATCAAGAGGCAGAGGCTACAGATCATTGTGCAGCGACCGCTGGCCAAGGTGCAACGGCCCGCTACGAAAATGCGGCGCACGAATTTGATCTACTTTCTCGCCAAGATTTACCAAACTTAGCCACCTTTTTTTCCTTATTTCATGCTGCTTGATTTTTCCCCAATATATATCCCCTTAAACCTCTTCATTAGAATCCTCTTTTTGCCTTATACTTCTAGTGTAATGCCCCAAAACCCACCTTAGACCGAAAAGTGAATTTCCGGTGCTGTAAATCTTCGAAATTAGGGTTTGAGCGAATAATTTGAATAAATAACAAAATAAATTCTGATAATTCAATAAATCATGGAATACTGAAATACAAGTCTTAAATAAGTGTTAGAAAATATATGCGAGCAAAGAATTGGGTTTTAATGAATTTTAGTACGTTTTTTTAGAAAAGTAGCCGATTAGGATTTTTCGGCGAATTTGCTGAGAAATATTAGGAATTTCCATTGGAAAATAATTTATATGGAATCTAGAGATCAATAGAAGTATAATATAAGTAACTTTGTGCAAGAAATTAAAATGTAACCGATGTTCGTATAGAGAATTCGTTAGAAGGGCAAAATCGTCTTTATACTTAAAGTTTTTCATATTTTCATCTAATATGTGAAGTGTCCGATTTTCTTTGTACATGTGGGTGATAATTTTAACTCCCAACAAGTCTTGAATTTATGGAATTGTCTAGCTAATAGATAAACAATTATATTAAATATTAGAGTGACATGTGTTGATTTAAATTGCCACATAATAAAATAATTAAATACAAAGCATTATATCATCTTCTTGAAGAAAGTCACTTATCTGTCTTCCTCAAGAAGAATCGGAAGCTTCTTCACCTCCCATATCCTACTTTTCTCCTTCCAATTAGTTGTGTTCATTGGTAAATTGAGCACGTAATCGGCGGAATATAGTTAGATCAAGGTAGCTCTTTAACCTATACTATTTTTATGTCCATAAATTAGATAAATATTATGTTATGTTGGCTGTAAATTTCGGACCCTATAGATGAAGATGTATATGTTGTTTAATTGTTGAATAATCGATGAATACAAAACTTTAGACCGTTGTTAAACACATTTTGGTGTTTGAATTCAAAGTTATATCACCCTGACTTGCGTTTGGTACGGATGATATTATGATGTTTAAACTGATCTAGGAAGCTTGTTTGAAGTGTTAAGGAGTGACATTCATGTTAAAAGATGAATGAAATTATGAAACTAAGACATGTATCAAACAATGAATACCCTCTGTTTCTGATGCTCTCTGTTCCGAAATTGTTTAGCCTATTTAGAAGTTGGAGAAGTTTGGTTTGTCAATTTTTGAAATAACTATTATGAGTCTAGAGGTTCTCTGAATTGTTTTGTGAATTTCGAAGTTCACTTACTGTAAGTATAAATTGTTATAACAATACGGCTACAAACTGTCAAAATTCTGGTACTTTTTCATATTTTGGTATGTGTTATCCGAAATATTCAAGGCATTTAAGGTCGATGAAAACTTGATTGCATAATTTATAAATTAACTATAAGGTGTTTAGTTGTTCTCTAAATTTTATGACGAATTAAAGAGTACAAATACCATTTATAAAAATTGTTTAGAAACTGCTGCCAGAAATGGTCTGATTTTTGGTAGTCTGTGGGAAAACGAGAATATCTCTTAAACTATTAGGAATCTTTGAATGAATCTTATTGGATTATAAACCAGACTTCATTGAGTATTTAAAAATACTAGTTCAAGTCTCTAAATCCTACCGTATGAATATAGAAGTTTTATGACGAATCAGTCCAGTGCAGTTGTTATATTAGAAAGTTAAAGAATAAGAAGATATCAAGTTATTATAGCAAATTAATTTATTTAGATGATTTAATGATGAAAACATGATCATGGGTAAATATGAGTTATTAATTGCTATTCTATTTATATTATGCATAAAGGCGAAGGAGCCTATAGTGCGTTTTGGAGACAAATGAGTGAACCTAGAAGGTAGAGAAGTATCAATGTGAAATATGCTTATGTTCATAAGCCTAAGAGGTAGGATATCCTTACTATGAACTTTACTTCTTTAGTTTGTACTATGTGAACTAAATGTATAATAATGTGTTATTCTATGTGATAGAAATAATAATATGTGTTGAAGTGTGTATGAATCACACTTTTAATTTTACATATATTATTTGGTTGATTGCTATATGTTGATTGTGGTGAATATTTGGGTTATATGGTGTGAACTAAATATGGTTATGCGTTATTTGATATTGATGATGGAATACGATATGGATATGTGATTGGTGCAACAGATATGTTTTATATGTTATATTCGAATTATTTGGTAGGATAAGATATGTATATGTGATCGATGAAATTGTTTATGATATAGGTTGTATATTGTTTCTGAGTATATGTATTTCGGTGATCGTTATATGTGTTTGAAATGGGTTAACGTTTGCGATTTGTCTGCGTTGGTGTGTGGATAAGAATGTGACATAAAGTTATAAATGACTGAATGACTCTGGATATGGAAATAGGACGTATGACAGATTATGGGAAGTAATATGCTTATAAGATAAGAATAAGTGTGAATAAATAATAATTAGCTAATTCAATAAATTAAGGAATTATATGGAAACATGTATTTTGTAAGTAAGTATATAAAGAATTATGGTGCAATGTGATAGTATTGATATGAGATATTATCTGGAAAACACAGTGAACATATAGATGTTGTAATAAAGTGATATGTGGTAATACAAGAAAAGAATGATGATATATGATGTCTTAAGAACTGACAACATGTGGAAGGTGATACGGAAATTAATGTGTTGACGAGTAAAAGATTAATATAGTAAATTATGAAAGTGGGAAGTGCTAAGAATGAATGGTTATAAATAAAAGATAAATAATGTAAAAGTCTCAATATAGTTTAGATTAGTGAATTGATTTTCATAGTTTGGATATATTTACTGAGCTGTGGAAAGCTCACTCCTATCTTCTTTTATCCCCCCTGCAGGTTAGAGTTGATAGTATGTCAGTGTGGTTGCGCCGCTTTGCAATTTTTGGCGGGTCACTGGTGGTCAACATGGTTAAAAGTCGTGGCATGTTGATAATAGTTCAATCTTTGATCTTCCGCTGGATAAATGTTAAATTTTTTAAATGTAATAGATTTTAATTGTGCTTTTTAAGCTAAAAAGAAAACAGGAAAATTTCAGTACGCGTTGTCGATACTGAAACGTGACATCACGTATTCGGTGGGTTTACCTACCGGGTAAGGGGTGTTACATCTAGAGCCTAAATTTGAGTGTTCTTCATTGTGCAATGGGTTGAAGAAATAAGCAAGAGATCATCAAAGAGCTACAAGGATTCAACATTTGGGTTTTATTAGCCTTAGTTCTTATGTTCATTTTGTCTTTCCTACAATCTATGTTTTTAGCTTATTCAATTATGTGTAACTAAATTCATAGGATTCTAGGGATGTGTTAGTAACGACTTTTGTTATACAATTCCGTTTTCTATTTAATATCTGTTTTGTTATACAGTTCCATAGTACTTCACGTTTGAGTGACACATTCGGTGATGATTAAATATAACTTGCTACATAATCGTGAGAGGAGGTTGGCGAGTTAGATCTACTTAGTAGACACTACAATTAGCTTCCCTTAAAATGACACTGTTAATTGAGAGTGAGGACTTTTCAAGGGTCTTAGGAGCTTTTAGGAGTTACGGATCTATGATTGACAACCCTAGTGTTAGTAATCTACGCTTGTACCGCATGGGCAAAACTTATGTGACTCGTTCTATCGAAGTATAAACTGTGCTACGGTATTGTAGTTAGAATTTGTATAACCATAACTGTGAATGCATATCCCTGCAATTCTCTTATCTCTCTTAATTATTTGCAATTAGTTGTTTTATTATTTTTAAACTATTTTTAGTTTTAAAAAATTTCAAATTCTCGGTTTTCCAAATAGTGAACAAAGCTTAGTAGAAGGTAGCCAGTCTGTGACTTTATTCCCCGTGTTCGATATTCGGTACTGACCTTTAGCTATACTATATATACTCTATATACTTGCAGGTTTATTTAGTGCTAATAAAAAGTGCATCATCTACGACGATAAAAAGAAAGTCTTGTGATGATAGTAAGATAACTCTGTGACGAGACCAAGGAAATTGTTAGTGTTGTGGATGGTGACCACCCATTATACCATGAGGAATAGTATGTGGCATCATATGATGATCTCTCCCTCTATGGCATAAATTTCAAAGCTGATAAAGCTTTTGTTGGCCACAGGCGAAAAAAGCTTCTCGTGCCTGATTTTAATGGGTAACTTGTTGATATATCCTCACATGTGCCTTACAATCATGATGGAAAGGTTATCATAATGAATAAAGCAGGAACATGAATCAGTTGTAATATGTCACCTCTAATGCTGCTCGACTATTGACCGACATTCGTTTAATTTTCTATCAGTTTTTAGATGGCCACACAATGGTGATTTTCTGAATTATGCTTTAAAAAGTTCAATGTGGGTTTTTGGACTTCAAGAACCTAGTACTTTTCGATCTTTGCCTTTTTATGAAGCGACTTCTTGATTTTCTTTTGGGGGGCGATAACAGCAGTCTGCATTTTCAATGGGTAAGTCATTTTCTTGCTTTCCACCTATAATTGTTCCATCACTCTGCTTTGTTCAATGAGTTTTCTGGGATTTGAATAAGCATGAGACGGAACTTGAATTTGGACTTGTATGTGTGATGTCTACCTATGCCCATTTCTTGGTTCCTGCATGAGTATGCTTTGAATTATATATTTGCTTGAAAGAAAATTAAATAGAATTAGGTTTCATTCGAATTTTCAGCAGCACGTATTGATTGTTGAAAATACTTGTTCTACTTCTTTACATGATCAATCGCACTGGACTAATACGGGTTATTACACCCTGGAGAATGAAAACAAGCCTATTTTCTTGAAGAAACTTAGAAATTTATGGAATACATGTGAGCCTGGTCTCCCGTGGAGAGTCTAACGAATCAAATACGCTTTTATTAAATGATACTCCCTACAAGGCTTTAACAAACCCTGTAAGTTTATTTGTTTTCTCTCTATTTCCAGTAAAAAAAAAGTAAAACATTTGGTCCAATCTTTTACATGATGTGGTCCTACGAAAGTAACTATGCATATGTTTACAGCGATACAATGCAGTCTTGCCCTTCTCAAACCGGTGCAAAGATGAAGGAGGCAATTTATAAGGTGAGTTCTATAATCTATGCAACTCATTTTTACATGGAACTTTCTTCCTATGCTTTAGTTTCTTTTAGTCGTTATTCTTTTTGCACATAATGGGCATCAACTATCCGTAATAGACTATTAGTTGTGTCGTATTTCTAGTCATTTAGCTGCACTGCCCCATCCCGTTCCTTAAAATAAAAGGTAACAGGAATAAAGAAGAGATAAGGTGTTCTATTGGAAGATGCACATTAGTACATCTTTTCATTACAACTCCCCACTTGTTTCCCAAATGCGTATAGGGATTACGTGACAAGCAAATGTATTATTTCCCTTCGTAGGACCAGGAGGTGATTTCTGTGTTTACTTAGAGGGGTTGGCCGAAGCAGAAAATGTTCAAGAATACGTGAAGGCAAACCCATTCGGCCAGAGTCCCATAACGGAGAAAGATCAATACTGGAGCTTCTATAGCAAGATTATTACAGCGAACTCTACACTACCACGGGAAAAAGACACAGGCATAGGAGACGATATTCAACCTCATACTCGTGATCTCAATGATCTCGACTTGTCGACTCTCGTCCGCCGTTCAAACGATATAGGTATTGTCATTGAGGATACTCCAAATCCTGATGGGGTAAGTGTGCGAAGATTTTTTCATGGCATATACCACTTGGTATTACAATTGGTTATATAATTTGTTACAATGTTGCAATAGATACCAGATTCTGATGGTGAAAATGATGTTGGTAATGATGGGGTAAGTTTGATTAGATTTGTTCATCACAATAGCTACTTGGTATTAAAAATATAATGACTTGACACAATATGGTACAATATTACAGTGGATACCAGAAGCTGATGGAGAAAATTATGCCGGTATTGATGAGGTAAGTGTGATTAGATTTGTTCATGACATATAGTTTATGTGTGTTTGGTATATATATATATATATATATATATATAAAGTCACAGCCGATACCACATGATGATGACCATTCAGATGAGAGCAAGAAAGAGTCTATTGACCCAAAAACAAAACATTAAATAAGGAATGGTATGAGTGATAACACCATCATTCTGGGAAAAAGAATATCGCGACCCGCCAACAATTATACCTCACCGTAAGCTTATTACAAGTTCGTATTTTTTCAGTTTAACATACTTTGTTACTTAATGGGTTTTCGTGGCTAATGTAGGATCATGAAAAAGAAGCTTTCCAAGAGCAAGAGATAGGATATGAACAGTGTGTGCAGGTTAAGGTTGTACTCCATGAACAACTATAATTAATTTTCTATCAAATTCTTTTGGGGGGAACCATGAGGTTCGCCGGAAGGCTCATTTCGTAGAGCAAGTTGATCATCGACGGAGCAATGGCCGCACTGCGACCATCAGAGTAGTCCCGGTACTCTAGGAGCTCCCTAGCAATGTTCAGTATCTCAACATAAGAAGTAACTGATACGAGGGTACTCGTATCGGTTCCGGCAGCGCGAAGTCGCCAGAGAAGGGTTAGGTTCGTTCGCGGGATCCTCCCGTCGAGCAGTCTAGGGTTCTCGGTCAATTAGGGTTTAACGAGATGAACTTGCGAAAAATAAAGTACAATAAAAGATAAAGTAATGATAAAGGATAAACTGAATTGATATTTCTTGAATGATCCAAATGAATAACAATGTCTACTATTTATAATAGTGGATACCTTAACTTAAGGAACAAGAAAACAATCCTAATAAATATGAAAAGATATGGTAAATCAATAACTAACTAAATAATATAGATATGGGGATAATCCAAGGAATATACTCGTATCAACTCCCCCACGGTTAAAATTCACCTTGTCCTCAAGGTGGAAACCACGACAAAACGGAGAGTGTCGCGACCAGTAGCTTTGGCGAGGTATCCCCACCTGGATCAAATGTATACATACATCCACAACTCTCTTATTCCTCGGCACATCAAGCAAAGCATCAACAAAAAACTCCAAAAACTGATCAATATATCTAGTAACTCCCCTAACTCTCCCACTCATCCTAAGCTCGACAATTCCAGTCAGCTTTAGAGTGACTGATTTGGCAGCTAATTGCTTAGCCATTTCCTCTAGAATGCAAGATTTTGCATTGGCAGCACCTATGATGGTCACTCCAAAAAACTCCTTCCAGACCTTGAGCAAAGTAGCATTCTCCACTTCCTTCCCCTCACGAGAACATACTTCATAAATTCATTGGTGAGCAACATTTGTAAGAAGGGATACAAGTGCTCTTGCCATCTTCAACAGTATTCTCATGTTTCTTTTACCGCCGAGATATGAGAAGTCATCCATTAGCTGACTAGATTTATGCCTCGCCCGAAGATAGTGCGTGTTACTATTTACCGTTAACATAGGGAGCTTGTCAACGCATCCATGCATGCCCAAACATTGCACGGAGGAATCAACCGTGCATCAGCGTCGAGGAAAGTTGATCGATGATTAATACTTATAACATCGCCAACATGCCAAACCACATATACACAGGAAATTACCTTCTTCATATCCTCAATGGAACCATCTTCGTCCTCTTTCAACAAAAAAGAATCAATCTTGTTGCTCAACATTGTAATATCCAACCTGTTATGCCCCACCACATGTATAGGTTCTCGGCAAGTAAAAACAACATTACATGGATCATCTATGCCATCTTTACTACCATAAATTGGTCCACTAACATCAACACTAGAATGAATAACATCTTTTTCCTCTTCATCATTATCAACGACAATTAATTCCATCGAGTCATACCCGAAATTGGAGTCGCACGATAGAGATATTGTGGCTGGTGGAGGCGGGATAGCAACGACAACAGGCAGCGAGCTTCTAGATGGATCGTGATGGAGATCAGCTGGGGCGGCGGCGGTCATCTGTGGTAGGGGACACGATACCGGCTCCGTGTACATGACACTGGCTGTAGGGTCTGGTGGAGGTCGTGTCGCGGCGTGTGGATCGCCCAGGCAGCGTTTGTTTGCATCCATCAGAGACGTCAGTTGCTTGACAGTAGCAGTTAAACGCTCGAGCTGTGAAGCCAAGGCAGCCACCGTTAGGTTCGGTTCAGACTCCGGCGTCACTGGATCACGTGGCATGTTGAGAGGCTCCATATGGCCGACATCGTTGGTCGTTGGGAGACATTGCCAATCCGGTTGATCGGGAGGTTGCAGATATAACAACGGTGGCTGGTAGTAGTGGATTTGTTGTGGGAGGGTCTGGCATGGCGGCGACCACTGTACATGGTCGGGCGGCTGCCACTGTACATGGCGGTACAGATCCTGACCAGTGAACGTGGATCGCGGCAGTGCGGTGGTCTTCACTGTGTATGGTGGCTGCTCATCTCGAGAGCCAAACCATGGCAGCCCGTAGGATGGGTCTGGTCTGTCGGAGAAGGGCGGTGGTTCTGGCTGTCCATATTCAGTAGTTGGGGCGGCGTACAACGATGGCCACTGATATGGGTCTGTTTCGGGGCGCGTATGAGGTTGGCCGAATTGGTGATGGTGGTAGGCGGTGTAGGTGTATGACATGATGGCGGAAATACGGAGGATGAGATCACAATGAAAGCACCAGATGATACGAGGGTACTCGTATCAGTTCCGGCAGCGCGAAGTCGCCGGAGAAGGGTTAGGTTCTTTCGCGGGATCCTCCCGTCGAGCAGCCTAGGGTTCTCGGTCAATTAGGGTTTGACGAGATGAACTTGCGGAAAATAAAGTACAATAAAAGATAAAGTAATGATAAAGGATAAACTGAATTTATATTTCTTGAATGATCCAAATGAATAACAATGTCCACTATTTATAATAATAGTGGATACCCTAACTTAAGGAACAAGAAAATAATCCTAATAAATATGAAAAGATATGGTAAATCAATAACTAACTAAGTAATATAGGTATGGGGATAATCCAAGGAATATGCTCGTATCAGTAACCCTCTCCGGGAAGGTCTGGCCACAAATGCGGGCGGTGAAATCTTCGACACCAACGGTGCCGAACTTGATATACAACCTTAGCAGGTCTCCAAGGGAGAGGGTGCGATCTGCATCGAAAAAGATTCGATTCTTATGGTTGCTACATGTCTTTTCAGACATGTGTATATTTTGTACATTGCTACATGTCTGAAAAGATTCGATTCTTATGGTTAATTCTTTGTGGGACTTTCATTGCTTCATTCATTTGGACGTTTTGTAGTTGTGTATATAATTGTTATATAAATTGAATAGATTCTAACCATACAAATAAAAAGAGGGATATAATTTGTGACAACTCTATTGCGAAATTGGTCGTCGACGTTTCGGTAATAGTTAAGAAAGCTATCAATTATGTGATTCAAAATCAGTTAAATTAAAAGTGTTATTTTTCAGATTAAAAATCAGTTAAATTAAAAGTGTTATTTTTCAAATTAAGTTATATTTATCCTGGTTATGGCACCTCCTTTCAAAAAACTCTTCCTTCCCCTTTTCGGTTACATGAAACCATCTTAAGCATATCTTTTACTCCCTCCGTCTGCCATTAAATGTCTCATTTTTCCTATTTCGTCCGTCCGCCAATAAATGTCTCATTTCACTTTTACCATATTTGGTAAGTTACCATATACTCCACTAATTCATTCCACTCACATTTTATTATAAAACCAATATATAAAGTAGGTCCCACATTCTACCAACTTTTCTATCCACTTTACTTCATAAAGTCAAACAATTTCTTAAAACACGTGCCAGTCAAATATGAGACATTTAATGGCGGACGGGGGAAGTAATATTTATTCTTGCAGCATTGTTTATTGTTTGTATCATTAATGTCTAGAACGAAAAAGGACGGGCGATTGGGATCGATTTGGGGACGACGTATTCATGCGTGGCGTCGTGGAAGGATGACGACATTGAGATTATACCAAACGATCACGCAACCGCATCTTACGAAACATCAAAAAACAAGGAAAGGTATCAGTGATAAGACCGTCATATTCCGGGAAAAAGAATAGCGCGACCCCGCAACAATTATACCCGTAGCGTAAGCTTATTAATGGGCTTTCGTGGCTAATGTAGGAGCATGAAAATTAAAAATATGAAGAGTGTGTGCATGCATGCATGAACAAGTGTAATTGGCAATAGTGTTGTCATGTAGCAGATCTACAACATGGGAATTAAGTGTAAATGAAGGACGAGAGTGAGTGAATAACATAATATCATTGGATATCGCAAGGGATTATAATTTACTTGTGTTTTTCATATCCTAGAATCAGCAAATATCATACTCCCACTTTATTTGACGTGGGAAGAAGAGAATTGAAACATGGCCTCTGACCCCACAGAAATAAACCCAAAATTGAAGATTTACGCCTTGTTTTGCCTTAAAGATTATTTTCTCATTTATGACTTGGCGAAAAGCCCCCTAGCTGGGGAAGTGAAAATTATGAGGGTATTAAACCTAAACTTCCACTCATTTCTTCGTCCCAAAATCGAGGCAAGAAATGTAAATCTAACGATTACTATTAAAAAAATTTATGATTATTAAAATATGAAAGAAATAAAATGATGATAATATAGTAGTATATCTGATTTAAGTGATCCAAAAGGATGGTGATATATAAATAAATTAGTGAGGACTATAACATAAACAAAAATATAACTGGTCAATAATATATATAGTATCCTAAAGATAAATAATACACTCTCGTGAGGACTATAGCATAAACAAAAATATAACTGGCCAATAATATATATAGAGTATCCTAAAGATGAATAATACACTCTCTTACGGATGTATTCAGATTAATGTGTAAAAATCTGTTAAAAAGGAAAACTAATTTCTTCCATTGATTAGGTGTGATCTGATGGTTGATGTAAAAGCTACGTGGAATTTAAAAATTAATAAAATAATTGAAAAGGTAAAAATGGTAAAGCACAATTGTACATGATTTCGCTACATGATGTAGTTATATTTGTACATTACGTTCTATTAGTACATGATGTTAATGTATGAAAATTGTATTTTAATGTACAAGTTTCATGCATTAATGTACGATATACTCATGATAATGTACCAATGTATGAATTCGTGGATGAAAGCTATATTATATAGCATCCACAAATTCACAAATTCATACACCGACGGAAAGTGATGTACGATATGCCCGTGATAATGTACGATATACTCATGATAATGTAGCATTGTATTACCCATTTGGCCCAAAGTTAACATCATTCACCAAGGGTTTAGTAGTCCATGATGCTAGAGTGTAGTATCATCATATTAACATAACATTCACTAACCAGAGGAAGTTAGATCTAGTCCCCTAGGGTTAACTTATCCATAGGGCTAGGGTATAGTATCTACAAGATTACCCCTAGTGAACGTTGTGTTACTGAGTCGGTACTACACCCTAGCCTCATAGATTGCTAAACCATTTGAGAATGGATATAACTTTCGTCACTTAGTAAAAAAATTATAATCTACATTACGTAGAAGGGGCATATACATTAAAACACATTAATGTACATTATTAACACATTAATGTATACATTAAGTTAATGTACTAATCCATATAAATGATATAACAGTAATATACCCAAATTGTCCTTTAATGTACGAAAATGGTATAATAATGTACGGCGATGCTTTTAATCAAAGCCATTAGATTAATAGATTCGAGGGATTATATTAGTCCTATGTTTTATACTAAGGGGTTATAAGGAGGGTAATGCACCCCAATACTCTTATTTATAAATGTGATACTACCATTTATTTTATATTAAATCATAATGAATTTCTTTTAGCAACAGTTTTTTACCCTTTCAAATCACGTTCATATAACTGCAATATCTAAAAAATCTATTAATAATAATAATTTTAATCAATAAATAGTTTTTTAATTAAAATGACATTTCTGTAAATATCTCCAAAATTCACCATTTATATATTTATAGGTTATAGATATTTGGCTATTTTGAACATTTAATTGCAGTTTGCCATTAAATTTCATCTTGTTTTAGTGGTTAAATTGAGTGGATTTAACACTTCATTCTCAATTGGAAAATCATTAATACGTGACATTTAAAATAGAGATGGATTTTGGACACCGTCACGGCGGCGGAGTTGCCGGAAAATGGAAAAAGAGGCCCACAATTTTCACCAGTTACAGAGCACCGCTCCTCCTCTTCGCCTTCACAGTAATCGCTATCTTCATCTCCTCCAAAATTTTCATCTCTCCTTCTCTCCTTCCACTTTCCTCAGACTCACGCCCTCCCCAATGCACCCACACTCCGGGAGAGAAGTACCTCTGGTATGCGCCCCACAGCGGCTTCAGCAACCAGCTCTCCGAGTTCAGGAACGCTATTTTGATGGCCGCCATTCTCAATCGCACGCTGATTGTGCCTCCTGTACTCGATCACCACGCGGTCGCCCTCGGGAGTTGCCCCAAATTTAGGGTTTTGGATCCGAATGAATTGAGATTCAGAGTCTGGAACCACAGTATTCAGCTAATCCATGATCGCAGGCAAGTTCAGTTTTCTTAAATCATTGTTAATTCTCCACACTTCAAGTTTATATAATCTGACATCGTGATGACAATATGGATTATTGTGTTTGATGGATCCCCGGAGGCTCAATTTACGCTGATTTGCCATTTATATCTGTTTATTTGGTTTGATTCCTGATCTGTGACTTCTAACGTTGATGAATCAAGATATGGTCTTCAAATTTGGGGATCTCACAATTCAAAATATATTCATCTCCTTCCAACTCACGAGTCACTTGCATCTAAATGACATTATGCAAAATACACTTGCCTTGTATTGATAAAGTCATAGGCCGTTTCACTGTATGAACTAGAGGAACACATGAAGCAGACTGATAAAGCCTGGTAGGTAGAGAACACTGCTCCTCGAGCTGAAATTAGATATCAGTTTAGACATTCTTGCTTGTGGGTGCCTGTTGAGAGATCTCTATTAATGATCCGAGTTGTGTTTCTAATTTTGGCCTTGTGCTTGCAACAACATGTGTGTTGTTGCCATTTAGTATTCTTATTCTTCATAATCTACTATATACTACATGTATTTAGGATACGTGCTTCATGTGTAACCTTTGGTAATAAGTGTTCGGTGCTATATAAGATTATCCATCACAAGTTAGAGGTATCCCCGTCTTTATTGCAGTTTTATTGGATGAACCCTGGTTGTCATATTTCCCTTCACCTTAGGTTTATTTTTCTAAACCATTTGATATCGATTAGCTTATCCAACAGCTATTTTGGCTAACGAGAGCTTTGCCTGGAAACCGAGTTATTTGTTTCTACTACGTCTTCATATTTTTAAACTTATCTTGATCTGATATGTTGAGTATGTATACTCTCATAATTTCCAGTTTCCAAAAAGTAAATATGCCCACATATTACATGGCATTGAGCATTATCTTTCTCTATATGGATGCAGGTACGTATCCATGGCGGATATAGTTGATCTTTCATCTCTAGTGGCCACTTCAACTGTCAGATTTATGGATTTCAGGATTTTTGTGTCAAAGTGGTGTGAAGTGAATCTCAGTTTGGCTTGCACTGCTGACTCAAGTATGCATTCATCGATGCTTGAGAAACTAAGACAATGTGGATCTTTACTATCTGGATATGATGGTAATGTGGAAGCATGTTTATTTGCTTCCCAAGAAGATTGCAGAACAACAGTATGGACATACCAAACTGATGATGGGGTTTTGGATTCATTTCAAGCTGACGAAGAACTCAAGAAGAAAAGGAAATTTTCATTTTCGAGGACAAGGAAAGATGTTTCTAGGGCCCTTGGTCCTGGATCTACAGCTGGATCAGCCACTGTCCTGGCCTTTGGGAGCCTATTTACCGGACCATATAAGAGATCTGAATCGCATATTGACATCCATGAAGCTCCAAACGATCAAAGGGTACAGTTAGTAATTCAGAAGATTGAATTTCTACAATTTGTGCCTGAAATCTTGAATGCTGGGAAGAGTTTTGCACATGAGACGATTAGCGCTCCGTTTCTTTGTGCACAGCTTAGGTTATTGGATGGTCAGTTTAAGAACCACTGGGACGGTACTTTCCAAGTATTGAAGCAAAACCTAGACTCATTGAAACAGAAGGGTACTCTCCCAATTCATGTATTCATAATGACAGATCTTCCCCGGTTTAATTGGACTGGAAGTTATCTGGGGGATCTCGAAAAAGACTCTGATGCTTTTAAGCTGTTTGCTCTGAGAGATGACGACAAATTAGTAGCTAAAACTGCTAAGAAACTCGTAAATGCAGCATATGGATTGAAGCTTCAATATGTTTCAAGCAGTTTTGATGGAAGAGAGCAACATTGCAGTCCTCTATCATTACCTGATATACTACTATATGTCGAAGAAACTATCTGCGGTTGTGCTTCTCTAGGTTTCGTTGGGACTGCTGGTTCAACCATTGCCAATAGCATAGAATTGATGAGAAAAAATCATGCATGTTCATGATGAAGATAGAAGAATGTGAGACAGTATTAACTGTTGATAAAACCTCAATGATGGAATCAGAGATAGAAGCAAGACTCCACAAAGTAAATGGATCCTATAAGTCTCCATTCGAGACACTAGAAATATGAGATCACCCCATCATCTAAAGGCATGATGCAGTTATTTACTTCACAATTCTTTGCTCAAGTGTTGGTCATTATTCTTTTCCATCCAACCAGACTGTGTGAGCAGGCAGCGAATGAGTCGCGGAATTGAAGAAGAACCAAAGTGATACCACATGAATTTCCAGTTCTCAACATAATGGCATGCATCCCTTTTGTAGTCACTCAAATACCCTCCCGTGACCTCCTCCACAAAACTTAGATGATGGAAGTGGAAGCTCCTTACTGAGGTTCATCCTTACTATCTCAAGAGATTTCCAATAGTTTGGAGTCAAATGAGAAGGTAATACATCTTTGTGTGCTTGTAAAGTTATAATTCTCCTATTAACATGCATGATACATAGGTCTCAACAAGTTGAAAAACATTCTTAATTGTATCCATGTGTTTCTTCCTTCAAATTTTATGAAAAATGATTCATTCTTACGTCATATGTCTTTCGTCTCTTGGCCATGACAGTGGAATGTGATGTTCAGTAGGTAAAAAGGTAGAACTCTAATTGATCCTTTATTTTCCTTTAGAGCGATTCTTTTTTTTTTGTGTATGCATAAATAATGTTTCATCTCATACTTTATTGATGTGCAAGGCACACTAAACTGCTACTTTTTTATTCTCTGGACCACACATGCTATAAAATTCAAAAACTCTTAGTATTACTTAGGTAGCAGATCTTGAAAGGTAAACTATCAACACTGAATAAACATATTAACAGAGATATTTTAGCATAGGACATAGATATGTAGTGGTTTCCATGTCAAAGTATTGAACTGTAAATATCAACTTAATCAAATCTGCTTTCTACAAAGGAACAGAGCCTAAAATATCTTGCCTAATCTTACTTTTTTCCTGGGGACGCATATGTATGTGTAGTGGATCCAAAGTTAAATAAGGGGGCAATTGTTTATTGCATTTCTACAACATGTTTATTCTTTGAAATATTATACTCCTACTATATATTTTGTCGCATAAGTATTACTACTAAATTGCTCATTACCTCCCCAATGGTCCCTTAATGAGCAAATGTATATATTAAACTTTCTATTACTACTAAACTTTTAACTTTCTAAACAAATTTTTAGAAAGTTAGGTGATAGTTGTCAAAATCTCATGCATAAATTAAAACAAACCTATAATTGTGGTCTGTGGAATTGCATGTTCAGCAGTTAGAAAAGTCCCATGTTTCTGGACTTTTTTTTCTGTGGCAACAACATTATTCTTCATTTCTACTCAATCCTTATGAAAAAGGAAAACAAAATAAAACCTTTCTCTTCAAAATTCAAATACAATCTCCAATTAACTGACACCTTCAAGAAAAAATGTATCCCCCCAAAAAATCAAATACAATCAATCCAACTAACTGATGTAATTACACCTTCAAGAACAAATGTATCCCCCAAAAAACCACAAAAACAATCACACTCTGTCATGAAAATCCCTAGAGTGTGCATCTAAAAACAGGATAAATACAAAAAAAAAACAGAACATTCAACTGATAAACCTCAATTTATTGTCATTGTCTCCATTTAGATGATCATCATCAGAAGCAGCAGCAGGAACCCACCAAACCCTCAAGCTCTTATCAAGACTCCCACTATACAACATGAACCCTCCCCCACCGCCAGCCCTTAGCGGCGACGCCTGCAAACACTTCACCGGCCCTTGGTACCCCCTGATCACCATATGCCTACACACCCCACCACCCACCTCCCTCCTCCACACACACACACACACTCTTATCCGCCGAGCCACTGCACATCATTCTCTCCCCCATCAAGCACACACACAGCACCGCCGTCTCATGCGCCCTCATGTCACAAACCCCCCTCCACCCCTCGCAACTGCTCCACCCCATCAAACTCCCGTCCGAGCCACCACCGTAGACAAAACCCCCATCACCCTCAGTGACCACCACAGCATTGAAGGAAACATCCTTCTGCCCCTCCAACACCTTTTTGCACGAATGCCGCCCCTTTCCCCGGGCCCCTTGCCCACGCCTTGATCCTCCCGTCGGCCGAGGCAGAGTACACCGTGCCTCCCTCGCCCCTCGGCAGTGCTGTTGATGGCGTCGTCGTGCACCTTGATGGATTCGAGGCACTTGAAGTCCACACCTTGATGGTCTTGTCCCAGGAGCCGGAGTAGATGAGGCCGGCCGAGACGGCGAGGCAGGAGATGGTGTCGGCGTGCTCGATCCAGAGGACCTTGTGGTGGCGCCGCGTCTGCACGTAGTTGCACTTTAAATGAAATACATTGCATTTTTATCACATAAAATTATTATGTGTATGTTGCCACTCTGCATTTTTGGTCTTGTAAACCTTTGTTAAGTGTCGCATTTTAAGCATGTCACGGGAATAAAATGTGTGATTCAGATTTGAATTTATACTAGTACTATCTAAAGAATAGTGAGGTGTGTACATGGTTCCACTAGTGTACAATACATATCATTTTATGCATAATCATATCATAAAATATGGAGTATTATACATTTTTAATATAATTAGTTATATTTTTGTGGATTGACCTTTGGTTTGACTTTAAAATATAAGAAAATTCAAAATAAAAGGAAGATCTTCATCTTTCAATGAATTTCATAAATTAATCTTGAGCGATTTTGTTAGTCCATTAAAATGTTGTCTTGTCGTGCCGAGACCGTGAAACTTAATATGGATTCACATGTTTAGTACTCCTATTTTAATTTGGTATTCAAAATTCGAAATATGAGTATTTTGTTACAAAAGTTTCTTTTAAATTCTTTTTTAAAGTCAGTCCATTTTTTTAAACTTGAGGCAAATATCATACATTCATACCATACCTTAAACGGTGATGGTGAGTCAAGTCTTTCTGCCATCGCCACTGAATTCTTATATTTTATTACTCCTATTATGTTTCTAAATCATTTTGTATGTCAGTAAGAACAGTGGGAAACATATTTTTATTATATTTTACTCTGTATAAAAAAACACAACATGAATAAATTAAACCGTACATAAATAACAGTAGGGCACCATTTTCAGAATATTCTTTATCAATTTTAGAATAATAGTATAAGTCATAATTCCCCATTCTTTATTCAAGTCAAAAGTACTGACATGAAAGTAATTACATAAATTGTGGTTAGACATCCATTACTGTTTTTGAATACACACACTATTTTTTTTTGTTAAAAGTTGTGTAAAAGTGCCATGCCATACTATATTCAAAGCTTTTGGTTTGGTTAACTGGACCACGTACAAACTTGAATTCAAATGCACACAATTTTACTTGCAAGGTACAATTCTATGGTTTTATACTAGTACTAGTATGTATTTAATTCACTTTGGTGGACCAATGTTACCAAACATTGGGTATGTAAAAAATCTAGTAACTAACTATAACCTCCCCCTTCTTCACGCGTGTTTCTTGATTTTGGAGTCTTTTTCTTTAAGGTAAAATAAAGGCACACTTTTTTTGTGATTAAGTTATTTGTGACTATGTAAATTTCTAATTCTATAGAGGAAGTAACGATTATCATTATCAAAGTCGTAATACTAATGTTTTAGATCTATTTTTATTTGCAATTAATTTTCGACGAATTCATTTCATCTTGGCCAGTTGAAACTTGAAGTTGCATACTACTATATCATTTAGTATTCGACTATTTAAGTCTCAGAAGTATTTCATGTATCAATTTTGTTATGAATATAAGGCTTTCCAAAGCAATGAGGATGCATGATAAGATCAAGTGGAGCATACAATATAAGATCAAGGAGTGGAAGTTTGAAAGTTAGTTGAGACTAACGGCTACTAGCCGTTTGGAGCTCGTTTGTTAGCTACGGTTTTTCAACCGATTCTTGAGATAATTTCTTGATTCTTTCTTTGTTGTATAGCTAGTATAAATGCTTGTAATTCTTAGTTTTGTTTAGCATCTTCTGTAGTTACAATAATAAAATTTCCAGTTAAAGTTCTTCACAAAATATACTCTCTTCTTTCTCATCTTGTCTTCGGTTAACACAAGCTTCGCTTTAGGGTTTTGATCTGCATGCTTGACCATCCATTGTTACAACTGGCGTCGTCTGTGGGAAGGCTCTGGATCGATCAAGCGGTGTAAAGATGGCATCAAGACTCGACGTCGAAAAGTTCACGGGAAGGAACGATTATGGCTTGTGGAAGTTGAAGATGAGGGCGGTTTTAGTGCAGCAAGGCTTGTCCTCGGTTCTGGCTTCGGATGAATCAGATGGGAAGGGGAAAGATGCTGCGCTAGATGATAAAGCTCGGGCCAAGATCGAGGAGATGCAGCTCAAGGCGCATAGCGCAGTTATTCTTTGTCTTGGAGACAAAGTCTTGCGTGAAGTGCAAGGAGAGAAAATAGCTGCGGGTATCTTAAAGCGGCTAGATGATGTCTATCTAGCCAAATCTCTGGCTAATAGGCTATATATGAAGAGAAGGTTATATTCATACAGCTTCACAGAGGATAAGTCGATTGTGGAACAACTTGAGGATTTTGCAAAGTCTGTAGATGATCTAGAAGCTGTGGATTGCAAGATTGCTGATGAGGATAAAGCAATCTTGGTGTTGAATGCTCTTCCTGACTCCTACGATCAACTAAGGGATGCGATCCTATATGGAAGGGACAAGGTGATCACGCATAGTGAGGTTCATGCGGCGCTAATGGCTAAGGAGTTGCAAAAGGGAGGCAGCAAACCCTCTGAAAACGCTGCTGAGTCTCTCAATATCAGAAAGTTCAGCGCAAAAATTCAAGAAGCAGAAGGGTGATGAATATAAGGGTCAAAACCCTGGAATGAAGGAGTCCCGTTCATGTTTTTAGTGTAAAAAGCCCGGTCACCTGAAGAAGGACTGCCATGGGTGGAAGAAGAAGCAGGCTGAGGAGAGAAAGGCACACTCAAACCAGATCAGTGATGATGTAGAGAATCTCCCAGAGGTAATGAATGTGGTGGATAGAATTGAGAGGGGTTCTTGGATAATGGACTCCGGGTGTTCATTTCATATTTGTCCACACATCGATTGGTTCCAAGATTTGGTGAAGTCCACTGGTTCAGTTCTCTTGGGAAATGATAAAGCTTGCACTATCATGGGAGTTGGAAGTATTAAGCTCAAGCTGAAAGATAGATCATTGAAAGTTCTGACAGAAGTAAGATATATTCCGGAAGTGAGAAGAAATCTTATTTCTTTGGGCACTCTTGAAAGGAAAGGCTATTCTTTTGTCTCAGAAAATGGAGTGATGAGGGTATGCAAGGGCCAAGATGTTAAAATGGTGGCACAAAGGGGTGGAAGCTTGTACTATCTGCAGGCTAGTGTCATAGTTGGTGAAGCCCATGTAGCTGCAAACTCAGATTTGAGATCTTGGCACATCAAGCTGGGACATCCAGCTGAGGGAACATTGAAGGCTCAGATCCAGAGTAAGTATATTGTTGTAAATAGCATGGAGAAGCTGGATCAGTGTCAAGATTGCCTGCTGGGAAAGGCCAAGAAGTTGTCATTTCCAACGGGCAACCACTCCTCAACAGCTCCATTGGATTACATCCATTCTGATCTCTGGGGGCCATCTCCAGTTACAAGTCTTGGTGGAGGAAAGTACTACATGTCCATCATAGACGATTTCTCAAGAAAGGTATGGGTATTCATACTAAAAGAAAAGCCTCAAGCCTTTATCACATTCAAGAATTGGTGCAAGCTAATGGAGAATGAAAATGGATCTCTACCTAAAGTGCTTAGAACTGATAATGGACTAGAGTATCTGTCCAAGGAGTTCGATGCTTACTGCAGTGAAAATGGAGTTAGGAGGCACAAGACAGTTCCAGCTAACCCTCAACAAAATGGGGTTGCGGAAAGGATGAACCGTACTTTGCTTGAGAGAGTTAGATGTCTCCTATCTTCCTCTGGAATTCACAAAAGATTTTGGGCAGAGGCTGTCACCACTGCTGCTTTCTTGATCAACAAATGTCCTTCCTCGGCTATAGGAAGCTCTATCCCAGATGAAAAATGGTATGGTTCTACTCCAGATTATTCAATGCTAAAGCCATTTGGCTGTAAGGCCTTTGCACATGTTAAGCAAGGGAAGTTGGAAGCAAGGGCTTTACAGTGTGTTATGCTTGGATATGAAAAAGGTGTTAAGGGATATCGACTGTGGTGTACTGAGGCTGGGAAGCAGAGGATTGTCATTAGCCGTGATGTTAGATTCTTGGAAGATAATATGCTATTTCTCAGTAGAGCAAGTGATGATCAGAAGACTGGAAGTTCCAGCAGCTTTTGGCCTTCTGTGGTACAGTCAAAGGGTGTTTCATCTCAAGATGTCAGTGAAGAGATTGATGAAGCAGGTGGAGGGTCTCAGGAGAGCCATGGCAATGATATTGGTGATGGAGTTACTCAACAAGAGTCCACACAAAAGTATCAGTTGGCTAGAGATAGGCCAAGAAGGTCAGTGAAGGCACCTGCCAGATTCAAGGACTATGAGATGTTGTACTATGCTTTGCATATTGCTGAGGAAATGGAAGCATCAGAGCCCGGCTCATACACTGAGGCTGTAAATGGGCCAGAGAAGGATCAGTGGATCCAAGCCATGAAGGAGGAGATTGAATCCCTGATGAGCAACAAGACATGGATCTTGGTGGAGAAGGCAGAGTTCAGAAAAATTATTGGATGCAAATGGGTGTTCAAGAAGAAAATGGAGTCTGCAGATCCTTCCAAAATCAGATTCAAAGCGAGGCTGGTTGCCAAGGGGTTCAATCAGGTTGAGGGGGTTGACTTTAATGAAGTATACTCCCCAGTTGTCAAGCACAATTCCATACGGGTGCTTTTGGCAGTGGCTGCTGTGAAGGGATGGGAGTTGGAGCAAATGGATGTCAAGACGGCATTCTTGAATGGGGAGCTTGAGGAAACCATATACATGGACCAGCCCCAAGGATTTGAAGTTCCCGGATCAGAGAGTAAGGTGTGTATGCTCAAGAAGAGCATATATGGGCTCAAGCAATCAAGTAGACAATGGTACTTGAAGTTTGGTGAAAGTCTGTCAAAACTTGGCTTCACAAGGTCCATTTATGATAGTTGTGTCTTTGTGAAGAAGCAGGAAGGCAAGGGTCCCATCTATCTGCTTCTATACGTGGATGATATGCTATTGGCTGGAGAAGACATGAGGGAAATAAGAAAGGTTAAGGATCAGCTCAGTGCAGACTTCGAAATGAAAGATCTTGGCAATGCTAGAAGGATTTTGGGGATGGATATTGCCAGAGATAAGGCCAGTAAGAGGCTTTGGCTATTTCAGACAGATTACATTCACAAAGCATTGAAGAAATTCAGACTAGAGAACATGAGAGGCACAACAACGCCTATGCCTATAAACATCAAACTGAGCAGTGATCAGAAAGCAAAAACTGAGGAAGAAATGAAGGAGATGGAATTGATTCCTTATTCCAGTGTAGTTGGGAGCTTGATGTATCTCATGATTTGTACCAGGCCGGACATAGCACATGCTATAAGTGTGACCAGCAGATATATGCAAGAGTTTGGCAGACAGCACTGGAGTGCATTGAAATGGTCTCTCAGATATCTTAGGGGAGCAGATCAGCTTGCCTTATTGTTTTCTGGAGGAGGTGAGGTCAGTGAGGAGCCGTTGGTTTGGTATTGTGACTCTGATTATGCTGCAAACGTCGATACAAGGAAGTCACAAACCGGTTATGTTTTCACCTTATTTAGCACTGCCATTTGCTGGAAATCTGCTTTACAAAGTGTGGTGGCTTTGAGCACCACGGAAGCTAAGTATATGTCACTTACATCTGCGGTAAAGGAGAGTAAGTGGCTATTGGGACTTGTTTCAGAGTTTGGAATAGAGCAAGAAGGAGTTTTAGTGTATTGCGATAACAATGGAGCTCTATGCCTTGCGAAACACCCTCAGTTCCATGAACGTAGTAAACATATCGATGTGAGGCTACACTTCATAAGGGACGAGGTGGAGAGTGGAAGAGTAAGGGTGCTGAAGATCGACACTGCCCACAATCCGGCAGACATGCTCACCAAACCCTTGAACCGAGACAAATTTGTGTATTGTTGCAGTTTGGTTGGTTTGCATCCGATGAAGTCGTGATCATTGTTTTGGAGCCTAGGTGGAGATTGTTATGAATATAAGGCTTTCCAAAGCAATGAGGATGCATGATAAGATCAAGTGGAGCATACAATACAAGATCAAGAAGTGGAAGTTTGAAAGTTAGTTGAGACTAACGGCTACTAGCCGTTTGGAGCTCGTTTGTTAGCTGCGGTTTTTCAACCGATTCTTGAGAGAATTTCTTGATTCTTTCTTTATTGTGTAGCTAGTATAAATGCTTGTAATTCTTAGTTTTGTTTAGCATCTTCTGTAGTTACAATAATAAAATTTCCAGTTAAAGTTCTTCACAAAATATACTCTCTTCTTTCTCATCTTGTCTTCGGTTAACACAAGCTTCGCTTTAGGGTTTTGATCTGCATGCTTGACCATCCATTGTTACAAATTTCAATATTAGTTTGGAGGTAATCGGAAATAATGTGGAAAACAAAAAAACTTAAATTTTGTAGCTTTTTATTAGTTTTTTTTTTTGTTCATGTGCAAAAGTAGAAATTGATGAAAATAATTCTTATATTTAGACACAAATCACAATTAACGCCGTCAATTTATTCTTTTTTCTTTAGGGTTGTCAACGTTTAAGGTGAAATTTAATTTCCCTACGATCTAATTAACTTAATCTTATAACGATCAAATTTATTGGGCCTAACATTTTATTTCGGAACTATGAAGCTTAAATGAAAGATTCGATCGTATAAGGCTCAAAATATTACTCCTAACAGTAGGATTTGTAGGTAAAATTATTAATATTTCCACAAAGCATTTATATTTAATACTCCCTGCATCTCCAAATAATATGCTCAAAATATTACTCCTAATAGTAGGATTTGTAGGTAAAATTATTAATATTTCCACAAAGCATTTATATGTAATACTCCCTCCATCCCCAAAGAATATGCACTTTGGGGATGACACGGAATTTAATGTAAAATCGGTAAAGTAAGAGAGATGTAGAGAGAAAAAGTAAGTAAAGTATTGTTAGTGAAAAATGAGTCTCACCTTATTAGAGAGAAGAGACTTTCCAAAATTAGAAGGTGTATATTCTTGTGGGACATACTAGAAAGGAAATAGTGCATATTCTTGTGGGACGGAGGAAGTATGTATCATGGATCTTTTTTTTTAAAATCTATCTATATGGCGTAAGTTTTATGTTGCATACTCTATTTTTAAAAAGAGTTAACTACCTCAAAAGTCCCTAACTTTTCTGTTTGTGACACTGCAGGTCCCTAACAAAAAAAAATATCGCCACAAGACCCTAACCTTAAACATAATCACATATCTTGTTTTTGTAGCCAATTTTCGGACTAAAATACCCAAATTCCTTGAAGGTCATTTAAGTCAAAGTACCCACAACCTGCAGACCTACTCTGCGCACACCTACACTGACTTGCAGACCTTACCAAGACTTTTGTCAAATCATATTTGATATTTCGGACTAAATAAGAGAATTGATTACATAAGATGTGTAGGCGTAATATTTAGTATAAACTTTTATTCATTTCCGGTTCACGTCTGCAGTCCTGAAACCCCCTTGAGATGACACTGCTTTTACCTCTGTGTAGTTATTTTATCACTTCTACTGCTTCGACAAGACAAAGCAGAAGCAACTAGAAAAAAAAACGCAACGTTCATCTCTCGAATGGGTCTCCTTCGTTGTACTCTAAAGAGGATACTACCGCGGCTACTTTTTCTCGGAGATTGAATTTCTGGGCGATCAGGGGTCGTACATCTTGAGCTCTCCGACTAAGCTTTCCAAGAACGGACCCGTCGGCCCATTTCTATTTTGTCGCAACCCATTCGGTTGCTCCTCAATCTAACGGCAATCCATCTCACCCGTACCCCTACGACTAAATTTGTCGTGTGTCGCCTCTCTTGGTTTTGATGTGATGATTTTTGCAAAATCGAAATTGAGTTTCAATCTGTTCGAACGAGCTGGATGGTGGTCGTTGCTTGGCTGGGCAAACTCAGAAGAAAACTTCCTTGCTGCCAGATTTCCATCCCCAAGTTCAATTTGTTGCAAGTCTAATCAATTTTCGTTAAATTCTCTGTTCCATTTTTTATGGATTTTTTGTGTTCCATCTTCGACAATTTCAAATGAATTTTTGGGTTTCGCAATTGCTGTAAATTCAATGATTTAGGCATTAATTTATCAAATCATTAGAATAATTTTATTTCTTTTTAATTAATGAAATTAATGGGATTGCCATAATTAACCGAGAATTGATTTATTCTCGTCTGTCACTAATCATCAATTCAAAGCAATTATTTAATTAATTAATTTGATTTTTTAATTACTAATCACTAATTCAAAGCAATAAATTTTAATTAATTAAAAAGGAAGCCCGACACAAGAAAATGGAGTCCCAGCTAGTGGTGAAAGGGGGTTCTCATAAGCTTTCTTAGTTAGAATATCTTTAGGAATTGAGCTCTCTTCTAGGGTTGAAATCGGAGCTCTTTTCACTTAATCTCCTTGATTTCGTTGCACACACACACTTGGTCTTGTTCTAATTTAGTTTTGTTGGTTGTTTGGTGGTAGTTTACTGCACTTTTATCTTTCGGTTCTGTTATTCCACTCCGAGAAGGGGTGATGAAACAATCTACTGCTTTCGTAGTTTATTTTCAGTTTAGTTTTGATGTTAATGAGTCTTGATGTTTTGATTTAGTAAATTTGAAGTTATGTTTTCATTTCCAGCTGATGTGTTCTGTTTCATGCATGATGTGTCTGATCTGCTTTTGGTTTCCTTTTTATGTCGCATGTCATAGCTCAAAAATGTCTTGTTCTGTTTTGATTTGGCCAGATCTGATGTTTATGTTTGAGAGTTCTTAGGATGTTTAGATCTAGCAGTTCATGTTTCGTTTCTGCATGATTAAGGGTTAGTTTTCTTGTTTACGTAGTCGCAGCTTAGATTTTAGGAGTAGATTTAATTTTTATGCGTTGTTCTGATGTTTCATCTTCCGTAGCTTTTCAAATCTTTTCTTTGCTCTATTTTCCATGTTGATTTCGTGAAGAAGATGGAGTTGTTAGAAAGTTTTTACTTTACACTGTTTTTTGCAGGGGACTGACAGTCCCTGTTTATTATGTTTGTCAATTTATGGAAAGTTTAGTTAAGTTGATCAAGTAGTTTTAGTTTCGTCCTGCGAGGTTGATCAGTTCAGTTAATTTAGTTTTCTCAAGTCAACTAGTTAACTTAACAACCCCCTAGAAGCGTGGCCCCAGCCATCCCCAAGTCGTGTCATGCAAACAAATCTCAAACTCCTCATATTTGTCGGATCGATCCTTACTTCCATATACTATTTAAATAGTATTGTGGGTTAAGGTTTTAAGAGGACACGTCTTTTTTTAGCTTTTCTATTCATCTCAAGTTGAATCCAAGTCGGGTTGATCAGCCTGAGCTTTCTCTAGATCCACTCACCCGCATTTTGCAGGTAGCAGGCATATATAAGCTGGCTGGATCACTTTGATGATTTAACCTGAGCAAGCCACAATGATAAGCAAGTAGAATAGAAGGGCGAAGAGAGATGGAGCATTTCCCTCCTGTCAAATGGCACGGGTGGACAGCTGGTCTAAGGATTTAAAGTCGATTTTAACTCCTCTTTAGAGGTTATAGATTTTAATATACTAATTAATTAATTATTATAGTTCATAGGCACGGCTTAGGTGTGTTAATTATCCAGTTCACGAGAGTCCAAACTCTAATTTCATTTTTTTTCAAACTCAATTCTTAAAAGCCCAATTTTTGCTCTATACCATTTACTTTCCTCCTAACTCCTAAGAGATTTAGTTTCTTCCAAGCCCAGTTTTTTTATGGCCTAAATTTCTATACACCAATACACACACAAAAAAAAACATTTTCATTAGATAATTTGGAGGTACTCCATATAATTCTAATCTCAATTGGATTGGCCTATTGAAAAGAGTATTTGTTAAACGCAAAAATGTAGGTGAGTCTAGATTATTAATTAGGCTAACAATTTACGTTATTATTAAATTGTTAGCCTAATTAATAAACAAAAATTAGTCAATCTCAATTTTGGTTAGGAATTAATAATCGGAATGCACGGTACATCCCAAGGCATGCAAGTTTATGTGAAACAAGTGATTTATGCTGATTTTTTTCTGAATCTAAACTGCTATGATGCCAAATTGATTTGAATATATTGCATTTTCCAAATGCATGTAACGTGATTATTTCATATTCCATTAACTAATTTCCTCATTTCTCCCCTTTGCTAATTTTTCTCTTCTTTTGGTTCCGTTGTTAATTTATCAAATTTGAAACTCTGTTGGTTATACATAAGAAAATTGTGAGGATATATAGCTCATTATGTTTGAGAAATTGGCTTCTGACATTTTGTTTTGCTTTGCTTAAAAAATCGAAACGTCGAATAATGATATTAATTGGGTGTGAGTGTGAATGTGTGATGGTTTTTTTCTTGGATATAATGTTTTCAATAATAATATTTGGAACAAAGAAAGAAAGAAATGACATAACTTTGATAGTATGGACTATGGAGTAATAAATTGTCTCTCCAAACAGTAGCTGCATATAATTATATAGCTGAGGAGGTTCATGAGTTCTACTTGGATTATAATTTCTAATTACTCTATGATTTTTTTAACTTGCAGAGTAGTTGAATTAAGTGGAAATCCATTTAATTACATGCAAATAGCAGGTAGAGATGCCATCATCTTAACTATGATAACATAACCTCCACATTACCACTTTTATATGCAAACTCATATTCTAATAAATATTTTACCCATAGATAAAATAAAATAAATCTATTAATGGACTTGAATCTGCCCTCAACTAAATCGATTAAATAAAACAAAAGAAGAAAAAAAACTCATATTTTCATTGCATGTGTAATACTAACATTTTAAAAAAAAATATGATTTCGTGGACCACTTCAATTTTTAGGGTAGCACGAGAGAAAAGATGACACATGTTTTACTTATAATTTGTAGACAATGAAATATGGGCCACAGGAAGTGGCATGACCATGATCATGGTTTGCCCACTTTCTAAACTAAATATGGATTCACAAATTCTAAAAATATTTGGACTAATGGACCCAAACTACAATAAATGGCACAATAAAAATAAAATTGTTATATTTATCTTTGTAAATAGCAAATAAATATTTTATTGGTTCACTTTCAAATTATTTGAATATACAATAATCAATACGTTTGGACAATTCAAACATCACATTAAATTGGATTTTGATAGCATCTCATTCAAATTGAGTTGGGCAACGCTAAGGAAGCGTGAAAAAACTACTCTATTTTTGTCCCCAACCAATATGTATATATAAGGGTGTTCGGTTGGCAAGATTAAATCTCATGATTAAATATGTATCATGTTTGGTTCATAAGATTGAACCCTTCAACTTAATTCTAGATGGATAGTCTCATGATAATTAGTCATAGCCTCCCCATCTAACTAAAATAATCCCACAACTTAATCCTAGATGAATAGTCTCATGATATTAGTCATGACAACCGAACGCCACCTATATATACTGGTTTTGAGGAGTCCGTTACGTCAAATGAGAATATATAAATATATATATGTGTGTGAATTGACTTTTGTTGAAAGCCGCATTCCTAAACTAAATAAAATAAATCAAGTAATTAAACATACACAATTTATTTATAAGGGTGCACATGGTGGCAATTAAAGAAATTGAGGAGGAGAAGAAGCTACAAAACGACATGGCACACATGATCTAACGACATCCCACACATGGGTTACGATTCTTTAATTAGTGACAAAGATTAATTTAGTTACACAGATCTAAGTAACATGGGCTACCAATCAATGTATGTTTTCATCTCACCTCTTATTTGCATACTCTCCCTTTTTCTTATTTGTTGAGAGGATCGGATTTGCTTTTTTCCCTTATTTGATAATGTGTTGGCTCCGATTAAACAAAATAAATTATATTTGGGATGTCACTAATTTGATTGATTGTGTATGCATGTGTTTCTTTTTTATATCCTCTGATTTAGTGCGATTGAACTTGACCTCCTCGAGTATCACAAGTGTAGGGTGTTGATATATATATAGTATATTGTAAGATCGTCGGTGCTAATATAGGGATATTTAGGAATGTGTTGAATTAACTTTGATATAATAATATATTTAAGTAGAACACAATTCGTACATGTGGCTCCACCACTATATTGAAGGTGTAAATAATACTACATGGGACTCGAGCTTTTTCATTTTGGCTTCTCACAAACATTGCACCTAGAATCATATATAGCTTCAAAATATAGTATCTTCCCCTTAAACTTACTTTGCAAATAATAAAAAAAATCATGAATTTTACTCAAATTCTAGTTTGTTTTGTGATTTTAAAATTAGCCGGAAAAACTATAAAGTTTGGATCTGTTCGCAATTTTCACGTGAATAGTTTGTTGGTGGAACTGTATCTAATATGTCAACTGTAAAATTATAAGTGGGCATTACATCTAGTAAGTTAAACGACATAATCTCTTCAGGAAGTGGGCAGGTTGTCAGGTTCTTGACAACCTGAGGCTAGGTGGTAAGCTTATTATGGCCTTCTTGACAGTGGTTTTTATTGCTCCTTTCATTCTCGTGGTTTTTTTCAAGCTTTAGGGGTGGAGTGTTTTTTGTCCCTTTCTTGTTGTTTTGGTGTTGTGTTGTTTCTGCTTGTAACTCTGCAGCCCGCTTCTCTTGGCTCGAGCATTTTAAATAATAATAAAAAAAAATTATTCATAATATTTTGAAAGGGATGTAACTACATTCATAAAAAAAATTATTCATAATTTATTCAAGAAATTGAATGACCACATGATTGGTATTCCGTTCTAAGACGTCCCAACAAAGTTGAGTATTTCCCTTTTTGATAAAAAAAACAAAATATCTCATTACTCTTACTTTATTTCATCATCTACTTTACTCTATCTCTCCTACTTTTTTCTCGTTCCTATTTTATTATAATGAAACTCTTTCCTATTTTATTATACTTTCATTATTAAAAAATACTGATGATAGAATCGACCACATAAATGTAAAACTACATTAAATGAGCATTTATTAAAGGACTATATAGTCATATATTTATATTATGGTCATACCAATCGAGTAGGTAGATGCGTACGTTTTATTTGAGAAAAATGACATTCCTTGGAGGCCTTTCTTTTGTTTGGTTTTGTTTATGTTGGAATATTTATTGCCTTTCTTTTGTTTGGTTTTGTTTATGTTGGAATATTTATTCATAACATGACAAAACTGTGAGGTCAATCATGGAGTAATTGAAATCCAGTCTCCTGCACATATGGATAAGGGTAAAATTCATCAATTTTCACCAAACTTAAATTATAGACATGTTTCATAACTCAGTTGTTATTACGACGCAATTATCTGATGAAGCTACATATTTGTTTGAAAGTTCGAAATTTTCAAATACTACTAAATAGTTAGCATGATATTTTCCCACACACTAGCATAAATATAGCATTCGAGTAAGAGCATTAGCAATAGGCCGCCCTTAGGCGCGCCCTATGCACCGTCACGTCATCATTTTTATCCTCCTACCCTCCCACCTGTAGTGTGGCCCCTTAAGGCGCGCCCTATGTATTTTCTTTTATTTAAATATTTAAATAACTACAAAAATTGGGAAAAAACTTCATTTCATTTATAAAAATTAATACATTACAATACGAATTAAAAAAATACGCAAACTCAGCTACGACGGTTACGGGCCCACACTTCTTCAATCATGTCGTTCATGAGCTAGGCATGGTCTTGTTGGTTGCGTATTGAGGTCTGTCTAGATAGAACCTCATTGAAGCCCGTCGGTAATCCTCTAGCGGGGGGCTCGGTCGCCGTGCTGGACGAGCTAGATGCACCTTCATCATCGTTCCAGTCGGTGATGGTCCCACCTTCATGCTCGACTATCATGTTGTGCATGATTATGCACGCATATATGACATCGGCGATGACTTCTTTGAACCAGAGACGAGCCGGCCCTTTCACAATTGCCCACCATGCTTGGAGCACACCAAATGTCTGCTCGACATCCTTCTGCGCCGCCTCCTGCTTTTGCGCAAATAAAACCCTCTTCTCACCAATTGGGCAACCGATCATCTTTACAAAAATAGGTCACCGTGGGTATATGTCATCGGCCAAGTAGTACCCCATGTGGTATTGGCGCCTGTTGGCAGTGAACTCGATGGCTGGGCCGTTGCCATTGTATTGCTCGGTGAAGAGGGTGGATGAGTTGAGGACGTTAATGTCGTTGTTCGACCCGGCAACGCCGAAGTAAGCATGTCAAATCCAGAGCCGATGGTCAGCGACGGTTTCGAAGATCATCGTCGGGTGGCTGCCCTTGTATCCACTAGTGAATTGGCCTCTCCACGCCGTCGGACAATTCTTCCACTCCCAGTGCATACAGTCGATGCTCCCTAGCATCCCAGGAAAGTCGTGCGCCGTCTCGTGCATCTTCATCAGGCCATGGCAACCAACGGCAGTCGGCCTGCGCAAATATGTGTAGCCGTAGGCCTCCACAACTCCCCTACAAAATCTCTTCAGGCACTCCCGGCATGTTGTTTCCCCGTCGTGGAGGTACTCGTCGAAAATGTCCGCCGTGGTGCCGTAGGCCAACTGACGGAGTGCAGCCGTGCACTTTTGCAACGGTGTAAGGCCGGGTCTGCCGACGCCATATTCCTGATACGTCATGTATTCATCACGTGACGACAAAATCCGGACAATGCTGAGAAAAAGGTAACGCGGCATTCTAAATCGTCCGCGCTTCTTCCGCGCCCGAAGCTTAGGGCGTGGGCATAGGGCGCGCCCTATGGCAAGCACCCACAATGGAGGCATCGTCCGCGCCCGAGGAAGAAGGCAAAGATAGGGCGTGTCATCGAGCGCCCCATTGTGGGTGCCCTAATATAATACTCCCTTAGGCGAACTCATACCTTTTTTTTTCTTATTCATCCTTCAATATCCATAATCCTTTTATTCATTCCATCACTTTCACTATTTGTGAATTTCGTTTTTTTATTTTTAAAATATTTGTTGCATGAATAATTTAATTGGCAATTGTATATCCTTATACTATAATTTTTAGAAACCACATATGTTTTAATTTAAAGTTGATAAAATATAAAAGGAAATAAAAAAAATAATTGAAATAATATTAATGGATAGCGAAATTCACATTAATTGAAATAATATACAAAATATAAGATGTGATTATAATTTTTATAAAAAAAGTATCGTTCTGTTTTAACGGCCGCTATACAACGTGGAGAGCTGTGGGCCCACTGTCGTCACATACTCTTATAATATAGATAGGAGGAAATTACAACTGATGTCAAGATGGCTCGAACTCGGCACCTCATGCAATAATGTCTAAGCTCCTTGCCGCTAGGACAAAGGCTCTGGACCATGTACTCTTCATGTTTCACATTAAGTCCTTGAGTATTTACTTTGCAAATATTCAAATTCAATAACTACAAATATAAGTATGACACAAGTTAATAAGAAAATTATAGATTTCGATATTAAAGAAATGAAATATAGTATAAACTAATATAAGGTCAAACCAAGCAAATGTTTCGTGTTTAATTAGCTATGGTATGATTTTAGCAAATTCGAAATCCAGAACTCATCATTTTAATTCATCTTTATTTTTTTCACGGTAATTTTATTAATTTAGGATTTTTTTATCTTGTTATTATTTTATTAAGTTGTAGGCAACACACTAGGATTTGAGTTTATAGTTTGTTATGGACTTATCACTTATGGATATTGTGAGGAAAAGGAGATTTTGAGAATATAAATGAGATTATTTCCAAAAAACAACAACAAAAGTTAAATGACTACACATCTACCATAAAAAATATACATCGCCTAATTTAATAAAAAATATTATTTGATCAAATTTTGATCGACCTCACATTTTTTTTGAAAAAATTACTAAGCATAAAAAAATTTGCAACCATCCCAACTTGTTTAATTTGGGCAAAGTAGTTATCGATGCGTACTGAAAATATCTATATGAACAAATTGAAGTCATCTGATAACATCACATTTTTAAAATAAGTCTTTTTTTTTGTTTTCGTTCTTTGGTTTGTTTACTTCTCTCTCATACATCTCTATCACCTTCACTTCTCTTTCTTCTCTGTCAATAAGAAAATCATGTTAGAGGTAAGTTAGAGAAGAGAAGAGAAGATGGAGATCGGATGGAAAGAATAACAATTTTATCTAAAATAAAATAAATGAAAGTTTGTCCCATTTTTCCATTTCCATTCGTCCCCCAAAGTTTGTCTCATTTCACTTTTTATCATTTTTGACAGTGGAGCTCAGAGTGTCCACTATAGGGGAGGCGTACCGACCGGCCCCTTCCCGCCTTAGCTGCGCCTTGCTATAGTGTGGAGGACGTCCGCCCCGAGGCGGACGAAATTTCCGGGGCGGAAGGTCCTCCGGCGTTTTTTGTGCGAGGACGCGCCGGTGCCCTTTCGCCACGCCTATAGGCGCGCCGACCTATAGTGCACAGGCGATCGGCGCACCGACCACCCCCTTCCAAATTTAATTTTTTTTCTTTTTCGAAAATTATACCTATAAAAATGCACTCTCCATTCATTCACTATCTACACTTTCACTCTCTAAAAATGCACGGTGGACACGACGACTCACCCAGCTCGGACGAATCGAGATATGGCTACAATCATTCCCAGCCGTCGGGATATGGCGGCTATCCTTCTCAGCCGTCGGGATATGGCGGCTATCCTTCTCAGCTGTCGGGATATGGAGGCAATCCTTCCCAGCCGTCGGGATATGGCGGCTCTCCGTCCCAGCCGTGGAGTTGAAGTCAATCTCCCCCTCCATGGGGATCGAGTCCAACTCCTCCTCAATCTCAGCCGTGGAGGTCTTCTCTCACGCCCCAACCTTTTCAGCGGAATCTGAGTCGCTCGGCGTTTGGAGATTACAGACCCAACCTCGACGCGCTTAACCATCCCCGTCCGGGGACCCCTTTCCAATCCAGTCAATCTCCTTTCACCGATGCAGATCAAGACGCCATGGATATGATGATGGGTCTGTTCAGTTCCGGCGTACCGGATACGCCCGTTCCGACGAGACTCGGTGGGACCGAAGGGGCAGGTGGAAGCAGTGGCGGTGGCGGAAGACGCGGCGGCCGTGGTGGCGGCTCGGGCAGCGGCGTCGGAAGCGGCGATGGCAGCGATGCAGCGGCGCCGGAAGCCGGACACAAACGGGGCACGCACTACACCAAAGCGAAGTCCATTGTTGTGGCGAGAGCGTGGGATGTCGTCACATCGGACCCCATAGTGGGCACCGATCAGACCGATGGGAGCTTTTGGAAGCGCGTCATGTTGGCATACAACGAGTTCAAACCTCAAGATACCAGACCGCGTGACGGAGAACAGCTCCGTAAAAAGTGATCTAGGATTCTGCCGGCCACCAAGCGGTTCGCGGGCATATACCAGAACAGCCTGCTCAATGCTGAGAGTGGCCGGAGCGAAGCCTATGTGAAGGCACTGTTTATGGGCCAATACAACACGGAGGGCTGGCCGAAGTTCACAATGTGGGAGGAGTATCAAGTTCTCGAGCACTGTCCGAAATTCAAGGCCATCTGTGCGCAAGAGCAGGCTGGAGCTCCTAGGCCAAAGCGTACTAGACACAACATAGCCGGGGACTACAGCAGCTGCAGCGGCTCGCAATCATTCAACCTGAACTACGAGCAAGCGGAAGAGCCCTCCGTTATACACTCTAGGCGCGCATGCCCTCCGGGACAACAGGCCTCTATCCGACGCGCTAGAGAGGCTGGAATTTCCTCCTGCCAATCGTCGGCTGCGTCTGGATCGCGCAGCCCGCCCCAGCACCGCGCGCACAGAGTCCCTGGTTCCCGCGAGGTCTTGAGGGAGAACCTAGATGTGCAGTTGATGCAGCAACTGCAGGACGTCTACAGCAAATACGAGGCCGCAACCGACCCGTTCATCAAGGATATATACTTGAAACTCATAAGTCGGATCCAGCGCCGTCATTTTAATAAACTAATGTCATTTTGATCAGTCACAAAGACATCATTTTTGCACACGGATGAGTCAATTACGAAAAATTGAAACTCCATAATTTAATATTTTATTTTGAAATCTTGCGTGACATGCCAGAATTAGACCATATTTCACGATTTAAATGAATTAGGTCATTTAAATCTGTACACGCGTACACTATGTCATTCAAATTTGTACATATGGTCTACCAAAATACGTTATAGGGATAACAATTTTAGGCACAGCATGATAACACGACACGAACCCGCACGAAATTAAGGGGTATGTGTCAAAGCTTATTGGGTTCGTGTCCTTATCGTGTCGACACGATAACGACACAAAAATTTTGTGTCGTATTCGTGTTACACGTTAAGAAATAATATTAATATAGTATAATATTATTATTATTTTCTTTATTTTAAAATTTAAATTAGGTTTAATCTAATGGAGCACTTAGTAGTATAGTGGCGTGTATGTGTTACACGTTAAGAAATAATATTAATATAATGTCGTTATTGTGTCGTGTCATATATGTGTTGCTATCGTATCGTGTTGACCCAAAGTGGTTCGTGTCGTTAATGAGTTCGTGTCGTGTCGTGTTCGTGTCTGAGGGCAGCGGGTCGTGTTCGTGTTCGTGTTTGGAGTTTTCTTAACGGATCGTATTCGTGTTTGTTGTTATCGTGTCGTGTCATTATCGTGTCAACACGATAACGACACAACACGCACGATTTGTCACCCCTGATATGGAATACTTGCGAATTTTAAATGGTTCATTTTTTAAAAATACGAGACCAATCAGAATTTGATCAAACATGTTGATTTATTATAGTACTATTTAGTTTTTAATAAATTGACAATATTTTATAAATTGTCTCATTATTTTCCATAAATGTACTACTAGGAACGTAATCAAATGCAAACTCCAAACTATGATTTGGACCGTTAGAAGATATCAATAGATGACAAAATAGTAGCAACAGAAAATGTCAACACAGTGTCAATGGTTGATGTTGTGTTGATATTGTGTTGACATTTTATGTTGTTACTATTTTGTCATCTGTTGATATTTTTTAACGGTCCAGATCATAGTTTGGAATTCATACAATATATGAGTTTGCATTTTATCACTACCATGTACTACTGTGGCAAATTTATCATTTTTAGCGTCAGGTCGTAATAATAATATATTCCTTAATAGTATTAAAACTTATGCTATCTATAAAAAATACTCCCTCGATCCCATAAATTTTGTTATACTTTGATCGGGTCCCAGTTTTAAGAATTATAATGAAAAGTAAGTTGAAAAAAATAATGGAATATGAATCTACTTTTATATACTACCATTAATTTTATACTAGTAAATTAAATGTGAATAAAAAGGAATTAGTGGAATAAGGAATTTAATATAAAAAAATAGTAAAAATTGAAATGTGATAAATTTTGTGAAATAGACGAAAATAGAAAAATAGGACAAACTAGGAACGGGACGGAGGGAGCAGTGAACAACGTGGAAAACTGTCATAATTGGTACACGAATTATCAGGAAAGAGGTTTTAGTAGAGCTAGATGCTTTGCTTTTATTCTGTGCTAATCATTCTACTTTATGGAACCTCGTTACTTGATCCACTCCCATGTTCATCGAATAAGTGAATAAAGTTACATAATAAAAGCAAAAAATAACTATACAAAATTAGTGGAAGAGTAAAAATTACTTCAAATAAAAAATAAAACTATGCACTCAAACCTTTTTCCTCGATTGAGAATCATTGTCACCATCTTCTCCACACTACCCATAATTAAATTGCTACCTTTTGCATTGCCATTGACAATTGTCAATATAATACAGTATATATTTCATATTTAAAATATTTTTTTTAAATGTGGATTTTTTAAGTTTTGTTTGTTAATTTTCAAGCCGAAATTTATAATACACGAGTTTATGTTACCAAATAATTTGAGGTTTATATGCTTAACGAGGAGAGTATTGACAAACTAAAATTTGATTTGTTTAGGTAATGAATAATGCTAAACTAGTTCGAACTAACCTTTGATGCTTATTCGATATCTGAATAGCTCACACGTAATTTAGTTCATTATATATTGCCTAGTTATACCTAATTGTTTTTCCTATCCTAAAATAAGGAATATATATTTTGTTGCGTATACATTTTTAAATTTGCGGTTATATTGGAAAACGATGTCTGGGTTGTTTATAATAAATTAAACAGAAAAGCAATGCATGTCTATTTATTTGGTGGTTAGAGCATCCACAACGGTGGCATCCGTCGCCACGGCCGTCCGCGCCTCTAGCACGGACGCTACCCGCCGCCGCTGCGCTCGCGCCGTGCCAGCGAGCAGCTGACGTGGCGCACTGGGATTCGTCAACGGCATAGCCGTTGTGTTTAAAAAAAAATTTAATTAAAAAATCGGTTTTTAATTAAAAAAATCGATAAAAAATAAAAAAAATTCACTTCCCAAAAAAAATATATCCGTTTATAACCATTTTTTTCCACTTTTAAATTTTTTTTTCATTTTTTTACCCCAAAAATACACACTTTCATCTATAAATACCCCCCAATTTCACTCCCAAAAATTCACATCAAACTACACAATTCTCACCTTCATTCTTTCATATCCATTAGGATTTTAATTATGTCTTTTTTATTTTATTTGTAATTTGTAATATTTATTGTGGTTTTTTTAATGAATTTTAGTATTATGGAAATGTTTTTATGTAATTGAATTTTAAATTAATTGTGCTCGTCCTTGCGGAAGAGCACAGCTGTGAGTGTTGTGCTCTTGCCAGAGAGCAGGCAGAAAAAGTGGGGTCGGGCCCACAACCGTGCCGCTGGCAAGAGCACGGTTGTGGATGCTCTTATGTTGTATGCTAAGGCCATCCACAGTGGGGCGGACGATAGCGCCCCCGATTCAGCGGACGACGGACAATACGCCGTCCGCGCCCGACGCTTAGTCCGCGGACGAAGCACGGATGATAGGGCATCATCGCCATCGTCCGCCCACTGTGGGCGACGCGGATGATGCAACGCGTTTTAGTTTTTTTTTTAATTCGAAAATTTTGTTATATATATACCCCAGCTTCACTTTTCATTTGTAACTTTTCGATTAACTTTTAAAGTGTACGGATCCGGCCAGAGCCGAATTCCTCCAGAGGTTGATCGATGAGTTGAGTCGGAAGTTGGGGCTTTTGTAGGATAGTCAATTTTTTTTATTTCTAACCCGTGTAACTTTTTTTTATAATCAATGAATTTTTTTTTATAATCAATGAATTTTTGTCGTTCTTAGTTAATCGTTGTGTTTTTTTTAAGTTTGCATTTATATATTTGAAAACATTTAAATTAATTAATATAACAATAGTAAAATGCTTAGGGCGCGCCTTAGGGCGCCCACTGCAGGTGGAAGGGGAGGAGGATAAAATGCTGACGTGGCAGTGCATAGGGCGGGCCTTAGGGCGCCCCACCGTTGGCTCTAAAACTGAAATCATACTTCTATCAACCAAATCCACTATCTATATAATGATATTATAAATTATAATGGTATTTAGATTATGTAGATGTCGATCGTTGTTACTTTTTTCGACAGAGAGATAATAATATAAAATGATTAATCATACTGTCAAACATATTTGTAGTATAGTGGTAAACAACTATGATTGTGGCACATAGTAGTAAACAAAAAATACCCAAAAAATTAAAATAGAGACTAATTATTAAAATGTCGCAAATTTCATTGGAATGTCAATTCCGTACCTAAGTGCTTTTAATTGTTATAAGATTTGTCACTATAGTAACAGTTTTAAATTAAGACAATTCATTTGGGTGATTAATACAGTTTGAAAATTTGTTTACTACAACAAATGCCATTTGATACTACTCCTATATCTTACAACAAAATTTCGTTGACCTTTGATTGCAAAATATTAAAATTTGTAATTTACTGAACCCAAAACATATAGTACTATTCAAATTGCAACTTACTAGAATTTGATAGTATTACTTTGGAAATATGAGAAAACTAATTTCATAAATATATAATACGATACACATAGAGATTAAGCATTATCAATCTACTCTAAATTCTGTTAGATTTTATAACGTTCTAAAAAATTTATATACTCCATTAACTGATTGTATTTATTTTCATTTTGAGTGAGTGACATTTCCCATTTTCTATTTTCCGATGGTCGAAATTCGTAAATCCAATAAATACAATTGAAATGATGAAGTAAGTAACCCGAGTAATTACCATCTTTAAATCTTTTTAATTTAAAAAAAACAATTACCTGTTTCTTCGTTGCATTTATTTATCGAAAAGAAAAAAGAATTCCAAAAAGGTAATTGAAAAGGGATAATAAAACCACTACCTGTCTCTTGGAGAGAGAGAGAGAGAGAGGAGAGATTCCTGAGTTCAGAGCTTGGGTCTCCCATTTCTGTTAGCGAGAACGGCCTCGTCTCTGGCTGGCTTGATCTGCCTTTTTGCGCGACAATGAGGCTGGCGGCCGAGAGTTCTGAAGTTGTGGAATGCAGTGGCGGCGAGAGCACCGCGGCCGCCGGAGAAGACGGCTGCGCTGTGGTGGTGGTTGGTGTGAAGGTGGACTCTCGGAGTAAAGAGCTTCTGACTTGGGCGCTTGTGAAGGTGGCGCAGACTGGCGATCGCGTCATTGCTCTGCACGTCCTCAATCCCAACGTCGGTGAGTAATTTTACAGAATTGCATCTTCGCCCTGTGTTTTGAGCAGCGGTATTTCACTTTCTAGTGCTGTGTTTCTAAAATCTCAGGAATTGTGAATTGTAATTTGTTTAACCTTTGTGATTTGAGGCTTTTGTGGACAATTGCGTTTCTGTGTTGGATATTTTCGTTTCTGATTTTGTTACGGTTTAATTTTGGGCGGAGAAGAGAAATCGGATTTGCTTTCGCTGGTGAAGACTTTTGATTCCATGCTGGCTGCTTATGAAGGTTTCTGCAACCTAAAGCAGGTGATTCTGCAATTCTCTTCTGATTCTTCCTAAACTTACTCTTCTACTGTTTCTACTAGTATCTAGATGTGCATTTTTGTAAATTTATTATCTGAGGCGTATACAGTTATTGCTACAAGTTCTTTTGTTTGCATTTTTCGCTTCCAGTTTGATTGTATATTTATTGTTAGTAATGTAATAGTACCTTTGACACTCTCTGTTTTAGGCAACATCAAATAAAGTTGACTCGCTACCGGATTTTTCCTTTGTTGCTTCTTTTTTTTAGGAATTTATTCATATAAATTACTGGAGTGTCTTGTTTGTGTTTTACAAATTTTAAGTTCAAACTGTATCTAGATGTTTAGGACTTAGATTTCGCTTTCGTTATTCCTGTATAATTTGTTTTGGTGAGTGCGAGCTACGAATTCATCTGTCAGTCATGATGAAATCAGCAAATTTTGGCAGGTGGATTTAAAGCTCAAGGTCTGTAAAGGCTCTCCAACTCACAAAATCATTCTCCGAGAAGCAAAATCATGTGGAGCAACGAGTTTAATTGTTGGCACTTCAGGAGTTGATCACAAAGTTAGATCAAGGACCTCAGTTGCCAAGTATTGTGCCAAGAATCTTCAAAAGAATGCATCGGTTATATGTGTCAACAATGGCAAGATTGTTTTTGCAACAGAATCAAATGCTTCCTGCCTCTTGTTGCTTGGAGGTGCTGATGTCCAGCGACCAAGATCAAGGAAGAAGAAATTGTCCAAACGCCCTCTGAGTCTTCCGCCCCAGAGACTTTTAACATCATCTAGCGATGAAAGGGAGAATGTTTCCATGGCGCTGGTACCTGTAAAAACCCGAGAAATGCCTGAATCAAAGACAGGTTGGGCAGTATTACGAAAGTCATTTTTTAACGGGCTGAAACTACCCGAATCTCCATCTAGTAAGAAGTCATCCGTTATACGATGGATATTGAGATTACCGACACGACAATCTGATGCAGCTATTTATCCTGATCAGAAACAGACTAGTACATCTGATACATCTGAATGTCTTACAAATTTGGACTCAGATGAGGGAGCTATTGTACTGTACTCAGTTGATAATGAATCTAATCTTTATTCATCTAAAACCTTCTCGGTAGGACTTAATGCTCTTACAGAGAAGTACTCAGCTACATGCCAACTGTTTAGCTACCAGGAGCTCTTGTTAGCTACGGATAACTTCATACCTGGTTCGTTCTGTTTTATTGGTTCACCATTTCCTAGTTCACTCTTTCTTCTCATGTGTAATTATTGATGTCTGTTATCTTTTCAGAAAATTTGATTGGAAAGGGTGGAAGCAGCAGGGTTTATCGAGGCTGTCTGCCAGGAGGCCAGGAAATAGCTGTCAAGATACTAAAACCAATGGAAGATGTGCTGAAACAATTTGTTTCAGAAATTGAAATCATTTCATCTTTGCATCACAAGAACATAATTTCTCTGGTTGGCGTCTGTTTTGAGGAGGACAAATTGCTACTGGTTTATAATCTCCTTTCTAGAGGGAGCCTGGAAGACAATCTCCACGGTATGCGTATTTGTTTATTCCTTCTTGTTGTGTGCATCATACAGCATAATTGGATCAACTTGCACTTGTTTGTCTCTTGATTTTGCCTCTTGATTACTGCTCTCAAAATTAGGTTCTGAAAAGTCCAAAAACTTCTTTGATTGGGACACGAGGTATAAGGTTGCCTTGGGAGTTGCGGAGGCACTGGACTACCTACATAGTTCAGCTGAACCAATAATTCATAGAGACGTGAAGTCTTCCAATATTCTTCTTTCGGATGATTTTGAACCACAGGTTTTAGAAAATTCAACTATCATCATTGCCTTGATCTGATTTCTGGTGTTCTATTCATTCTGCTACCATTTCCCTTGCAGCTGTCGGATTTTGGCCTTGCAACATGGGCTTCAAGTTGTTTACATCATATGCGTACCTCAGATGTAGCTGGCACATTTGGGTTAGATTTTGTACTTTCTCAACATAGTATTGACAAAAGAGGATGCAGATTCGTAATAGTTTGTTTATTTTGCAGATACTTGGCTCCAGAATATTTTTTGAATGGGAAGCTAGACGAGAAACTTGATGTCTATGCTTTTGGAGTTGTGCTTCTGGAGCTATTAACCGGAAGAAAGCCGATTAATGATGGATCTCCTAAGGGCAAACAAAGCTTGGTAATGTGGGTAAGTATTCCATCTTCCCTGAAGTCTGGATGTGATTAACTTTCTTTTAGTTCAAATCAGTTTAGAATATGGTCAGATATCGACCCATTTCTTTTAGTCCTCTTCATTTTCTTATTTTCTGTATAATCAAGAAAAGACAAGCAAGACTGATGTGGCTGTACATAAAAACGGCTTTACAGGCAAAAGACATTTTAAAGGAGGGGAAAACCTCAGAACTCCAAGACCCAGAGTTAGTTGATGCTTATGACCAAGAACAATTTGATCTTATGGTCTTAGCTGCAACCTTGTGTACCAGACACGCACCACAATCTCGTCCTGAAATTAGCCTCGTAAGTACTAGCAACTTAAGTCTTTATGCTTAAAAAATGGTTATATCCCATTATGATTCTTTACATTGTCAAAACAGGTCCTCAAACTCCTTCAAGGTGATCCAGCAGTGATCGAGTGGGCTAGGCAGGAAACCAAGACTTGTGAGGACTTGAATATAATCTATAACGAACAATCAGCTACAGTGATCCAGTCCTTCATTAACCTCGCACTACTTAATTTAGAAGATGATTGCGCCTCTACTAGCAGCACCGAGCTGAACATATCGGTGGAGGATTATTTAGGGGGTAGATGGAGCCGTTCATCAAGCTTTGATTGAAAAGGTAGGGCATAATGGGTTGAGCCGAGTGTGTACATAGTTATAGAGAGGCTTCATTTGTTGTGTATGGCGAGGTATTGGACGAGAGGATCCCCGATGCTTTTTAACCTCCTCCTTGCCTAATTTTTTCTAGCCAAATAGAGTGTTGGTCTACATTTCATAATTGGCAGCGCAAAAGATTGCCAAACCATTGCAGTTTATGGGCACAAATGCATTGAATTCCCACAGCTACTACTTACCAAGTAAATCGTGCTTAGGCGAGAAATAATTGTCTACTACTTTTTAAATTTTAGGATTTGTTATTGATACTTACTCTTTAGTTGGGAATTAATTAGGGCGAATGCTATTTCTCTGGTGGTAAGATCGTCCTTTTGTGGACCATATTTTGGTTGGGGTTTGTGGAATCTGATTCGGTGTTAAGATTGTTCAATATGTTTGTCTTTGTCGGATCACTTTTGACTTTTAAGAGTTGCACTGATTAGATGGGTAGGTGGTGTGGTGTATGCACACACACAAATGTACACATCCCAACTACTATTCTGAAAAAAAGATTTTCCTTTTTGGAGGGTAGAGTCCCAGTCCCACAATCTTCATTTTTCTTCTTCAATGTACAATCAAAATTTGTCGGTAACGAAAGAGTTTACCTTCAAAACTTAAACCATTTACTAGAGCCAACTAAGTTGCTTACATTTCGTACGAGTAAATAACTAAACTGCAAAATCAATGTGAAAGTAGAAAACTGGAGGAAAAGGAAAACAATCTAATATGAGAACATGCCTCAATTATCCACGGTGTTGAGAGAGCAACTGTTCAGTGTTTTTTTTAAAAAAATATTATGTTGATTTATTTTAAAATGAAACTATATCCTGGAGGTATCGTATGTCGAATTTTCATAACAAGTAGTGATCTGTAGACAAATTCTAGTAGTATCATGTTTTAATGACCGATGCAGCATTGCTCATAATAGCATCCCTAACGCGAGCGGGCTGAACCGCACCTCGGTCCCTGCCCGCAGCCTGCGCGATGGAGTAAGACGATTCACGGCCTGGCGCGGCGTTGGAGCCTCCAGGGCCGTGCCCCGTTGCGTCCCGGCCCAGCGTTGGAGGGCCTTCGGGCCGGACCCGAACCCCCTACACTTTTTTTCTGATTTTTTGACTTATTTATATCTCATTTCTTCAACATTCTTCCACCAATATCTCATTTATATCCTCTAAAGAATTTTTCTAGAACTTGTAATTTTTATTTCTAGGGTTTGTAATTTTTTTTATTTTCGACTGAACAATGAATTTTTCGTGTTTTAATTGTTCAACGTTTTTTATTTCACGCGTAAAATAGGTTGTAAATTATGAATAGTGAAATTTAATAGTTGTGGTCAGAATGAGGCCTGCAGGGTTAAAGGGGTTGTGGTCTAGTGCAGAAATTTAAGGGAATAATGACGTAGAGGGACTTGAGGCCTGAATCCGGGCCGGGGTTAAGACTTAAGGATGCTCTAATGTGCCTTTGGTTTGGTGTTCCTACCGCTATCCCCTTCATACCCATCGCTCTCAGTGATTAAATTAATCGCATGTTTTTGTTTTTGTTTTTCTCCAACCTAAAAAATCAACATTTTTTGTGACATCAACGTACAAATAATGTACTTTTGTTATTCATAGCAAATGAAACACTAAGTTCGGACCACGAAAAGGAAGTGCTACCAATACCATATGGTTATTTTCTATTTAGATTAAAATAGACACCCGCGTAGTGCAGAGAAAAATTAAGCACCTAATTGAAAAAAACGTAAACAAAGATAACACAGAATTCAGATTCATAATGCTACAAGTCCAAACCTGATGATAATAATCAAAACCTCAATAAGTTAGACAGTAAGATATAGAGTGACCGGTAACAAAACCAAAGCTTAAAATTTATGCCCCTTGACTCAGAAGCCCACTTATTATACGTTAGTTTACAATATATGGAGTAGTAAGTTTTAAAAAGTATGTTAAGTGTAAAAATAAATCATAATCCGCAAATTAAGACAAAATCTCTGAGTAAAAAATTGGAAATACAGTTGCTAGAAAATAGCAACTTCAAAAATTTCAAGAACAGAGCATTACAAGTCCAAAAAGTTGGGCCGTTAAGTGCCATGGTCGTTTTTGTTTTCTAGTTGAAATGAGGTGCCATGGGAAACATACTTAAATGTTAACAATACATGGCACCAAAATTTACATTACGATTTACGAATAGAACACTTACGATAGTTCAATTACATTATCCTTGCCCCGTTTCGACATCCGCAGGTTATTCAGCTGAACTTCCAATGCAGCTATTTGCTTGTATATTTTCTCTCCTTTATCAGGTAGTCTCGAGACTGCAGCCTGGATGATGATAAGTCAAAATAATTAACAAGATTGATTTACTTCTGTCTTGAAAATATGCTACTATTAGATATGCAAACATGCATATTTTTCCCACCACCAAGTTAGTTGCCATTTTTATATAATTTGACAACCTCTATATGATAAGATAAAAATTCTAGATGAATATACAAGTAAATTAACTATAGAAGGATAGAAGCCATTTTGGATACAAGAAATATGCATGCCCAAGTTTTGAAGACAAAATTAGCCACTTCAGGTTAGTAGAATGTAAATAATAAATCACAAGAGTGTGTACCGTATTCGAGAATATGTGAGACAAGCGACCTATTCTCTCTTTGATTTCTGCTTCAGATGGTTCGCTAACATCAGGAACTGAGTTTCTCCGCATTCTGTTTACATCCTTGGGATTAAATGCATACTGTGCTCTGCATAACAAAAGTGACATATATATTCATTTTACGACCAATGAATTTTTGTACTAATAAAGATAAAGGAGCTAATATATTTCTCAAGAGTTACCCATCGACATTTTGTTCAAGTGGTGATCGTGTCGATGCATTCCCCATGTACGTAGTCCCCCTAGACCTGTGTTCAAAATAATGGAAATCCATATCATGCTTCAAGAAGGCACCAGTCCCAACAACAAGGATATTCTTGATGTTTAGTCAAAGTGAGCACTAGGTTTACCAAAAATTCAATTGTAATGTGCACTTTTAAGAAATCCAACAGGGACTGACCTTTTCGGTTCCTCGACATCAAGTATCTCAACCTCATTCGAAGGGGCTGCCTTGGAAAAGAGCAAACTGTGCTGGCTAACTCCAGCTATGTTGAGAGTTTCAAGGAACTCTACATGGCCTCTAAGAGATTCTTCCCTGGATAAAGCATAAACATTAGAACCTGAACCGATTAGTTATTCGTATGAAAGATGATCACATAGAAACAAATAATTACATAGTATGTTCCCGATCATGTTCTTCAAGCAACTGTTGTTGGGTGGGAGAAACATCAAATCCTAGTTTTGGCACAGTGAAAAGATCCCGCAAGTCCTGGAAATTCGAACACAACAAAACAAAGGGTTTTAAATGAATGCCACAGGCACAGAAAAAAGATAATATAATTTGACTGCGGAAATGTAAATTTGCAAATATATTAGAACTATACAAAAATAGCATGTCACTTGTTGTTTGCACCAGGTACTAATTTTAGCATTCACTCTTGAAAAGATTGCGGGCAGCAGCATAATATGTAGATCAAATTTACTAGTATTTCGTTCCCTTGAGATAAATTAATTCAAAGGATGACAACTTGCTTCTTAGGGGACACTAGAGCATGGTCGGAACAGATGTTAGACATTTTTTCTTGTGAAACAAATGCATAAACAAATACCTGTTGGCTGAAATAGCGGATCTGCTCTTTTTGTTCTGTTGCACTTCTAAACAAGCCTCCTTTAAATACCTGGTTCACATATTAAAAAAAGCATATAACTGAACGTAAGGGCTCAAACTTGACCATGAAAAATTGAGACATAATGGCATAAACCTCTATTCTTCTGTCACTTATAAACAAGTTATTTCAAGCATGGGAATCTGTTTGGACTACATGGACGCACATCACATAGCAGAAGATGGTTTCATGTCTTTTAAAATGTGCATTGAGCATTATCAAGATAAAGTACAAGGAGCAGTTTTATTACATAATTATTGAAATCTAAAACAGAGTACATTCCGTGAAACCTTTATCTAACATGGAAAATTTGAAAGTATTAAAATTGACCATGGTATTCTAAATTTCTAATACTACTGAACGAGTGGACGTTAAATCAAATCTTGACCTCCATCAGTACATCAATTTGAAGTTTGAGATATTATAGACAGAAAGTCCCCAACATAAGGAAGAATCTAACTTGAGAAAAAAAAAGCATCACAAACCTGCTTTCTATAAATTTTCTCTTCCACAGTTCCACATGTCATTAATCTGTACACTATGACATCCTTCTTCTGCCCAATTCGGTATGCACGGTCTACACTCTGATTGTCAGTGCTGTAAAAGTTGAGTGAAGTTAATCACTAGGGAAGAACTATTCTGAACAGATGCAATGCTTGTTACAGTTTAATCAGCCATTTATTCACATGTAATGAAGAATAAGGAAATAGCATTTTTTTTATCAATTACTCTAAGCCCAGATCATTCAATAATAATAATACTGCACCTTGGGTTCCATGCTGGATCAACCACAATTACACGATCCGCATTAGTGAGTGTAAGGCCCAAACCACCAACTTGGGAAGTCAAGAGAAAAATTGGAGCTCCACGGCCCTCTTGAAAATCCTTTACAAAATGAAAAACAGATATTCATATTGGAAATAGCAGTTTATATGAGTATTCAAACAAATTCATTATAGAAAAGCATACCTTTACAACTTTAGCTCTGTCCAGGATTTTGGTATCACCATCTATTCTCATGTACTTGTAATGACTAGATGTCAGTGACTCCTGAGTAACAAGAGTAATATAAGAATAGAATTATAGAAAACATGTTTTCCAACAAAATCAAGGGAGATGCTCGTTTGCATGTCTCTGATGGCAATTGTAGGAGTGTGAGAGAGTCAGCATAAAACTGAAAACCACAAGAAGTACTACTAACTGAATGACCTTCCTATGAAGAAGGCTTGCTGACAATTTTCATTATTCTGTAAAATGAGAAACGATTCAATCGTATTTCTATGTTAGAGTTTGAAACCCAAATTCCTTTTGAAGAAACTATTTGGTACAAAATGGAATTTCACACTTTGATCAGAGTAACTTGTGACATCGACAAGACTGATTAAAATTAGCATCTTACATATCTACTGGGCAGAAAGTGGCTAGCAGTTACCCAAGTGTCAAGATCAACAACCAGTAAGAAGGCCCTGATCATGTTTCATGTAAGTATCATTTACCCAATGAGAAGATCTAAAGATCAACATTACTTAAAGTTGTGTGTATTAACCAATCCTGACAGTGACAACCTTCTCATATGTATATGTATGAGAGTACAACTTTAACTAAGTTCATATGTCCTATAAATATTCTTTATTGGCAAGATATCTAACTTCATGGGTTACAGTTTCTAGCTGTAGGTATTTCATTTCGAAAGTCAAGTATGCATATCAGAGTCAAAGTCTCTAAATTTCTCACTCCTCTAACTATCTCGTGATCTCCACCTAAAGCACCATTCCTCGCATGAGAATCTATGACCCCTTAATTCCATTACTTAAATTTAATATTGTGACATAACAAATTCTCAGCCAACAGTTTCCAACAGGAACAATCATAAAAGTATTTCACAATGTCCTACATGAGTTCCACACTAAGGGAGTATTATCATGCAAAGAAAAAATGATATCTTTCATGTCTACAGTCTACTAAGGATAAATGGTTGCAAACAGGGAGTAGGTATCCTAATTCAGCTTCTTTTGCCTTCTAAACTTAGAGACCCCAAATAAGAAGCAGATTAAATCATGGTAAGAAATAGTGTGTGCAAGCTACAAAAGCAATTCCTGAGTTCAACAATATCGTGAATTGAATATCAAACATCTAAACATAGAATAACCTGAATTAGATTAAGCATCTTCTTTGATTGAGAAAATATAAGCACATTATGTCCCTTTGGAATCAAGTCTCCCTGTAACCAAACATTAAATATCAGGCGAGAAATATCAACCAATATGAAATTACTGAATCGTGGTGCAAATCATGAGCCTACCAGTAAAGACAATATGAATGATATTTTGCAAGAGATATTGTGATTCTCAACAATGTCAAATCTATCTGCAACATCTGCTATGTGCATTGCCAGTTTTTCAGCGACTTTATGATCTTCCTGCTCAGCCATGGAATCATCCATCCCTTCGAGAAGGTCTTCAGCAGCTCTTTTTGTCAATATAAGTGGATGATCACATATTTTTTTCAAGATCTGATTCAATGAAAAAACAAAGCTTGTCAAAACATAATCTGCTCTTTTTGTCAATAAGCTAGTCCAAGCATCTTCCCGGGATAATTGCTCGTCTGCATTCATTTTCTAACCTATTTCACTAGATTGCTAGCTTTTAAGCCAATGTGTTATCAAACTTAACAACTCTGAAATGCATGAAACTTTCAATGGACTCCATTAAAAATGAATGACAGATTCATGGTAAATATCAGAGCAAGGGCTATTCAGTGCAGCAGGGTGTTGACAGTGCACACAAGACAATGCCAACATAAAGAAAGATCATGGGAGTTTGCACTTACATTTCATATGCAGTGAATGGCAGTTAAATTTTACGCTTTGGAAGGAAAATTGTGAAATACTTATAAAGGATGTTCAAACGATATAATGTGTGTTCTTGCAACATGAAAGGATTTTAGTTTATTAAAAGATGTATCAGTATCAATGCGTTAGAAATCAAGAACAATTAGTTAGTTAACACAAGGTTATAGCATGGCAAGATGAAGCACATATTTAATACTATGTCAAAGCCTAATGAAAACACATGATGGATATTACCGTAAGTGCAGCAAGAGGTGAGCCGTCACAAGCAGAGACAACAATCTCACTGTTTAAGAAAGCTTCATACAGTCGGCGCTGAATTCACGAAGATAAAGAATATGGACTCTTTAGTGAACTTTTCCCAAAGTAAACAACCATTTTTTATTACAACTATGAATATTACCTGGCATTGTGTCAACCGTAACCATACAATGAGTTCATTCTTGTTGGAAAGTGAGGCATCATCACGAAAAACTTCACTTTTCATTCTTCTCAAGAAATATGGCTGAATGCAATCTCTCAGTTTCTATCATCAAAAGATGCCAAGAGATGAGACAAATGACAATGAAATTATTTCAAGTAAACAACAATACATCTAAAATCTAATTAGGTTCAACTGTAAACTTAGCTCCTACAGATAACAAACAAATGTTTTACATATCGAATGATTCAAATTAGAAACTACTGTTGAAATTGGTGATACACTGAGCATATCTAGTTTCATTAAATCCCTTTATAGAATAAATTGTTATTTACTTTCCTGAATGCGTATCTCGTTTTGCATATATAACAACCCTATATATATAGTACCTCCGTCCTTGAAAAATAGAAACTTTTAAGACATCACGAGTTTTAATGCACAATTGGTAAAGTAAGAGAAAAGAATTGGTACAGTAAGAGAAAGGAAGAGAAAAATGGATGAAATGGATGAAGAGATGAAGAGAAAAAGTAGTGGAAGTAGTGTTAGTGGATTGTGGGGTCCACAGACTAAAATAGAAAGTAGAGAAAGCTTGGTCGTCCCAAAATGGAAATAGTTTCTATTTTCAAGGGACGGAGGAAGTATATATATACACACAGATATATGTATATAATATTCAAGCATTCTAGCAAATTCTTACACCAACGCATTGGCATATTCTGGGCTCTAGCTAATGAAAATCTAAAGGGAATTAGTACTCATGTGCAATAAGAAGAAGGCTCAAGAACAGCACAAGCAAAGGTCTCATGAAGTTTTAACAATTACAGTTCGATATACAAACACAGTTACACAAACAAGTCATTTTTAATCCACCAATATTTAAATCACCCTTGCAACAGATGAACCAATGTGCTTTTCCCTATCAGAAGCATTTTTCTCATTTCCCCGACTGATGAAGTACTCATATTTATCCTTGAACCTAAAAATAAAAAAGAGTAATGGTAGAAGAGATTAACAAATGCCACATATATGCAACAAAATAATGGAATTGGGGGTGGTAAGGAAATTACTCTTTTTTGTCACCTAGCAGCTCTGGACAGGAGAAATTAAATAAAGCCCAGAGTTCCTACAAAGATAGTGTTTTCATAAGTAAATAGTTTTCCGATGCTTCTCGTATGAAAAGAAAATAAACATTACATTTCAATTATATGAAGACGTGAAATTAAACCATGCTACCTTGAGATTGTTCTGGAGTGGTGTTCCACTGATAATGATACGATGACGACAAGGTATTTGAAGCAAACTTTTCGCCCTCTGGGTACTCGGATTTTTTATCAGGTGGCCCTACAGATTTTATATTTTGGGAACATTGATGACAATAAATCCAAGCAAGTAGATCCTTCTCAAAATATATTCTATTCAAATAGTATATAGTATATATAAATAACAACATAGAATGCATACCTCATCAAGTATCATATAATCCCATGTCAATTCATCTTCTTCACCATCCACATTGTAACGGTGATCTCCACATAAGGATTTTGTGTTGTTCCGCACTATATCATATGTTGTGAGAAGAATACCTTTGTCCTGTGGTTAACAATACATAAAATTGTTAATCCAAAAGTAATAAATAATCCATTCATGCAACCGTATGCAGTATATAGAATTCACAAGAAAGATAACCTGAAGTACATATTGGAGCTCATAGTGCCTAGTCTTTTGGCAAGTTGCAAAATACCTGTGAGTGTTCATATAACAAATATACTAAGAGTGAGAAAAGTTAGTTAATTAATCAACATCAATATTTAAAAAGTTGCTAGAATAGTATACTCTCTTGTCTTCTCTGAAAGTCCAACTGTTGATAGTTCATTTTTCCAATGGGTTAACAAGGTCTTAGGTGCAACAATCAAGACTCTCCGGATCAAATTTGAATGGAATAGTCCACACAAATAACTGCAAATCTGAAAAGATATGTAACTGGTAAATCATACACTGTGGCTAAATGTAAAAAGGAAAATGACTATTACAATAAGTACTTTCATCTACCTGCATTGTCTTTCCTAGGCCCATATCATCACCCAAAATACCACCCTTACCCTTGCAATGAAGAGACCAAAGCCACTTTAGTCCTTCTCTCTGATGAGGATACAGCATATTTGCTATTTTATGTGGAAGCTTGTATGTGCCCCTCAGACCACTCAGAGTGAATTCGTCTACATGATTGTCAAATGTAGTCACCTCATCAGATTCTTCATCAGACACCTCAATAAACTTTGTTTGACCATCCGGTTTTTTATGGGGGGGTCGTTTACTCAAAGCCACATAATCTTCATCTTCATTTTTGTAACTATAATCTTGGAATTCTTTAGTTGACCCTGACTTTGCATGTACCCTCGCTGGTTCAATATTTATTGGCCTTTCATACTTATCCATTTTATAGGGGGGTCGTTTACTCAAAGCCACATAATCTTCATCTTCATTTTTGTAACTATAATCTTGGAATTCTTTAGTTGACCCTGTCTTTACATGTTCCCTTGCTGGTTCAATATTCATTAGCTTTTCATACTTATCCATGTTTCTGCTGGGCTTACCAACATAGCTCTCAACCACTGCATCAGCGCCACTAGTTTTGTTCTTCTGATATTTATTGGTGAAATTACCAGCACCTTTTGTCCCAGCTGTTTCATCTTGGGAATAAGAGTGTGGTACATGTGAAGAAACATCAGCCTTATAATCATGGAACCCCTCTTTGATGGTTACATCATGTAATTTACTTTTCAATGAGCCCTGAAAATCATCCATGGTATCTACTTTCTTGGGAATCCTTTTCTTCTCAATGGAAAGGATCTCAAGTTTGGAGCTCAAGTCATTCAGTATATCCATGATTTCATTTCCACTACTCTCGCATGTTTTCTTCACTGGCAATGGTGAGTCGAAATCCCAAATATCATCAACATCTGGTTCTTGAGCACTAATAGCATTTTCCCCAGCAACAGTGGTGTCTTCATTGTTCTCAGAGATTTTGCAGAGGCGCCGTCTGCCTTCCATTCTAACCTTCTTTTGCTTCTCTTCTCCTGTTGAATCCACAAATCAAGTGAGTGAAATAAATTGCAGAAAATGCTTACTAAGATAATCAATATGATTGGTTCAAGAAGATTAATAATACGTGGAACATCGGAATTATCAGTAACACTAGATAGCAAAGATTTTCCCTCCTCAGTATTAGCTTCTGCCGGTATTTTACTACTCTCCAGCTCAATAATGTTGAGATCCTCGCCAACTGCATGATACATTGACAGAATCGTGTTAGAATGACAGAAAATTATGCAACAGACAAAGGGAAAATCACAAAATGACTCATCAAACTCTTAGAAAAATGCAAATTATTTTCCTTGGAAGATCAGTATTATGTTCACCTGAGTCAAAGGTAGCAGAATTCTTCTTAAAAGAATTTTCCTCTTCTTCAGTCATCTTGCAACTTTCAGGTGGTTTGGAGGCTTTAACAATGTTCAGAATATTCAGAAAGTATCAATATATCTGGACGAATAAACCATAAACAGTATGCACCATACATCATGGGAAGGGGAAACCATAAATAATAGTATAACACTCGTATCCCATCATCCTTATTTATAGTTCTTTAATTTAGACCAATTCAGAAGATCTATTGAAGTTACCCAGAGCACTTGATAAAATACTTTTGAAAATTCATAGGGGTAGTTTTTTGTAGAAAACGGCATCAAAAATTAGTACTTTTATTCAGAGTAATACCATGGGTGGGAGATGGCGAAACGAAATCATCAAAGCCTAAAAATAGCCGGTGAGATGAATTATTAAGCCTCGAGACAGGCTCTTTGACATCCACCTCTCCTGCACAATTTAATAGGGGGGAAACAACCCGATAAAGTCATCATCCACACATAAATAAAAAATTCATTAATCATACACAAAAATAATAGTAGTAGAAAAAAAAACTAGATTCTAGGTAAAAACCTTGGGTAGGAGGAGGAGAAGGAGAACCAAAATCAAACCGCGGGGCATCATCAAGTGCGTGGGCGGGCTTCCCCGTTGGTAAGGCACTACTATGATCAACTGCAATTTTCAAAATGAAACCACGAACGGAAGCAGGAGGGTAAGCGTGAGCGCAGGAGTAATTAATTTATCGGTAGATGCGTATGATTGGGAGAAGACTTACCAGGTTTTTGTTTGGGTCTAGCTTGAGAGGCGGATAGAAATCTATTGTGGAGCTGATTGAGACTCATCGCCGGCTTCTTCTTGCCTTCCGCCATTAGAGGCAGGTGTTCTTCGTCGCTTCACTTCCCGCTTAGAAATGTAAATTTGAAATTTGGAGAGAGAAACCGAAGCCAAGTTTCTGTGGGTGTTTGAATTTGAAGTTGGAGGTGGTGTGCACTTCTGCCACTGCTGCTTAAATAGTGAGAAAAAACCCTATTTTTACGAAAATACCCTTAATCAAATTTCAAAAGATGAGTTACGTTGGAATCGAGGATTTGATTATAAATTAAACAAGGAATATTGCTTATAAACACGAATTTTAGTGTAAAAAAATGAAAAAGGACACCAATAAAATTGGAAAATGTATACCTGAATCTATGATTTTTTAAAAGTAACCGATTTACATAATTGTATATGTTAGATTATATTCAATTCATACTCATAAAAAGAGAACATTGGATTTGGTCGTGTTTTGTTTTGTGTTTTTGTTTATTTTAATTGATTATAAACACGAATTTAAAGTAAAAAAAATATGAAAAAGACACCAATAAAATTAGAAAATGTATACCTGAATCGATGATTTTTAAAAAGTAACCGATTTAGATAACTGTACTATGTTAGCTTATATTCAATTCATACTAATAAAAAGAGAATATTGGATTCGGTCGTGTTTTGTTTTGTGTTTATGTTTATGTTTTGGTCGTGTTTCGGAGGCTCTTTGAGTCATGTCTCTTTGTTTGATTTTTGTTTGCTTTATTTTTGTGTATTTTTATTAAAATGTGTACATTTGTTTTGAAACTTTTATGAGGTTGAATGGAATGTGAAATAAACTTGTGTAATGATATTAGAGGAATTGCTGATGATTAAAAATAAGCTTAATTTTTAAAATTTTATTTTGCTAAATTGATACAATTTCATCACTTAACCGATATTTATCTGTTTTTCAAAGAGCATGTGCTATCCCAAAATAAAAACATTTCCAATCCAATGATTACTTTCATACTCCCTCCGTCCCCAAAGAATATACACTTTGAGTTCGGCACGAGTTTTAATACAAAATTGGTAAAATATGAGAGAGGTAGAAAGAAAAAGTAATTAAGGTATTGTTAGTGGAAATGGGTCCCACCACATTAGAGAGAAAAGAGTTTACAAAATTGAAAATGACATATTCTTGTGGGACGGACTAAAAATGAAAGAGTTCATATTCTTGTGAGACGGAGGGAGTATCTTATATGTTAGATTTTGAAAAAACTTATGATAAGGATGCATATTACTTTGATTTAATTTAATCTTTCTTTGATTTGATCTAATCATTCTTGCTTTATTGCTTGTAGCTTATGCTACATAAACAGTATAGAAGACAATCGAAAACTCAAAATATGAGTTTACTTTTGAGTTTTTTCTTCACCTTGTTTAGGGATAAACAAGATTTGAATTTTGGGAGAGTTGATAAACTCGTTGTTTTATACCGTACTTTTTAACTAGTTGATTGTTGTGCTTATTGTCAAATTGTATAGCTTGAATCTTGCTTTTTGTCAATTCCATGCCAATTGGTTAAATGACGAGTTTGTTGAGTATATGTGGAGCTATATATAAAAAGGGATAGAAAGGGAAAAAGAATAGCTTTCCGAAAGATCTAGTGACTATACCTAGTCGTGGAGGACCTAAACTTACCCGCCCGGGTTATTTTGAGGCGATCACTCTAGAGAGTGTTGCCCAACCGGATAAGACTAAGCCATTCAGTTACCCGGCTGGGTGGCAATTCAGTAACAAGTATCATTTTATTTTACTTACTAATTCAAGTCACATATTTATTACTCCCTCCGTCCTAGATAATTTGTCCCAGTTTTTCATTTTAGTTCGTCCCACATAATTTGTCTCATTTCACTTTCACCATTTTTGGTAGTGGACCTCATATTTCACTAACTCATTCCTACTCACATTTTATTATAAAACTAATATATAAAAGTAGGACCCACATTTCACTAAATTTTTCAACTCACTTTTCATTATATTTCTTAAAACCTGTGCACGGTCAAAGTGTCCCAAATTATCTAGGACGGAGGGAGTATATCGGAATTAAACTACAAATGACCAGAGTTTACGTATAAGTAAAAAATTTGTCTTAAGTACCTCTATGAGATAATAACAACATTGACTTTTGTCAAAACACAAATGCAATAACTATCTTAGCACATATATACATTAATTATAAGACTAGGTCTAAAATTGGTCTTGTACGTTTGCCCCAAAAAATTTCGTTGGTCATACACATTAATTATGTTAGTTTTTTTTCATAAACAATATGCTTTGGTACTTGTTTAACAGTTCCGTAAAAAATAACAGTCAACCGCATTTTGACCTGATTGACTAGTTAAATATGGACAAACGCATATTGTCTAGGACCAAAAGCTAACAAATATAACATGTGTAGGATCAAATAGTTCTTTTGTGCAAATGTATAGGACCATTTGGACATTCCGACATGATTGACCATTAATTTTTTACTTAATTATTAAATATTGACAAAAACATAGTACTCCATGTGTATTCCATAAAAGATGTTACACTTCTTTTTTTGCACTCATTCTAAAAAAATGATATAAATAGTTAAAGTGGATATAGAGTAAAGTACGTGAGAGAATAATATAGAATAATGTAGAGAATAGTCTTTTAGTAAAAGAATGCACTTTGCACATTTTAGGTCCCTAAAGTAGAATAAATATCACCACAACGTCTAAATTTTTGTTTAATATCCTTAATTTTCGTTTTTGCCCTAGAACTTTAGAGCATCTCCAATGGCGGACGTCCGGTCGGACATCCGGTCGGACGTCGCGACTGGCGACCGGGACGTCCGCCATTGTGGCGTTTAGGGTCGGATACGGACGTCCCGTGAGGACGTCGGGTGTCCTCGGACGTCGGCGCGACGGGCGGGCGGACGTCCGCCATTGTGGCGTCCAGTCGGAAGTCCGGTCGGACGTTCCGTTTTTAATTTTTTTTTTTAAAAAAACTCTATATATACGGCTCGTTGAATTTTATTTCATTCGCACCACTTGTGTTAACAAGTTACTCTCTCTACATCTCTAATTTCAAGTATATCTAGAATGTCTAGTGAAAGTGATAGCGAGAATGAGTTGGAGGTCGTTGTTGAAGGTGCGATAGAGAGGCTGCTACAACAGAGGTTGCGGCAGCAGACGGCGGTACCTCGGCCGATCCATCGTTGAACCCAAGTACCCCGTGACCACATTGCTGCACATATTCGGTTGTATGCGGACTACTTCGCTCCGCAACCGCGTTTTGGGGAAGCCTTATTCCGGCGACGCTTTAGGATGCATCGTCTGTTGTTTCTGCACATCGTGGGTGCTTTAGAGAGAAGATACTTGTATTTTAGGATCAGAGAGGATGCAGCTGGCAAACCCGGACTCACGCCCTTGCAGAAGTGCACTGTCGCAATCAGACAACTGGCGTATGGAGGCGCGGCCGACATGTTTGACGAGTACCTCCACATTGGCGAGTCGACAACCGTCGAGTGTCTGCAGAATTTTTGCGCGGGCGTGAGAGCGATATTCGGGGAGCGGTATCTTCGGAGTCCGAGCCCCGAAGACTGCCAGATGCTGATAGATATGCATGGGTCGGTGCACGGGTTCCCTGGGATGTTGGGCAGCATAGATTGTATGCATTGGGAGTGGAAGAACTGCCCCGCCGCCTGGAAGGGGATGTACACTACCGGCTTCAAAGCCAAGCATCCCACGATGATCCTTGAAGCTGTAGCTGACTACCGGCTGTGGATATGGCATGCTTATTTTGGAGTCGCCGGGTCCAACAACGACATCAACGTTCTCCAGTCGTCGCCCCTGTTCAACGCTCAGTGCAATGGCATTGGTCCCGCCATCAGTTTCGTCGCCAACGGCAACCAGCATAATATGGGGCACTATTTGGCGGATGGGATATACCCAAACTGGCCCGTCTTTGTGAAGTCAATCAAGCATCCGCTCGGACAAAAGAAGACATACTTTGCGAGCCGTCAGGAAGCAGCGCGCAAGGATGTGGAACGGGCATTTGGTGTGCTCCAGAGTCGGTGGGCGGTTGTGAAGGGTCCTGCACGGCAGTGGTATATTCCCAACATCGGCGATATCATGTACGCATGTATCATAATGCACAACATGATTGTCGAAAATGAAGCTGCGGAACTGACTCAGTGGACCAACGAAGATGATACGGGTGCAGGTCCAAGTCACGGCGTGGCCACCGCAAATGTGAATATGGGGGTACCTCATGGAGAGGTCGCGCGGCTGCGTGCATTTGCCGACATGCGGCAAACAGATGCCCATGTTCGACTTCAGCAGGATATCATCGAAGAGGTTTGGACTCGGAGGGGTTGACGTGATAATGTATGAAGTTTTTTTTTATTAGTATGTAATTTTTTTTTTCGAATCATGTATGTTTTTCCGATGAAGTTGTTAATTTTTCCGATGAAGTTGTTAATTTTCCCGTAATTTTTTCGAATAATGTATGAGGTTTGGACTCGGAGGGGTTGACGTCAAATTTTATTTCCGTAAATGTAAATTGTTTTATTTGTAAATATATGATTTTTTTTATTGCGGGATGTCCTAGTGGGAAGGGCGATGGGAAGGGCGGACATAGGAGGGGATGTCCTAGTGACGTGGCAGTGGGATGGGAAGTCCTAGTGACGTGGCAGGAGGTGTTTTTGGGATGTCCCAGTGGGATGTCCGCCCACTGGAGATGCTCTTATAAGCATAAATGACTTTCTTTTCTTTTTCTCTCACTAGTGTTAACCCCTTTTGATGCACGACTCAAGTAATTTTTTATACTAATTTGAAATTATCAATAAATCAAATTGCCAGATTTAAATTTAACACATGACAATATAAATAGACATTTCAATATATTGAGAAATAGTATAACAAAAAGAAATAAGGCCATGTTTGGTTGCCAGGATTCTGTCTGGGAAAGTATTCTGATTCCTTAAATTTTAAATTCCTGTGTTTGTTTCGGTTTTTAATTAAACTGGGAAAGTAATCAAAATCCTGAAACAAGGAAAGTTAGTACAACTTTCCAAGATTCTGAATCCTAACATTTCTTAGGTATTCTTGTTCCCAGTTTTAGGATTCTTACATATTTAATGCAATATAGTATAGTTTTATTATTATTATTATTATTATTATTATTATTATTATTATTACAATGTTTTAAAAATAATTTAAAAGTATAAACCATGCCTAATTTCAGGATAATAAATAACTATAATTCAAATTATCATAATTATAACTATATTATTAATATTTATATTTAATTTTTATTATCATAATAATAATAATTTATTAAATAATTAAAAATAATTATAATTATATAATAATTATTACTTTATAAATTAGTAATTAACAATAAAATTGTAGTAAATTAAAAAATTTATTCAATTAAAACTTTAGTAAATATAATAATAATAATCTTATTTACTATATTATTATTATATATTATGATGTATAATCCATATTTAAACTATCCATCATAATAATAAATATAATAATATAATTATTATCATTTATAATAAATAATTTATTAAATAATATGTATTATTATTTTTTATAAATAAAAATGATAAGTATATTTTTAGTTTAGTGTTTAAATCAAATATTAACTTTAAAATCTTGATATTTTCCAAACACGGGAAAGTAAAGTTATTAGGAATCATATTCCCGAGATTCATTTTCCCAGGAATCATTTTCCTTGTCAACTTTACTTTCCTGCCAACCAAACATGGCCTAAGAGTAAAAGTCTTGAACAAAAATATTCTATCGTAAAAGAAATCAAAATCAACTCAATTCTAGCTATGTATACTACCTTAAGTTATTTAAATATGAATATATTACTAATAAGTTATAGTATAACTTGAATATTAAATATAAATAATTAAATTTATTTACAAATATAAATCTAAAATAATTTTTATATATTGCTATAGAATAATAAAAGAAATATAATAAATAAATATTTACTTAAATAAAAAAGAATTTAATTTTAATAAGAGTATAGGCCAAATGTGGTCCAAAACATATGGACGTTTTACGAATTTGGTCCTGAGCATTATCTTTTTGATTATCCGGTCCCTCACAAATGAACTCGGACCAGAATCAGTCCTAAATCAACGGCACCGTTAAACGGTGATTGCATTGTAATTCGAATTTAACCAAATTAAATTACTAATTGTAATTAGTTATACCAAATTAAGTTCATAATATCGATTAGCAAAAATTGGAAGAAACATAATATATTAAAACAAATACTACAAAATAAAACTTTTTCAAAATCAAAAGTTCCTGACTCAGCCACTAGAAAATGACGACTCCTTCATAAAAACGAAGTTATTCTTGTTCTTTTTCCCAAAGAAGTCCCGCTCCGACGAAGGCCCGATGCACCCCCCCGGGCCGCCTCAAAACCCGCTGCAACCCCCACCGCCTCAACTGGAAAATACAAACAAGCATTACAACAAAAACCCTAATTCATACATATAAACACTGCGTAATTTCTTTATGGCCTGATTGTTCTCTTCGATTGCTGTCAAAATCAAGTCTAAACGATCAGTTTCGGTCTCACCCGACGACGGTGAAGAGGTCACGACATCGTCGTCGTCCTCGATTGAGTCGATTGGCTCGCACCACCTAAAAAATTGACAATATTTTCTCTCACAAAGTACAGCTTCCCTTTACTCGGTTTGACATTGCTTCTCACGATTCAGAGTGAAAGCAAGTTTCTTGCAATTGCAAAATTTGTACCGGAATCGGAGGTCGCGACCACCGCTACTCTCGCCGGACCCTCTATTGTACAAAGAACGCTTCATAACTGTTCACGAACTGCAGTCGTCGCCGGACGCCGGACCCTCTGTTTGTCTTTGAAGAGAGGGAGGAAAAACGAAGAAGAAAGTGTTCGTCGTTGGTTATTTTATGTGTTTTTTACAAAAAAAAATTCATTTTTCCGAATTAATTAAAATGGTTAATTTGGTCAAAACCTGCGTAAATGCCGTTGACCGTCTGTTTTAGACGGCGCCGTTGACTTAGGACTGATCCTTGTCCGAGTTCATTTGTGAGGGACCAAATAATCAAAAAGATAATGTTCAGGACCAAATTCGTAAAACGACCATATGTTTGGGACTAGATTTGGTCTTTACTCTTTTAATAATTACTACTATATCATACTACTAGTATTATTCTACATAATCTAACCAATTAGAAGTACGGGGTGTGTTATATTGCTAACTCACATTTAAATTGTTAACTATAACTAAATGATAGCCATTAGATTTTCAAATTAAAGGCCAAGATCATTCATCATTCAACCCTTGAGAGCATCCACATCCGTGCTCTTGCCAACGAGCACAGATGTGGGCACGGACCCACTTTTACTCACTGCTCTTAGGCAAGAGCACAACACTCACATTTGTGCTCTTCCGGAAGGACATGCCCAAGAGTCCCATCGTTCTATTATTCAATTTAAATAAAAACATTTCCACAATATTAAAATGCATTAAAAATAACCGAAATAATATTACAAATTACAAAAAAATTAAAAAGTACATAATTAAAATCCTAAAAATTAAAAATTACATAATTAAATTCATAAAATTTAAAAACACCATTACTCGTGGCCGAATTTCCCCCAAATGGATGATGAATGTGTGTATTTATAGATGATTTTGGGATTAAATTTTTTTTAAAAAAAATTCAAAAAAAAAATTCAAAAAAAATGGTAATAAAATCTGTATATTTTTTGGAATCCAAAAATATATATTTTTTAATTTTTGGTATTATTTTCAATTTTTAAAAAAAAGAAAAAAGAAAAAAGAAAATGCCAACGGCCAATAGAAACGCGCTATGTCGCCCTGTTCACTGGCACGGACGTGCTCTTAGCTAAGAGCAGCGTCGTGCCAGCGACAAGAGCGCAGCAGTGCCGTGCCAGACGGACGGACCACAGTGTGCTCTCCACTGTGGATGCTCTGGGTATCAATATCATGAAAAAAATATCAATTAGGGTATTAATGTCAATTAACAATAAATTAGTTATAACTAATTTTTGAAAAATATCCAAAAACTTTAAATGCATATAACTATCTCGATTTAAATTATTTTTTCGCATGACATATATCAAATTAAAGATAATTTTATAAGGATTCCAACAAAATCCAACATGCATATGTTTCGATGTCAAAATTTGATAATTTTTTTGTAAATATTCATAAATTTTGTTAAAAGTTTTATATCAATACACATCATATAATATGTCAATACAATGCTTGTACGATGTCAATATGAAATTGTATTGACGTTGTCATGTCTTTGTGTTGACGTATTTCATACACTGTATTGATATTATGTTTCTAAATCTTAAATTTGATAGTTGCTATTATATTTTTAATATTAAAAAATAAAAAACGAAATTACACATGGCAAATAATAGATTAAAAATTTTATAAAATCATACGGTCTTAAATTAATTATAGTTAGCAATTAAATGATAGATTTACGATCACTTCGTACAGTATTATATTCCAAATCAAGAAGGCCAAACTGAAACTAATGGAGTACTAAAATTTACTAAATTGAAAAACAATTTAATTCAAAGCCCAAATTTGGAGTAGAATCCAACCCACCAAATTCCTAATTAAATTGGTGCCTATCTCTTTCTCTCTCTCTTCCTCACCGGCGAGTCGAAACCCTCACTGCCTGCCTCGCCGCTCACCGCCCTGTCTCACCGGCTCTCCTTCTCGCCGGACCGCTAGCACCCGACACAACGCGAGCGTTTCCATCATCATTCCGAAGCTACCATGGAGGTAATTCAGTCTCTATGAATTTCAGTTCTCAAGTTCGATCATAAATTTACTGGTCGGATAGGATCGTTTACAAGCATAATTTGATTCATTTTATTGAAAATTTTGCATAGATTCGTGGGAAGGTTATTGAGTTTATACTCGCCCTTTATGTTGGTTGTTTTTAGCGCTGTTAATACCATAGTAGTTTTGAAACAAAATTGGTACTATAAGGTTATTAGTGTTTGATTATGAAGCTCTCAAGCTCGCAGTTTGCGTTTTCATGGTGCGATAGAAATCACCAAAACCAATCGCGTGTTGTTACAGACCTTTGAAAATTGAAATTCTTCGATGTATTGATTGTGTGGGAGCTTCGTGGGATTTGATAGATTAGGCAAGTGGTTGAGTAAGTAGTTTTATTTTTTGTCCAATTACAGGATGATTACTTTGGCAAATGTTAGATTTCTTGTATTCAGCAATTAGTTTTCATTTTGACATTGAATTTCCAACTTTTTTTATCCACTTCCATGCATAAATATAAATATGTCTTTGGAAGTGGGATTGGAAGAAACTACACTTCTCCCTGCCTTTTTAAGTGAGTAATTTCTTGCATTTTGAAGCAACAAATAGTTTCCATTTGCGGTGACAGTCAAACAATGCTTTGTTGAATTGTGTTTGGGATGAACAGAGGCTATATAAATGCAGTACATTTGTATCACTAGCTTATGCATCCCTTTCTTTTGCGATCAAAACTTTCAATTGATTTATTTTTCTGAAATATGCACGTGGCATAGCTCGTAACATGTAAATTTTTTCATTTCATATACAGACACATGGGAGTATTGCTAATGATCTCTATTCAAATATCCTGGAATCATCAAGTGTTGATTCAGATAGAAGAATTAATACAGTCCAAGTGAATGATAATTTCCATGGTATGAGTACTATTATTGCCTTTGTTACTCTACTCTTTGTTTTTTAAAATAGGAGCTTATCTTAATCCTCTTTTTAATAAAAACTCTCGTTTTGTTTGAAAGAATGACAATAGATCCGGCAAAGTACTTATATGCAGCTTGCAACTTTGCTTGATTCACATTGACAAAGCACTGACTGAGAATCTGCATCCATGTATATCTAGCCATTAAGCCTCATATTGTTAATTGCCCTCTATCTAGCAAACTCTTTAATCTTTTTACGTGTAAGTATAAAATTGATAGTTTTCATTCTTCAGCCCTTATTTTAATAGCTAAGATACCCTTTGGGGCACAAATCGATAAAACTCTTCATAAGAATAAACAAATTCTAACTATTGAGGAAGACAGTAAGTTATTTCATTGCATCACTTGACATTTGCTTTCTTGATGGTTTGGCTTTATTTTTATGTTCTTATTGCTTTTCTTTGTTTGGTCTCAGAAAGCAATGCAGATGACTTGTGGTATGATGATGACTCTTGTGAAGATTCTGTTGAAAAATCGAGTAAAGCACTCGATATGGACAGGGAGTGGAATAGGAGGCATGATCAATTCCACACGGTATTCTTATAATAATATACCTCATCTCCCTTTACCATTTGGTGCTCACGGCATTGGCAATTTGGCATTGTCTCCTTTCGCCTGAAGTTCCCAAATCATCTCTTCATTATTTATCTTTTGTAGTTAGGCTACCGTGATGGTCTCATTGCTGGCAAGGAGACTGCCTTACAAGAAGGGTTCAATATCGGTTTCAAGGATTCTGTGCTTACTGGATACAATTGGGGTCTTGTGAGAGGGATTAGTAGGTAATTTTATGCTCAGCTTTTGAAATTCTTGCACCTGACTTTCATTTACAGAAAGAAAAGATGAACATCTGATGCCTATGATTTTATCTTTGAAGTGCTATGGCTTCCTTGCCCAGTGCCTTGAAGGAAAAGTTGGTTGAAACAGAGGAAACTCGAAAAAGAATCCAACAGTTGCACGAGTCTGTGCAGTGCATCTCATCAGCAGAATCTTTAAAACTGTTCTATGAAGAACAGAAAAGGAAATCACTGAAGCAGGAAACAGCTGAACCCCGTTCCAGTGAAACCAATCAAAGCTCGGATGCAGGTGTTCTTGAGAATTACAAGGTACAGCTTCAGTCGATTCTTCACGAATCTCCTCTGATTGAAGGCCATTTGAAAATAACTCCTTAATTTTGCTTCCATAGGAAGTAGGAGTATATTGAAAGATCTTTTCACATAGTGAAAAACTGATGTTGTTACAGGCAAAGTGTAATTCCTCCAAGATTTTATCATATTGCGCAACTGTTTCAAAGTTTATCTAACAAGCTTTTTACTTAGCTTTTTTCCTATTTACATTGTAATGTGGAAACACCCCCACCCTCTCCCAACAACAAAAACTCATTTATATGCAGCAATCAGTAGCACCATTAAAATGGGAGAAGCCAGAAAAATAAAGTAGGGGATGGCTTGATTGAATCCACCTTCATCCACTTCAGCCTCTTTTAATGGATAATTTGTCTTCTGCTGTATAAATGCGTTGAAATAACTTTGATAACCCGAGCTATGCGAAGGACGAGCCATGCTGCTAACCTTCATCATTTCCATTGCCTGCAAAATGCAAATGTAAACTGAGGTTATGGAGTATATCATATGCATCTATACTATAATAAATCAAGCTAAACGAAGTGGTGGTATTATGCTTATAGTTACAAATCATGACTTGCATTTTAGCAAGATTGTCTACTCCAAACTTCTTAAATTTTACAAATTATTTACCTCGAAGCCAAAGGCGAACTGCCGAGCCTTCTTGCTTATTTTAGGACTGGGGTGAGACTGAAGCTTCTCATACATGAGACGGGCCTCATTGGATCTGTCGTGCAATATTTCACACACAAGGTGTCAGTGCTAAACATCAATTTAAGCACAAAAAAAGGAAGAAGAGTTTTCTGATAATGGAATGCGGATATACCCTGCATTCACTTAGGAAAATGAAGTTCAAGTGAAACTAAATGAAGTGATGTAAATTGGGCTCGAAGAATTTCTTTAACATAGTATTTGTGGAAAGGAGTAAAAATTCGACCTGTTGAGTGAGTCCTGACATATAGACCATTGCAGAGCTGCTAATCCATGAAGTTCGCTCTGCAAGATGTAAGTGTGCTTATCCAACACCTTTTTTCTTTACATTGGGTGGTTTTTTTTGTGGGAGGGAACACAATCAATTAACAAAAAACAGTCACCTTGAACGGCAGCTTCTCCATGACTCTTTCATAAAAGGGCGACGCCTCCTTCAGCTTGCCGAGATCCATCAATGAGTCACCATCCTTCAATGCCTATGTATGATCACACTCTATAACTAAGGAGTGTTATAACTATAATCACATTTCACCACTATGGTATAATAATCATGCCAAAATTTATGCTATTAATATATGCAGGATTTTGTAACCTTGCTAGTTGCTATACAGTCCGAAATTGTGAAAGAATAAATAGCCTGAAGGATGCAAATTTATTTTAATTATGATTTATGGCTTGCCTCTGAAAATTCCTACATCTGAGATCTAAATAGGTTCACTCCTAAAAAGATGTTTCTTGAGCTGATGTCTAAAGAATAAAACTACGATGTGAGAAACACATTTTACGGGTGAGCCTAGCCAGATATCTAATGCCAGAATTTCATCTGGCTATGATTACAGAACTTTGCAGAGTTCAGATTATTTCAAACATAAATTGAAGTTGAGATCATAAATCAGACACAGAATAATGTGAAGGTCATAAACTATAATTAAGAACTTAATAATACTATAAAAACTAGTTGAGCCAATAACTGTTCCAAGATGGAAAAGTTATTCCCATGTTAAATCATACCTTCTCACATTCAGATTTTAATTCCGGATCAATGTTTAGACCATATTGTCTCTTGTAAGCAGCTAGCAACTGCATTGTACGTTCGTCTTTGGCAGCCCTTTCCTCTGCAGTTTCAAGTGCGTCCCCGGGCCGTAAAGTTCTCCCACCACCAAACTGAAAAGATATTGGACTATATATATTACGGGCGTTTGCTTTCATGCTTGATAAGATATAGTATGATCGAGTATTTTTTACTCTCATTACTAAGATGTCTCTAACCCAACCTTTAGAATGAACACGAATCAAGCAAAATTAGCTCAAACTATAAAAATTACCAGACCTTGAGATTAAGATTGTAAACAAAGGATTAACCTATATTTTGATCTATCTAATTCAATTACCAAAAGTAAACTGTTCCTAAATATGTAACCTAAAAATAGATTAAATAGTTTATTGATGGAAAATATTCACTAATGACTATCAGTACTCATAAGTTTTACAGAAAGTTAAGTATCACCAATTAGGATAAATTAGATAAAGCCACTAAACAAGTTTTTTCTAAATCTCTGACTGTTTAGTAAAGTATTCAACCTAATTTTGAGGCTAGTTCTATAAGTCATATTACTTCATTATCATAATCACTAAACTCGAGTCACCAATGTAAGAAGCTGAAGAGGCATCATACATACTGTTTTTGAAATGTTGTTTGGTCTTGGAAAGACTCCCCAAGTGGAAACCTTTGGCTTATAGAGATCCACATCGTTTTCTTCGACTTGGGGTACTGATTTATCACCAAACTTGCTCGTGTCTCCAACAATAATCTCTACCTCGGGCAACTTCCCACCCGGAAAAGGGTCCGACAACGGAATTAAACCAGCCGGCAAGCCTCTACCACTCTTCTTATCCGCAAACCCCAGTCCCATAAAATCAGTACTTGAAACCTTGAGCTCATCCTTCTTACCAGAATTCTTATCTCCACCACTTCTCCCATCCCCTCTCTTAAGCCCTATAATCAGATGAAGATCAAATATTGACGCCTAAACCAAATGATTGCTTTTGATCAAATACAATAGAATAGATGCTTGTTTTGTCCTCGATTTCAAACCAAATAATGGCAGCCAATTATATCAATCAAGTAAAAGCCCAAACTACATCTATATCTAAGATGCACATATCAATGCAGGGAAAATCGGGTATCTAGGCTAGTTTGCCTTTAAGATTACGTAAATGTACCCATTTTGTTATCTATTCCATAAATGGGAAAAACGCCAACCGCATTGGCGTTTCTATAAGTAAATACGCCAACAACATTGGCGTTTTATAATCTCGTCGTATTGTAGCTGTATTTTCGCCAAATACAGCAACGTAAAAAACGCCAACTTAATTGGCGTTTTACAAGAAAAAACGTCAACTGTGTTGGCGTGTTTAATTTAAAAAACGCCAACGGAGTCGGCGTGTTCAATTTAAAAAACGCTAATGACATTGGCGTGTTTAACAATTAAACACGCCATCCGCGTAGGCGTGTATAGATAAAACGCCAACTAGTATGGCGTGTTTTAGTTATGCAAGTATAAAACGCCAACTGGGTTGGCGTTTTTAATTAAACACGAGCAGTGTTCACTTTTATTGGCATATTAGTTTATATTAAAAGTCCAATCAATTTTAAAACTCAATCGTCAAAGGAGATGCTTTGAAAAGTGTGTTGTATTAAACTCTATTTTTATATAGAGAGTGTAAACCAATTAGTTTTCAATAAAATAAATGGGTATTAGTATTAACTAATTTTAAATCAAATTATAGATATTTACGATCCCTCTAATTTTCTTTTGAATTACATTTAATGGGTGCAGCTGATGGTGAGACCGTGGAGTGGTTCTACAACTTCTGCTGGTGATCTCTATCCCACAATCAATTGTTCTAATTGGGATCTATATAGATTTTAAGTTGTGAAATAATATGAATGAAAATATTCCTAGTAGGATCATAATTTTATATATTAATTTTATAATTATATACAAATGAAATGAATGAGTCGAATATAAGATTACTTATCAAATAGTATCATAAATTTTCATTTTACCATTTATGGATATTTACCAATTAATTTCTATCTATTTATAACACTTTCTCTATCTAATGAAATAAATTTATTTTCCACTAACAATACTTTTTGCTTCTAATCTCTCTTTTCTTTTACCAATTTTATCATATTAAAACTCATGCATAACAAAGACTATTTTATAAGATAATGTAACACATTTTTCTTTGAATAAAAAAACTGTAAATTTTAATCAGCCTCATTTGGATACTATAATTATTCTACCAGTTGTCATCATAACCATCCTTAAGGGTGTCCACAGAGGGCGCAAGTACAAGTCACGGTGTTGCCTCCGCGCCGATCCAGATGGGCGTACCACGGAGCAATGAATCTTTGATACAACGCTTCGCTGATATGCGCAGGACCACATCACATAACACACTGCAGGCCGATTTGATTGAAGAAGTGTGGGCACGTAGGGGAGGTGGTGGCGCTGTGTAAACATGTTAGTGATTTGTACTAGATTAAATGTAGTGTGTAATTTTAATTTTAATTTGAATTTAGTGTGTAATTTTAATTTTAATTTTAATTTTAATTTTATTCTTAATTTTAATTTTATTTTTATTTTTAATTCGTATAGTCGTCTTCTTCTAATTACGTATAGGCCGATAAATTTGTTCATAATTACTTGAAACATTTATAAAATGAAAGTTGATTATAAAATTTGGGGGCTATTGGAGGTGTCCACTATAGTGGCGGATACAAAATTTTGGGGCTATGGACAACAAAATTGGGGCTATGGATAAAAACTAGGGCGGGGCTATTGGGCGTGTTCGCCTTACAGTGGACACTCTAATATATCACTGAAGTGCGAGAAAGCTTGCGTGTGTCATCATAACCATCATAGAGTTTAATACAACACACTTTTCAAAGCATCTACTTTGACGATTGAGTTTTAAAATTGATTGGACTTTTAATATAAACTAATATGCCAATAAAAGTGAACACATTTAATGCAGTTGGTGTGTTTAATTAAAAACGCCAACCCAGTTGGCGTTTTATACTTGCGCTCGTCCTTCAAATTTTTGCCAACGGAAAACAGATATTCTGTATAGAGACGCCAGTCCCGTTGGCGTTTAACTAAACATGCCATTCAAGTTGGCGTTTTATCTATACACGCTTACGCAGATGGCGTGTTTAATTGTTAAACACGCCAATGTCATTGGCGTTTTTAACAAATACTGTATTCCAATACAATACAGCGGCATACGATGCTAAATTGTAAAACGCCAATGTAGGTGGCGTCTTCACTTGAAAAACGCCAATGAAGGTGGCGTTTTCACTTACAAAAACGCCAATATGAATGGCGTTTTTCCCATTTATGGAATAGATAACAAAATGAGTACATTTACGTAATCTTAAAGGCAAACTAGCCTAGAAACCCGATTTTCCCTATCAATGCAACTTATTTAATTAACTTCTAGTTGAGATCAATAAACCCCAATTAGGGGTTGATTATAAACCCTAATTCAACAATCCAGCAACAAAAGAAGTACCTGAGACTAAGTTTTGGCTGTCTGCAACTCCGCCATTATCATCCCCTGTTTTCTTCTTATATTCCTTTGCCTTCTCCAATGCGAGTTTAACCGATAGAGGAATCTCCTTTCCCCCTACGGAATCTCCACCGCTCTCTGCATCCGAAGCAACCTTTTCATTCTCTACGAGATTTTTGCTTTGTTGGTACTGTTTTGCGTTATCTACAGCCAAAGGAACATCCATTTCCACATTACCATCCTCGATTTGTTTGAAATTGTCCTTCTCTTCACCGATTTCAGGCGCTTGGACGATCTTCGGAGCTGGAACGCCGGATTTTACAGAGTTTTTGTACGATTTAGCTTTGGCCAATGCAAGTTTAACAGGATCTTGTTCAGAATTTTGCGAAGATTCTGCATTTGAGGATTGAATTTTTGAGGTTTTAGATGTTGGGAAGCTCTTGTATTGCAGAGAGGGAGTGAAATTGTTCTTGTTGATTGGAGTGAGGGAGGAGAGGAATTGAGGCTGTGTGAATGAGGCCATGAAGATGATGAATGATGACTGGTTTCAAAGAAATTAGCGGTAGAATTCCCAGTGAAGAAGCAGCTCATTACACGAGCAAATTCAGCCACAGAGAGAAGTAGAAAATCTGGACCAATAATCCATTGAACACCACATAAAAAATGACTCGTTGTGAATATGCACAATAGCCTAATTACTACTCAAAATGTCACATTATTACATGTTCATATAATTTCAAAATGACTTACACTTAATCATAGAATATTTTCATTCAATTTTATTATGATTATACGAGCAATTGCCTATTACGGTATCGACGTCATCGGCTTAAATTACCTCAAAACGAGGTAATTGCAACATGCATACAAAACGTTTAATCATTATTGTGTGTTGCATATGTAAGTGATACATGTCGTCATTGAGCATTTGATGATGTTAAATGCAGGCTATGTGTCATCTGAGCCATTAGATTAAATTACCTCAAAGCGGGATAATGACACCATTCATGTAAAAAGTTTCACCATAATTATAAATTGTTTCATCGGGTTTCCTAAAGTGCAATTCATGTTACCTTATATAGATTAAATATACAACCACCCTATTCATAAAGACCCTTACCAGCTCAAAACCCACTAAATTGGTTAAGGGTATTAGAGCATCCACACCGGAGAGCACACTATTGTCCGTCCGTCCGTGCCAGCGGCACGGCATCGCTGTCCGCCGCTGCGCTCTTGCTGCTGGCACGGCGCTGCTCTTAGCTAAGAGTACGTCCGTGCCAGCGAGCAAGGCGACGTAGCGCGTTTTTATTGACCGTCAGTATTTTTTTTATTAAAAAATCGAAAATAATACCATAAATTAAAAAAAAATATTTTTGGATTCCAAAAAATATACAGATTTTATTACCATTTTTTTGAATTTTTTTACAAAAATTTAATCCAAAAATCATCTATAAATACACACATTCATCATCCATTTGGGCGAAATTCGACCACGAGTAGTGGGTTTTTTAAATTTTATGAATTTAATTATGTAATTTTTAATTTTAAGGATTTAAAATATGTAATTTTTAATTTTTAAGACTTTAATGAAGAAAATTTTAATTTTTAGGATTTTAATTATGTAATTTTTAATTTTTTTGTAATTTGTAATATTATTTCGGTTATTTTTAATGCATTTTAATATTGTGGAAATGTTTTTATTTAAATTCAAAAATCGGAAGACCGCAGCCCTGATTCGGTCCTACCCATTCTGGCACTCCTCCCCGCTGCGTGGCCTCCCCTCCGGGCAAAATGCCTTGTAGGCTGCTGCTATTTTAGCCCACAAGTTGACGATCCTCTGATTGTTCGAGGCGAGGGGATCATTGCAAACACTCACCCACGCCTTGGACAGCGCGACGTTCTCCTCATCCGTCCACTTCCTTCGTGCCGGCTCTCGTCATTAGCCGGCTGCAACGACTCGCCGACCACCCTCTTGCCCTTGCCCTTCTTCTTCTTTGGCGCGCCCTGACCCCGCCCTACTCCCCCCGTTTGAACGGGAGTGTCCGCATCCCCGAGATCTATCCCCAACTCCTCTAAGGAGAAAGTATCACACCCAGTGAACTGCGTCTCCGATGGGGTCGATGTGTGCGAAGAAGCAGTCAAAAAATCAAAACTAGGAAGATAGACGTTGTCCCCCCGGCGTCCCCTGCATCCCCGGCTACCACTCCGGCATCATCTGTAACGACCCAAATTTTTTAAAATAAAATTTAGAAATAGTTTAAATGCTTTAAAATTATAAATCGATTAATTTATAGATCTTAATTAAAATAAGTTAGTGTGTGTGGTTTGGTATGGAAATTAAATTCTAGAAGTGTGTAGATAGTTTCTTATTATGTGAGTTATTTGTTTGTGTGGTGTTTATTGTTAGAAATAGAGAAAGAATAAAAGAAAATAAAGAAAGGAAATAAAGAATAAGAAAATGATTTGGAAATGTGATTAAGATTTTTATACCTATACTCCATTCTGGAATTTACGGGAGTCATCTCCCTCTCACATTTTCTACACCTTTACACACCCACACGGCCATTCTCGCACACACTCAGCGACGCCGTCATCTCCCTCCGGCGATTGCCCCAACTGATTCTTCTTCTTCTTCTCAATTTCTCTCTCTGTCTCAAGCCAGCTTCGCTGCTCAAACACACGTCGGGCTCCTTCCCTCTCTGCGTTGCTTCCACCCGACGGTTTCCGGTGACACCATCTCCATTTTCCGGCACCTTTAGACAAGACTTGACTCCATTTTGTGTAATCCTGGCCCGAGGGATAGCACGGGCAAGGAGAAGGCGAAGGAGTAAAGTGACCTAGCATTAGGTCTTAATTCCTGAATTAAGTCTACGCTATTGCATATAGAATCTTATGTGCTTTTATGTGATTTGTGTATGATATTTATGACGTGAAATATGTGAATTTTGAATATGCGATGGCATTGTGAGAGTTGAAATTTAATCTGTTTATCTGATCTGATATGGTATGAAAAGAAGATACTGAAGTGTTATGTTAGTAATTATTGAAAATAAGTATTGATATGAAAATAGGTATATTTGACTGTGTTTACGCCACGTGCTTGAGTGTGTTCCGTGGGTACAATTGGCATGCCATAGGACAGCAGCGCTGCAATATCTGTGATCACTCGTCTTCTGGATAACCGAAGCGATGATCGTCTGTTATCTGATGGGCCCCTATCGTTATATAGCAGTTTGTCCTTTTGCCAAGTAAATGAAAATAATATATCCTTGTATATATAAAAAAAAGGGAATCAAGGATTTTCTGTTAAGTCGGGATTTGTACCAAAAGGTGACATCACTTATTCGATTATTAAATTAATCGGGTAAGGGGTGTTACATCATATGCATCCCGGGTGCCCACCCCGGCATCATCTGCATCCCGGGTACCCCCTGCCCGCCTGGCATAGCCGGTCCACCCTGCATCTGATGCGAAGCATATTTTCTATATTTTTCCCTTAGACTACACATTTTTATGTAAATTATGACTCATCAAATCGTGTTTTCATCGATGTTTAGGATGTAGAAAGCTGGCTGGAGCTCACTCAAACATTCCATTAAACACTTGGTGTGCTATGTAAAATACAAGTACAAAATTCTCTTTGAAGCATTTCACCAAACACTTGCCGTGTAGCAGCGTGGAGGACATCAGTTTGCCAGAAACCCGCCGGAAGTCCACCGGAAATGACGCCCAACGCTCCGAAATGAATCACCATCTGCCGTTGCACTCAGCAAAGTTACTTACCCGCCCGGGCATACACCGAAACGGCCGTCTGGGCTGATTTTCAAAGGTGTGGAGACTCCAGAACTAACACCCGGTCGGGTGAAATTTGTAAAGCATGCGGAGTCCAGAAGCTTCGCCCGGTCCGGCGATTTTATGTTTCAAAATGCCCGGCCGGGTAGTTCATTTCTAATTGCAATCGTCACTTTCATGCATGGAAAATGAGAGAGAAAAGGCAGTTATTTGAGTACAGCAGTTGGGGAAGTTAGTTTTTAGAGAGAAGTGACGGTTTTGAGAAAAGAGGGGCTTCTTCCACGGTTCCGTGTGGGCAGAAAAGAAGAAAGAGGAGAAAGAAGAAAGAAAAGAGAAGAGGAAGGAACGATCACAACCTTCACTCCGGAGATCATCCATCATCTAGAGTTGGAGAACACCAAGGAGTTCACGGTTCACTGTTCTTTTGGTGTAATTCATTTTAGTATGTTTGGCTAGATCTCCTTTGTTGCTCCGAATATGTTGTAGGGTGAATTGTTGGATACTTTGATGACTTTTATGGTTTAATTTATGTGTGATTCTTGTTTATGAATTGTTTAATTATTCTACTAATCTTGAGACTTCTAAATAGGTAGAATTTTGTAGCCATTATTCTATTGTCTCTTTAGCATAGATTTTGGCCATTACTCATATGCAAGGAACTCGAGATTTGATACTTGTTCAGAGAGATAGTCTCGAGTGGATCGATAGTTTTTATCTGTAAATTTGGTTTGGTGTCTGCTGCGCTTCCGTGTGGGCATTAAGTTAATATATGATTTAATTATCGTGTTTGACAATTGAAGAAACTAATCTAAAGCTTGCTAGGCGACCTAGTAGTGATCATAGGTTAGTGAGTAGAACTTGGGAGACGTGTCCAGCTTATCCTAGGTATACGATTCCCTTGAAGTGTTCAACGGATAGAGAGCATAAAACAAACTTAATCCTCTTAAGCATAGTCTTGATCGTAGTAGTCCATCGAAGTATCCCGATTCATATGCCTGAGACATATAGGAGCCATGCTTTCTTCTTATCCTATTTTCTAAAGTTTGTGTTTTGTTTATCTTTGTGTGTTTTATCATCTCTTTATCAAATTTTATTTTATCAATCTCAAATTAAATAACCTACGCCTCTCTGTGGTTCGACACTCTTTTACTACAACTACATCTGTACTCTTGCAGAAAGGTTGTAATTTTAGAGCTATTTGATTTACTTGTATGTTATTAGTTCATTGATATAAAAGCTCGAAAAATACACATCAGCATCCCCTGCCATCCCGGCATACTACCCCCGGATGCCATCCCGAGCATCATCTGCTGCCAAGGGTACATGTTGTAGTACCCGGCCATCGGACCCCATCCACTTCCCACGGGTACCGTGGGAGTTTGAGACCCGCTCGTCATTGGAGTAGACTCGTGTTGTGATCCATTTCGCGTTGTTGCTCTTGTACAGAAATTAAGTTAGAGACAAAACTCGTTAAAACAAGTGGTGCGAATGAAAATGACGTGCAAATCGCGTATATATAGTGTTTCAAAAATTAAATAAAAATAAATAAACAATCGGCTGGCCGATCGCTCGCCGATCGGGAGCCTGCAATGGCTGCCAGCCAATCTGCGAGCGCATGCGCTCGCCGTTTTTCTCGTCGATTCGGCGCTCGCCTGCTGCAATGGTTCGGCGAGCGGACCGGCCAGCTCCGGGAATCGGCTAGCCGGTCCGCTCGCCGCCATTGTGGATGTTCTAAAACACAATATAAATGAAAGCAAAACATAATGTGACAGAAATGTTTCTTCTCATTTATTGGATAAAAAGGATAACAGAGTTTTGTATACATAGCAGCTCGGAACATGCTTTGCAGTACATAAACCCTAACAAACACAACACAAGCAAGTCATTCGACATACAACACAATACATAATCAAACACACATAAGAGTTTGAGAGTCGTTTGAGGCCGAAAACAACAAAGACAGCAAAAAACAACAAAGAGAGCAACACAAAATGCAAAAAAATGATCAATCTTGTTTACCCAGCAAAGTGAGGAGAAAGGCCTTGTAATGTCCAGAAGTTTCCTTGGTGATTGCCTGTTCAAGGCTGTGGCTGTTCCTCTTTAGGTAAACCTCCTTTATCCCTTCCAAGTCCTTCTCCGCTCGTGTCACCCAATCTTCGTCCGTCCCCGCCATTCTTAGAGCCTCACGAATCACCTTCACATTCACATGCAACATTCAATACATAAATTAACACTAACATATAAGTACGAAATTCAACACCCAAAAATTACACAACATTTGTTACCTTCTCATAATGCTTCTGATGATCGGTTATGCAACGAATAGTTGTGTGCAAAGCCACTACATAACATAATCACTAAATGGCTCAACCTTCAAATTCTGAAATTATTTTTTAATACAAAAACTCACTTAATTTCTTCATCCAAATTTAAGATGGATATATTATAATGATTAAAGTTGTTGTACCTTAGTGATTGATGAGGAATAATCATCTTTATGCTTATTAAGAGTTGCTTGGATTTGGAGTTTGCTCCTTGTGGTTATGATTCTGATAACTTCTTCATCAGCAAAAGCCTTATTTTGCATAGCATTGTGAAGACAAGCTAATTTTGCCATTGTACCTGTATGTGCCCACAACTCCAACTAGAAGCTGCACACAAATTCAATTTTTTACTATTTTTCTTACTAAAATGAATATACTATACTACTACTCTCTTTGTCCAAATTAAGTTCACTGCTATTTCTATTTAGAATGCCCCAACTAAGTTCACTAGTTTTCTTTTACTTTTTGAAAAAACATCAAATTACTCTTATATTATTGCTTTTTCTCATTTATTCTCTCTTATTTCTCCAAATATTCTCTATTCTCTATTTAATTTTCTCTTCATTTAATCCATTTAACACTATTTATAAACTAGTCTCAACTACATAGAGAGACTAGTTTTAAAGATGGATCTTTGAAATGATTATGGATTTCAATTAGAGGTAAAACTATAATTTACAACATACTATACTATAAAGGAGTAATTTTTTTGGTAAAAAAAACAACGCCATTTGGTTTCTTAATTAAAAGAATATGCAGATCTAGGAAATATTATGACGTTTTTGACCGATCTTAAAAAAATTAGACTTTCTAAAATTTTCATGATTCTTTAATTCTATAATTTTACTATAAAGATTTAGATATTAAGTCGTGTAATTTGCTTATTTATAATGCATAGATGCGAGAAATTTCAAGAACAAATAACATTAAGCAACGCACATGTACACAATTCAAATATGAGGAACTTTACTCCATTTTATCGTTTCTTTTGCTAGATCTATCGTTCATCATCCCTTTTTCCATTTCACTAATCTGAAATTAGTTTTAATTTTAGCAATTGTAGATCAAAAGACTTAGTAAATGACCCGAGCTGGTTGAATATATCTGGCCTGAAATAACTTTAGTCGGATGGACTTATAATTTTTTACAAATTATTTCACATTAAACGAAAATAAAGCTCATAGTTTGACTTGTCACAACTCACATGTAAGTTTCAACACATGATATTAACTTATTCCGAGATTGCCCAAAATTTAATAAATTTCTTCATTAAACGTTAGATCATATCTATCCTACAAAACAATAGAGTATATAAAATTAAAGGATTAATTTTATTTAATCCATCGAACCAAATACACGAAACACATATACTAAGGATGTCGATAAAAAATACTATATCGAAGATGATAACGAATTGAAATGAGAGATGCAATACCAAAAATGCATATGATATGATAGAATAGTAGCGTTGAGAAATAAAAAGAAACCTCAAAGTCTCCGGAGAGCTCAGATTCGAGGCGCTTGACAAGATGTTCCTGGTACAATTCCTCGTAGGCTTGCCTGATCAGCTTCCTCTGCAATGCATTTCTCCTTCCTAATAATCCAATCACCGCCTTATCATCTGTTCCCCTTCCTATACACATACAAACCCAACATAACTCACAACAAAAATATGCAAGTTGATCCATCGTTTGATGATACTCCATGATTTTAAAAAAATAAAATAAGACCATAAGTAGATATGGGTGGGAATAAATATTACCATGAAAAGCCTTCTTAAGAGTTTCAGCATCTGCAACAGCTGAATGGTGGTCCGGGAAAACAATGGTAGACATCTTAATTGAGCTTGCAAAAATATAAAATGTTATTGCTGTACCATTAATTTCTAGGGGTATTTATAGGAGCATGACCAACATGTATTTAATGTTGGGCGTAACGCCCTTGTATTTCACCATTTCATAAATTAGAGCACCCGCAACGCGCGGGTGTCTCGTATCTCGTCCCTCCGAGACGAGACGGCAGCGAGATGCGTTGCAGCGTCCCGTCTCGTCCCGGTCTCGCCGAGACGCCCGTCCCACCGAGACGGCTGGCGCGCGCTGGCGCTAGGCGTGACGCCCACTCGCCGGCCAGCGAGTGGGCTTCGTCACGCTGACGCAATAAATCATTTTTCTTAAATTCGAATTTAATAAAAAAAAATTAAAAAATTCAAACGGTAATGTTACCGTTTTCGACCATTTTTAATTTTATTTTATTTTCTTTTTTTTACTCTATAAATACTCCTATTTCATCCTCATTATACACACAAACACACATCTATTCTTCCCAATTTTCATCTAACCTCTCCAATTTTCATCACAAAATGTCCGACGACGGAAACTCTGGCGGCTCCGGCAGGTTTGACATCAACGCGTTTGGCGACTGGGGGGACATGTACAATGTCTTGGGTGGTTCCGGTTCGTCGATGCCGGGCACCCAAGGCTCGTCGACGCCGGCGGGGTACCAACCACCCCATTTTGATGTGGATGCATAGCTCGTCCCTCCGCCCCGAGGTATTCGCAGGGATTATCCCAAATTTGGGAGGATTATCCGGATGAACCCAATCCGGAAGGAGGACGAGGCGGTGGAAGCTCCAGGGCATTCGACGCCGTGGAGAAAGAGGAGGAGGAGGCGGATGTAGGCCGTTATCCGTACAGCCGCAAGGACACGATGACTCTGTACAACTCCTGGATCAACGTCTCGTACGATCCCATCGTCGGGAATCAACAATCCCAGAAGTGCTTTTGGGAAAAGGTCACTGAGGCCTACAACGAGATTAAGCTGAAAGGGTCCCGCCGCCGCACATTGAAGATGCTCCGAAGTTATTTTGACCGAGTCGACAGAAAGGTCAAAAAATTCTGCGACATCTACAAGAATGAAGCGGCTCATTACCAAAGCGGAGCCACTGGAGCCGACATTCTGAGATTGGCTTTGCGAGTCTATTTCGATGACAACGGCAAAGAATTCAAACATGTCGATGTTTGGGAGGCCGTCAAAGACGTTGAAAGGTGGGCCGACGGTGTCCAGTCCAGCACGGGCTCGACCTCGAAACGCACGAAGCACACGACGGGTGGCCAATACTCGTCCAGTGGGGGCGGTTCAGGCAGCGCCGCACAAGAGGTTGAGTTGGGCTGTCAAATCGTGCGGGTTGGGTCGTTATCGTGTCAACCCATTATCGACCCAACCTAATCGTGTCCTAACCTAACCCAACTCAACTCAAAATCATCGGGTTCTTATCGTGTCCCAACCCAACGGGTTCGTATCGGGTTCGTGCGTGTTATCGTGTACCCAGAAAAAAGTCAACTCTCTATTAATGATAGTAAGTTAGCTTGACACGACACGATAACGACTAAAACATGATGTTATTATACGATTTAAACATGATATTACACGATAAAATAAAAAATTACCAAATTAAAATAATTAATTTCTTAATCAAAATAATAAAATTAGTATAGTAATATTAATCTATATAATAAAATTAAATAATTAAAAATTTTTAATTAATATTTTTAATTAATAAAATTAAAGTATAGTATTTTTTAATTAATTAAATCTGAAGTATAATATTTTTTAATTAATTAAAATTAAAGTATAATATTTTTAATCAACAAAAATAATTAAAAATTAATGTTTAATAAATTTTTAATTAATAAAAAATAAATTTTTTTTCTTAAACGTATAACCCAAACCCGACCCAACCCGTTATCTTCGTGTTCTTATTGGGTCGACCTTATAAGGACCCAAATTCTGAATGTGCGTGTTCGTGTTGTGTTAATTTCATGCTGGTCTGTGTCGTGTTATCGTGACGTATCAAAAATTGCCAGCCCTAGGTTGATGGCAAGGCAGACGATGCAGGGGGGTCCTCCCGTGTGCGTCGTCGGCCGCAAGGGACCAAGGCGGCGAAGGCGGCTAGAGGGAGGAGGGGCCGAGACGAATCAAGCCAGGCGGGTTCCCAAGGGCCGCCCTCCTCCCTAATGTCCATGTATTTCACTGCCACGATGGCGGACACTTCCCGAATGACTCCCGCCCAACATCAAGCCCATCATGCCGGCATTGTGTATCTGGCAGGACAACTTGGTATTCCGCCTCCATTCGGTGCACCGCCACCGCCTTCGGGGGATGATTCGCCGGCAGATCGTAGTTTTTATAATTTCTATAAATTTATATTTTAAATTATGGCTTTTTTTATTTATTTTGCCACGAATTTAATTATGTATTTTTTTAGGATTTTAAGTTGTAATTTTATTTTATTTAATGAAGTGTGTTTTTATTAATTGAATTTGTTGGAAATAAAAATAAAAAATGAAATTGAATGAATAGTTAAAGGATAAGATGGTTAAGAGATGGAGGGTTGCAGGTGATGTCTCTTAGTTAAGAGATGGAGTGAAAAGTACAGTAGGACCCATGAATAGTTAAAAGATGAGACGGTTAAAAGACGGATAAGAGATAGCGCTACGGATTACCTTATTATAATAATAGTATGAGATATGGTAGACCGTTTTGAATTCTAATCTCCTTATCCCGATATAATTTACTTTTTGAGATGTTGTAATAAGAAAAGTTAATCAATATTTTTTTGATAAAAATCAGCTATTTAAATTTATTTTACTTTATTTATTTATTGAAAACAAAACACAATTTTAAATTAAGCTTGAAAATAAATGTCTCACTTAACAAGTGGTGAAGGTAGTAGTATTATTTTAGGTTGTCGTATAAAATTGTTTATGTGATCACAATTTTTGGGATAACGGAGTAATTAAATTGTTCCAGGAGTTGTAGTTTACATAGTCTTATGTCCTATCACTAGTATTTGATTAATTTGGAACTTATCAACGTAAAAAATAATTTAATATTAAAATTTATTCTTTATACATCTATTATTCAAAATAACGTCTCCATATATACTAATAATATGTTCTTACACCTGATAAATTTTTAATACATTGGGATAATATTAACTTACTTTTTTTAAACTTTTCATACATCGGGATAAAAAGTATGATCTTTCCTTTTTTAATTTTGGGCATATCGCATAATCCCAAATATAAATCTGGAAAATTTTATTTATTGGGATGAGGACAGAAATCGGAATAATTACACCTGTAGATTATTTGAGGGACACAGTCAGAATTTACAATGAAATTTCAGGACGATTATTGATGTTGTATTATATAGTTTTGTTCGGATTATTAGCAATATAAGTATATATTCAATGTGTGCGTGAATAGTTACGAATAAAATAAAAAATGTTGGGAAGGCAAAGTTCTTAGTATAAGAGCATCTCCATTAGCGGCGAGCGCACCGGCTCACCGATTTTTGGCGCTCGCCGGTCCGCTCGCCGAACTATTGCAGCCGGCGAGCGTCAAATAGGCGAGAAAAACGGCGAGCGCACGCTGATTCCCGAGCGCTCGCCGCTATTGCAGCCTCCTGATCGGCGAGCTTTTTTTTCGAAATACTATATACACGCGATTTGCACGTTATTCTCATTCACACCACTTGTTTTAACGAGTACTCTCTCTATCTTAATTTCTGTACAAGATCAACAACGCGAAATGGAGCACAACAACGAGCCTACTCCGGGGACGAGCGGGTCTCAAACTCCCACGGTACCCGTGGGAGGTGGATGGGGTCCGATGCCCGGGTACTACTACCCGTGGCAGCAGATGATGCCCGGGATGGCACCCGGGGGTGGTACGCCTGGATGGCAGGGGATGTCGGGGGGTCCGGCGATGCAGGGCGGGCAGGGGGTGCCCGAGGGTGGTACGCCGGGATGGCAGGGGATGCAGGGGGGTCCGATGATGCCGGGGTGGGCACCCGGGATGCAGACGACGCAGGGGTACCCGGGGATGCAGGGGACGCCGGGGGGGGCAACGTCTATCGCCCCAGTTTTGATTTTGGTACTGCTTCTTCGCACACATCGACCCTAGCGGAGACACAGTTCACAGGGTTTGAGACCTTCTCCTTAGAGGAGTTGGGAATAGATCTCGGGGATGCGGGCACTCCCGTTCAAACGAGGGGAGTAGGGCGGGGTCGGGGCGCGCCCAAGAAGAGAAGGGGAAGAGGGTGGTCGGCGAGTCGTCGCAGCCGGCTGGTGATGACAGCCAGCCACGGAGGAAGTGGACGGGCGCGGAGAACGTCGCGCTGTCCAAGGCGTGGATGAGTTTCTGCGATGACCCCCTCGCCTCGAACAATCAGAGGATCCTCAACTTGTGGGCTAAAATAGCAGCAGCCTACAAAGGCATTTTGCCCGGCGGGGAGGCCACGCAGCGGGGAGGAGTGCCGGAAGGGGTGGGACCGAATCCGGTCTGAATGAAGTCCAGTGGCCAAACTGACGAGGACTGCAGGAGGATGGCGGAGAAAGAGTTCCCCTTGCCCGGGCTTTACAAGGAGTTCACCTACTGCAACTGCTATGAGGTGCTAATGGACTCCGAGAAGTTTCGGGCAGGTGTCGGTGCTGGTTGGCCGAAGAAGCAGTGCCTGAACTATTCCGGTGATTACGCCGGCGGCAGCAGCGGCGTTCCCACGACCTCCCCGAAGATGCTCAGGAGACCCTGTCCCCTCCCTCGTTTACTCGCCGCACTCGTCCGGTTGGTCAAAGGCGGGCGCAACGGGCTCACCAGAGGTCCCAGGAGGTCCAGTCGGCATCCCCCCTGTTGGCAGCTCGACAGCCGACCTCGTCTTCTTGGCGCATCAACAAGCGCGTGCTCAGATGATTAAGGTCATAGATCAATGGAAGAATGCAACTGACCCCGAGGAGAAGAGTTTTTTTCACGCGGTGCTCGTGAGTATGCGAGAGGATTTGAATCCCGCCGCGGCACAGATGGGGGGCTCTGACGGGGGCTCAGATGCCACAGATTTGGGGGTCCGGATAGCGGCGACAACGGCGACGAGGAGTGAGGCGGAGGCGGGGGCTCGTGTGTGGATTATGAGTTTTTTTTTAAAGTAATGCAATTTTTTTAATGGATTTTTTTAATTAATGTACTTTTTAAAATTTTAATATTATTATTGAATTTTCTCGTATATGTGTCGTAAATTTAATTCCGTATTTTGTGTGATTTTTAATTATTTATTTTTAGTGATGATGATGTGGCTAGGCTATGGCTAGGTTATTGCTTGTCCAGTTGCTTATCCTGATGATGTAGCGGGAAGGGGGATTTTAGTACTGATGATATGGTAGAGGAGTTTGTGACTGGGCTATTGCTTGTCCACTTCTTATTGTGGATGCTTTAATTGTACATATTGTGGGTGTGTCGTGTGTGATGTTTTGGTTGGTGGCGTTGGTAGCTTAATAACGTTAAACGTCAACAAACCTATAAACTTACCAAAAATTTATACAAATAACACAAAATTAATTGAAATCATCATTTCTATTTAATCTTTTATGATACTATGAAACATCATTTTTATACGATTAGAAAGTGCATATTACTATTATGTTAGAAATATTTATTTTAGGAACGTTGATTGTTGAACTTACAAAAAACTAAAATATAACTTATCCAAAAAAATAGAATACAAACTTAAATTACACTCCCTCCGTCTCAGCCTAAGTGATAAGTTTTTCTTTTTGGTACGTTTCAACCTAATTAAGTGAGGCGTTTCCTATTTTAGCAATTAATTTAATCATCTCTCGTACTTTATCCTCTTATCTCTCTTACTTTATCCTCCCTCATAGCACTTTATTCTTTATTTTTTTCTCTTTCTTACTTTATTCTCACTCTTACTTTATTCTTCATTTTTTTCCTCTTACTGGACAGAGGGAGTAGTACAAATATTTTTAAATTCATACATAATTGTATTTACTTAAATTATAAGTATAAGTACTTCATTTGTTAGTTTCTACATTTGTCAAATATTTTTCCAACATTGTTTAATAAGTAGTCTCTAATTTTTTTAATTAAACTATCTGAAAGAAAAGTATATGAAGAGTTCTGTTCTACAACAAATTGATGCAAAATTTAACAAAGAACAATGTACGTGATTGTAGTACAATTATGGTTGTGTTACAAACTCAGATTATGGATGTAAATCGGATCGGCCGATCAAGTTTTGGGTCAACCCTGCTCGGATTGTGTGTCAATTGAGTGTGGGCAAATCGGATTGTGATTTTCGGATTATGTAAGTTCAACCTTGACCCTAAAAGATTGGGTTTCGTGCTAGCTCAGTGGGTTAATCAGGTTGCTAGGGGTAAAATTAACATGTGATTAATCCAATAAATAATGATGAAAATTAGTTATATTTATAAAATGTAAAACATTTAATTATGATAAATTTGAGACATATGCTTAAACTCAAACTCAAACATGATCGAATATTAATATTTGAGATTTGTGCAAAATGAAACATAAACATATTTCGAGAAATTTTAAAGCATGTTTTAGAAATTTAAATATTTTTTATTGAATTTAATGTTTCTAATTTATTTTTCTATTATTATATATAATTTGAATATTTAATATAAAATTTAAAGTTTATTTTTTTAGTTATCTATAGTATAAAAAAATTAATGAAGTGTCGAATTAAGAGTCAAACAAATATGCAATAGAAAGTTTAACGAATTAAGTGCCGAAAATTACAAATATACATTTGAAAATATTGTCAAGCCATCATCACAGTAACACTCGGGGGTTTATTGAAAAGGCCCGAGCTTACTAAAAATATTCACATTGGACTGCAGTCCATTTTTCCTGTACTTAGCCATATCTGATCACATTATGCCGTTGAGATGGTGTTCTCACACGGTCACCTTATATACATGTGCCGGGAAGGTGGCCACCTTCCACGGTCACCTTCTCTGCCCAATATGTCAGAGGTATCCTTGTGCCGGGAAGGTGGCCACCTTCCTCGGTCACCTGCTCTGCCCAACATGTCAGAGGTAGCTTGTGTACACTAGTCCGAGCGGGGACACCACCCTCACTGGGACCCGAATTAGACTTCTATCATCATTCATAATTCACTTGGCCGTAGCCAACAGATAGGCATCATACAAAAACATTTATGGCAAGACAACATTTTTAAAAATCACGAACATGTGTTCGTGTTTTCATAAAATATCACCTCAAAATAATATGCATTTTTATCCACATTAGTATGTAGGATAGGAAAGTTCACCTTGATCGTTTAGTTTCCTTAACTTGAATCTTTCGTTCCGACTTTACTTGCGAACGTACCCTTTTGAAAAAAATATCACAATATAATAATACACTAATTAGACTCAAGGACAAATATACTTAAATTAGAATGCATGCCTCATAATTGATCTCCCCTTTTTTTCGGTACTTATCTTTAAAGAATTTCTAAAACTCTTATTATTTGATGCTTTTTCCACTGTTCTCGGGCTTCGACTAAATTAGAACTCTATACTTTACTATGAAAATTTTCCCTTATGTCTATTTCGGTAAAGAAAACTTTAATCCAAAGATTTGATTTGTACTTAGGATTATTGATTTAATTCAAGGAGTAAATTACCTACTTAGCTTCGGAGGTTCAACTTCAATAAGACCAAATTAATTTCACCATTAAAAAACATGAAGATCAAATAAAAAAAAACCTTAATTTAAAACTTAGGCTACAAGTGAATATTAAACTTCCTCCTAATAAAGTTTATTTTCGAAACTGAACTACTTTAAATAATATATCACTACAGTGTCATCTGTTAAATGAAGTTGGGCCCAAATTCATATATTTTTCACTAATTCAACCCAAATGAATTATCATAGCCCAACTCTAATTAAATTAGTGGCCCAATAAATAATCAACAAAAGAGCAGCCCCCAATTCAAAATTTTAATTAACTCATTATACTCCACCCACTGATCGGTCTCTCTCTATCAAACACTATTCAATCTCCTTCCCCAAATTGCACAAAAATTAGGGAAAATCTCTCTCTTCTCTTTCCGTCGACCAGCACCCCACCGGCACCGCCTCCGTCTCCGGTGCCGCCGTCGCGCCACCACCACCTCCGTCTGTCCCTTTTCCTCCCCCCTCTTTCTTTCTCTCCCTCCGCTCCCTCTTTCTTTCCCGGATCTGCCGCCGCCGCTGCTACCACTGTGCATGCACAGACGGCGGCTTCGGCCTCCTCCGCGCCTCGTGCTGCCTGAGCAGCTTCCCGGCGAGCTCTCTCTCCCTCCAATTCCAAATCGGACATCTCTAGATCGGAGAGTCGAGAGGCAGCGTTGCTGCTTCGCGGGGCTTTGGTCGTTGTTGCTGTTCGGGCGAGACTCCAGGCTCGCCACCGCCAATTCGCCCGTCGTCACTCCTCACCATTCACTCCCTTCGGCGGGGACGGTCAGCTCCTTTTTCCGGCGAAGTCAGCAGCAGAGAGGAGGCATCGCCTCCTTCTTTCTCTCTCCGCCGCGGCCTGCAGCTGCTCCGTGAGAGCTTCCGGAGTTCTGTTATCGCTTGCCGGTTGTTCGACAGCCCGTTCTTTAAGCTAAGTCACCCTTTTTATTATTTAGTTTCTCTTAATTCTTGAGGCAGTAGCAAGGGTGAACTTGTTGTTTGACCAATTGGGAGTTATATGAAATCGTGGGACAGATTGTGGAGGCTCAGGGACGAACTTGATATCTTGTTATGGTTTATTGCCGTTTTATATTTGATATGCGGAACCTATTGGCAAAATCTAAGTTCTTACTCTATCTAAGTGTTCTTACATGATGCAAAAGGGTGTAGTTATGGGGTTTACCTTTTGATGTTGGAACAAAAGTGTTGGATTGTAATGTTTGAATTGTGCAATCTCCCTCGGACTCCTCTCTCTTGTGGTTTGGTGTATACAGAGAAGATAAATTGTTGTGTGATGGTGATGTAGGGGTGAAGAAAAGAAATGATTGTATATCTATATACAATGCATAATGCATAAAAGATGGAGTGAAAGTGACGGTGTATCAAGGAATATGATTTGATTTGCCTTTGGAAGGAAGGAATATGATTTGTTATTCTCCTTAGTCAGGAAGGAATATAATTTGTTTGCACTAATTAAATGCAGCATTAAATGTTGTGTCTAAAAAAAATTCGATACACTGGATATGCCATCTCTCTCTTTCTTTTATTTTTATTTTAATTTGATTATTAAAGTAATTATTTTAGTATTTGTCCACTTGTTCATTTAATTTGGTGTAGGTATATTCGGTTCCTGTTCGTGGCTGTCCGTGTTGAATTACCCGATTTTCGTAGAACGTAGGATGTATAGATTTAATTTTGTTGGACTTTTGTTGGATATATCGGACATTAAAATTTTGATTATGGGACTTGATTCTTTTATTATACATATATATATATATATATATATAGGGTTGCGTTAAAGATAGAACCATTCTTAAGTGTAGAACCTAGAACTCTACATATTTTATTCATTGGATGAGGAAACAATGACGGTCAAGATTAAAAATCATACATATTAGACTATGTTTTCACGACATTCCGGACTCAACATGTGAAAAAACTCACATGTTGATGGAAGAATGAATGAAACGAAGAAGAGTCCATGCATGCTTTATTTTTTCACTTATCTGCATTCACTCATTAATAATAGTTTTGGTTGTAATGGGAAGTTGTTGTGCAAATCAACACCATTGGATTAAAAGATCTAACGATCTCCGTTTGGCATTTGTTCTACGTTTAAGAATGGTTCTACGTTTAAGAATAGTTCTATCTTGATCACAATCCTATATATATATATATATATTTTTATATACTTGGCCGACGTTAGAAACAACGACAATCTATCGTAGCTCGGATTTAATCGCATAGAAGTTACTTATATAGATAATCAAGCTAATAATATTGTTTCTAATAATATCGGCTTAGCGGGTCGTTACATGCATATAATAACCGTGGGACTAAAAAATAAAGCAAATTTACATCACACAAAACAAAAAAAAAACTAAAGAATGTATAATTACCACTTCTCCTAATGAGATTTAAGATATTGTTTATCAAAAGCTATAATTTAAGATTGCACTGATGAGACACTTCCTAGTCGAGCTTCATTTCATTACAATATAGTGACCATATACACTAAAAACTCAAACCTTGAAACCTAAATCCTAAACCCTTAACTTTAAAATATACTCAGCATGACCAACAAATGAGTCAAATATCAATAAAATTCTCACTCCGTCCCAGTTCAATTTTACTTTGTTGATAATTTATTCAATTTTGGGGGTTTTAGATCTGTATTCGATATCTTACATTGGGTCGGCCTACGTGATAATCCTTATTGATAGTAGATGTTTTTTTACCTGAATCATGGCTGTAAATCTGTTTATGTGCTCATATCAAGAAAGTGCTTTACAATAGGGCTATGTGAACGGTAAATAAAAAAAATCTTGCTTGCATTCATCCAAGCATCTATTCACCCAATGATATTATTTATTGACACATAAAAACTTATATAATCAAATAAGTTTATAAACTAAAAATTGCACACAAATCACATATCATTTAAATCACTTTTCGATCTATACTACAAAAGATCAGTCACAAACACATGTCAATAAAAATAATGTATAAATATATATTAGAAGATAGACAAATCGATCAAAATCATCAACAAAAATACAGTAACATAATAAAAAATAAATAAAAATAAAGAATGCATATAGTAGTGGACAGTTATATAGGTATTGGGAGGGGCAACAAAATACATTAGGTACATTAAAAAGAAAAGCAATTCATAAAACTTTTCACTATCTCGATTTAGGACGAATATTAAAAACATTTAAATTTCCGAAATATCAAAATCTATAAAAAGATAATTAATGTTGGACAGAAGAGATAATTGTGGAAATGCAAAAACAAACAGCTGTATCCTCTCAATCCTAGTCACTGGCATACAAGCAATATATTTTAACAGAAAAGAAGGTTAAATAAAAGTGACTCTCATGAGATACAAACATCAGTGCCATCTAACTTAAATATTTGATTTGATAAATCTCTGAAGGGTCTCGGTTCTCATCTTATGGTCATGTAAAATTAATAATTCAAAGTAAGGGTATAGGATATCTCACGGGAAAACCATTTTCTGCACTGTTGGATCTTCCATCATTTTCTCCAATGCATCCACTGACAAGAGGGGGTTACCTGTTCATTCACAGATAAATAATTTCGTTAATTTCTATTATCAGAATTTGTGAAAGAAAATCTTTTACAAAAGAAAATGAAATGAGAAACAACCTGAAACTGCAAACATGATTAGCTACTCAAACCTCATGGTTTATGGATAGAAGCAATGAATTTTCATTATAGATGTTACATACTTGCATGTAAATAACAACAATATTTTTTTCAAACAATATGCAGAATGCATGAATGTACCACAATAAGAATATTACCATAAGATAGTCCTAAATTAGTAAAAACCAGCAGTTATAAAATAAAAAAAGTAACAACAATTTCAGAGATGAATAATACTACTTGACAGCCGAAACCATTTTAAGAGGAGAAGACCAAACCACCTTTGCTGCAAAAAAATGGAAAAGATTGTATAAGTATAAGACTTTCACGTAATAATAGGTTAGTGGGTAAGTGGCAATGAATGCCATTAGAGGGTAGTTAATCATGAAAAAAATGAAGAGTCATAGTATTAATATTCCATTTAATAAATATAGTAAGTATATTAGAAAATTATTTTTTATATTATCAATGGGATTCATGTAATTATTCTCAAAACTCCCATTTTATATGTTTATAGATAGATTAGGTTTATTTGAAATTTTAAATATAGAATCTGGGAATTTGAGACCACAAATCAAATGTGACCACTAGGGAGTCACAAACAAATCCGAGGCACTACAGCCACCACTTTAGATACGCCTCGTCACACGAGCTTAATTTTCCACCTTCAATACTAGCCCCCTTCACGTGGGTCTGGGCCCCACCTCCACCCCGCCCACTTGCTTCACCTCTTTCTCTCTCCTTCTCCTACTCTCCTCACTGTGACTCTTCCCTGTTTCAATTTTCAATCAATCCCACCGCATCCCTATCCTATTTTCACCGTTCTATCAGGATAATTACTCCCTCCTCTGTTGATTCATGCTCTCCTTTTTCCACTCCATCGCTGTTTTTCTGCAGAAAACTTGAGCGGGAACCAAGTTGGCCATGTTTGGACTACATTTGAACCAGTACCCCTTGACGTTGCGCTTGCTTGCAATTGGAGATTTGATTTCGCCTTTTTTTTGTAGCTATGTTTGATTGGAACGACGAGGAGGTATGTTTCTCTCCGTGTTGCGTATTATTTTTAATTTTTTTCAGTCCTACATTTGTTGCTGGGCTACAAAGATAATGAATAGTCAAAATTGAATGTAATCTGGAATAGTACGGTCTATTTTGGTTCTGGTTCCGTTGAGATCCGAGTGTGGATTGGAGGTTTGTGCGATGCAAGGACGTATGTACTTCCTTTTTCTATGCATCAATGTTGAGAACAATTTCACGTTAGCTAATATAGAATGAAAAATATGAGCTGAAAATAAAAGTGAAATTGTTAATTGTAGCTCGACTGAGGTTGCTGGACTTACGGCGTGGCAGTATAGATTTTAGTCATAGACTCATAGATGGTTAAAATGTTCAATGATGCTTACTTCGGCCAGTTTCTCTATTATGGTGAACGAGAAACCATTGTTAAGAGCATTGGTAGTGGGAAAGGATAGGGTTGAAGTTGTCAATTCACAGATTTTTAATGATACTTAGTTTTTCCATAGTGGAAAAGAGTCCAATTTAGTAAGATTATCTAAAGCTCTAGCATCTTTTCCATGTTAAAATAACATGGGAATGCGTTTCTTATTGGATATTAGTGTGGAGAAGAAAAGTTGGAAATTTGGCTAGTGTGGTTTTTTAATAGTGAGAAATTCGCACATTAGTATTTAAAGGTCTTGTTGGGTGCTAATCCTCGTAAGATTTCTACTTGGAATGAGTTGCAAGTAAATTTTCTAATATGCCAAGAGGGACAGAATGACATTTTTGTCGGGAACTAGTTGTTTAACATTGATTTAAGTTCATTATGTTAAGAGGTCTCTTGAAGTTGTGAGATGGTTTCATGGACATAGTATTTCTCACCTAGTTCGTTGTGGAGTGTTAGTTTGGTCTAAAAATTGTGGTGCCTTGTTTATAATAAAACTCTGTTCGGGGAAGTTGCAGTGGTGTGTTCAAGAGGAACAAGGACTCAATCTGGTGCAAATTTACCTAAAGCTAACATGGTTGCAAGAAAATAATGTGGGTCTTGGTGTTAGATTGACTTCTAGAAGCCCATGGAAATGTATTTCTAGAGTTCACTTGATTTTTTTGTACATTGTTAAAGGTGGTTGCTAAATGCAATGTTATTAAAAAGCGGCCATGGCGCCGCCGTGGCGCCATTGCGTGGCGGGTTTCGGAAAAAACGCCATCGCCACGAGCTGCCACAAAACTTTTTTATGGCGACCGCCATTTGCCGCCATGAGTGAGGCGCCATGGCGGTGCCATGGCAGTTATGGCGTCACTTTTGGTTGGGCTGCCCCAAACCTCAGCCCAATTACCAAATAACACGGCCCAAATGATTTTTAACCCTTAACCCGGCCCAAACCCGGCCCAAATAATGAAATAAAATGCCAATTAAGTCAAAATCTAGGGTTTTTTTATAGTATCTCTTTCCCTCTCAAACAAACCCAACCTGCTGCGCCCCCCAGTCCCACTGCCCTAGTCACGTCGCCGCCGCCCGCTGCCCGCCGCCGGTCCGCTGGTCCGCCGCCGCCGCCTGCCGGTTTCGTTGGAGGACGATGATATCGATGAGGATGAGGATAACTATCTTGTGGAGGATGACTATGTTGGGGATGGTGATGATTGAGGATGGTTTTAATTTAGATTTGATATGTATTATGAATTTGTGATGATGACTTTATATTTTGATTGTTGAACTAAGACTTATTATGGTAGGCATATTATATAATTGCTTATGACTTTATGCTTTATTTATTGTTTTAATAGTTGATAACTTGATATATTACAATTTTTTATTATTTTCTAATTTTTTGAATTTATATATACATATATTACTAATATTTTATTAATTTATTTATCGACCGCCATATCCCGCCATACTGATACGCCATATCCCTGTGGCGGTTTTTGGGCTCACCGCCGTAAGCCGCCATACGCCATCCATAACATTGGCTAAATGATAAAACTCTGTTGGGGAAGTTGCAGTGGTGTGATCAAGAGGAACAAGGACTCATTTTGGCGCATATTTACCTAAAGTTAACATGGTTTAAGAGGATAATGTGGGTCTTTGTGTTAGTTAGACTAACTTCTAGAAGCCTAGGAAATGTATTTCTAGAGTTCGCTTGATTTTTTATGCATTGTTAAAGGCTTGTTTACGAGCAGAGTATTTTGAGATGAGGCACTCTTGTTCTTATTTCTCTTTCCAGTCCGTTATTGGCATCATAAACCTGTCCCCTCTTTTGATTTTTTTTCGATCAGATATAATTCCTATATCAAGTCTTTCTTTTGGATGGACCTACTATGGTACATCTCTTTTCACGGCTGATGGTTTGTAACCTCTTCACTCGTAATCTTTTGCGAATTCACGCGCATTACTCTTTCTTCAAGGTTTAGTGAGAAGGAATCAGTCCAAAGGCTTAGATCATCAATTCTTCATGTCCTTTTTCATTGTTCATTTCTCCAAGATTATAGCATAGTTTTGAGAGCATTGGGCTTATGGTGGAGTGTGGACTCACCACCCTTTAAGCAAAAGGAAAATGTGTGCCAGAGTTATAGTTCCAAGCTTGAGAGGAGTAGAAGAACTTTTTGAGAGGAACTTGAAGGAGATGGAGCAGCTGGAAAGGGTTAAGTTCTGCATTGCTTGGTAGTTTAATTCCGTTTGAAATCATAAAAAGTTTAAATCCTTCACTATAACAAAGATAGCTAGATATTGGAGCTATATTTTAGAGAGAGAATGTTTTCAACATTCAAAGGACAGCTCGTTCATTGTACTAACTCTTTGTCTTCTAATAAGAATGTATAGTTCATATTACAACAGCCATTCTCTTCCCCTGTGAATAAATGAGCGATTTGATCCTGTTGCTAGCCTAACAGACTGCTGTGTCATGTCCTTGCTTGGCTTAATAATTTGATCCTGAGCTCCCATGCATTACTGAACTTATGATAAATTTTCGTGATAAAAACTGAACCATTCTGCTTCCTTTCCGTCCAGCCAATAATTAGGTACTCGAGGTCTTACATTATTTCTTATTCCGTTTCATTTCAGTTAACAAACATCATATGGGGTGAGGCTGGGGAAAGTGATGATCATATTGTTCCATATCCTGACCAAGTCGAGGAGAAACCTTCAATTTTATTTGGAGACCCCCCTAAGAAAGAAAAAAATCCGCATACTTCAAATACTAGCCCCTCTGAAGTGAAAAATCCTCCCACCGCACATGAACATGAGGTTGAACTAGACAGTAATTGCAGTAATGATACTGGTGATCCCACAACAGAAGTTGATCATACGTCATGGTCTGATTGCCCTAATCCATCATCATCAAATGTTCCAAAAGCTGAACAGGATACTGCAGGTGACATTGCATCAGAAAACATAACAAAGAGTTCAGAACGTGGCTCCTTAATAGGTGATTCATCATAATTATCTTGATTTGATTAATCCATGCATGCCACATACTCAGATCTTTTGTAATATTTCAACAGAGGAGACATCTCAATTCAAGAAAGATTCTGAAATATTTGAAAATCCCCCAGAAGATGGAGAACAAGGTGACTTTGTTGACTATGGCTGGGCCAATATTGGAAGTTTTGATGATTTGGATAGGATATTTAGGTAATTCGAAATTTTATTTTGATGTTCCCTTTGAGATCACTTTTTAGAATCATATATGCCAAATCTTGTTGTTGACTGAAGTATGTTGCTCTAACATTTGATATGGTGTGTGCCATCTAGATTTCTTTACATGAGGAATTGTCTCAATATCTGTGCTTGTGGACCCATCAAATGTATACCTTTAAGAATGAGTTGAGAGTTGAGTCCCTCTCCAAAAAAAAGAATGAGATGAGAAAATATAAAGGATCATTCCTGAGTCTTGACTCAGCAATCATGTTTGGTGCGGGATAAAGTTGATCCTATCCTCTCTCATCTTATTATATATACGTGTGTGTGTGTGTGTATGTATCGGTGTATATATTGTTCTCTCATTGTTATCTGGCAGCATGTCCAATTTATAAGGAAAATGCCAGTTAGCTCCTTAACAAAAACTGAAATAATTTCTAGCCATTTTTAAAGATTATGTACTACAATTATGACCCGCTTTATGGCTGACTCTTAAGCCTCCATCTTTTAGTATTTGGTGCCATATATTTTTCAACATGCTGCACTATTTCTTGGCTTATTGAATGGATTGGTTATGTACCTGAGGATACTTGAAATCATACTTTTAACCTTTCTGTATATAGTATTTTAACCTAGAGCTCTGTTAATGTTATCATGGGTTCCTTTTCTGCCCCAACTATGTCATCTAACTTAGTATCCTCACAAGTGATATTTTGCAGTAATCAAGATCCATTATTTGGGAATATGAGCACTGGAAACGATGATGAGCTATGGTCCCCTTCCAAAGATGTAACCAGCAGCCCTCTGGGCACTACTCCTTTATCTGGAGATTCCACTGATTCTCCATTTGGAACATTAAGATCCGCAATCAATCAATCTGAGGTTAAGGCTGAATACATGCCAGATACCAGCCAGGCGCTCGGGTACGAAAAACTCAACGAGATCACATCTCATGCTCCACAAGATGTACAGGCAAGCTTAGATATTATTGAACATTTCGGAGGTAAAAATAACCTATTAGGGAAACAAAAGGTACAAAGGACTAAATCTTCGATATTATGTTGTAGATTTATTTCTTTTCTCTGCAAATTCATGAGCTTCTTTGGGTTTCTTTAGCTTGTATTTTATGATTACTCTTGACTTATTTAGGGACTAACCTTTCTCCTTTTGTTTCTTTGTTCAGTCTCCATCAACGAGTCGGATTATCCAAGCACGCCTAGCACAACATAATGATAGAAATGCCGCTACCCCTACTAACTTCCCAGGAAAAGTAATTTTCTCCACACATTTTCATGTAGAATGGCACTCTTAGTTTGCTAAGATTTCATTTTATCATTTCCCTGTGCAAGTTTCCAATCATTATTGTTTTTCATTGCAAAACATTTTTTTACATTTTCACTTTCTTTGGAGTTAATAATTGATGATAGAATGAGATCGGATTGTAAATGGTTATTCCTATGATTAGTGAGTTTAAAATTGGGTATTACCATTTCGAATGGAATCCCTATTTCGAATTATGACTGAATAGTCATTCTTTCCAATCCACATAGGTTTTGGTAACTAAACATAATTTTTTTATAGTAGAACAGTTATTGTAAAGTTTTTATGTTTCTGCCATTAGTTTTTTTCTATTTCTGTAACTTTTCTAATTATTATGATCTGAATAAATTTTGTTTGACCTTTTTTTTTCAGAAAAAAATAAATACTTTTAGTTTATTTTGTCTGTGAATTTTAATCATCCATTTTATCTAGGCATATTAGTCCCTAAATTCATGAACTTTAGCAAAATTATGGTACTATTTCTCATGAACTTTATAACTGGTCTTAAATATCACAAACTATACATTTTTGTTTGTTATTTCCCAACCCAATCCAAATTAGATATCATCGGCAAAAAACTTATTCTACATGGGCAACCGTGAAATATTTATGATATTTTAGATTACTTTTTAAGTTCGTGGCAAGTAGGATAAAAAGCCACATAGAAAAACACGTTGATTTAGTAGTGTCAAGTAGGATAAAAATGCACGTAAGTTAGTCGGATATGGTGATTGAACTAAAGTTTGTGATATTTAAGACCAATTTTTAAGTTCATGGGAAATACCAAAATTGGACTGAAGTTCATGGTTTTAGAGACCAATATTCCTTTTATCTTTGAGCTATTTCACTCTATATATAATATGCAGTATCAGAAGGATTTCCATTTGTTCATGTAACTCTTTCAATTTTGGAGCTTTTTTCTCTGATTGGTTGAACAGGAAATGATATCATATAGTACTTGAATACATTCAGCATCATACCTGTTTAAGAAAGCATTACATGAACAATATAGTATATCAATTTAAACTTATTTTGTAGTTTGAAATTCCATATCAGTAACAATCTCAATAAAAATATTTATTCATGGCTTCAACTTTAGACTTAGTTTTATCTTATGGTGTTCTCTCCTGCTGAGCGTCACTCTGATCTGGCTTTGTCCATTTTAATATTCATTCTATTCTAGCTTGACTATCAAACTTTTGTTCTAGTTGTTTTTGCATGTTCAGGGTAACCGGCAAAAGAGGTCACTGAAGGGTCAAAAGTTGGACAACAAGAATGAAGTCAGAAACCTTCGTAACTTAAGTGGCACATGGTCCTCTGGAAGCACGTTGCAACAAGTTAATGGCCAGTGTGTACCATCAGTGATCAACCCAGGTCCACCTTTGGTGCTAACTCAGCATAGCTCACTTCTGAGGCCTGAGCTGTTCCAACAAAATTATTTACCACGTGCACCTTTAGGTACTCCTTTGTATGGGAGTATGAATCACCATCCTATGACTTCTATCTTTCCACAGTTTCATCCTGGGGATGAAAACCATGATTTAATGTCTTCTAGCTATGAAGCCCCTCCTTCCAGTTCAAATTCAATAAAGAATTCAGACGATGCTGCAGGGAAGCCTCCAGCAATGACACCAAGAGAAAAAATTGAAAAGTTAAGGAGGCGGCAGCAAATGAGAGCAATACTGGCTATTCAGAAACAGCAGCTGCGATTTGGTAACCAGGTATCAGTTTCTGAAATTTCTGGCATGGAAGGAGGGGAAGTCGAGGTTAATGAAAGTCTTGGGTCTTTTCCTTCCCTTGAACCAAGCTCGCCTGGCGAACAGTATTATTCAAATACAATCAGCCCAACCTTTGATAATTTCTCAGTGGAGGAATCAGTGCTCTATCAGCTTCAAGATATCATAGCTAAAGTTAGTCTCAGATTATCTTTTAATATCTCTCATTTTCTTGACAAGTTTGGAAAGCTTATCAACAATATTCGACTCTTTGACAGTTGGACAATAAGATAAGACTTTGCATCCGAGACAGCTTGTCTCGACTTGCCCAAAGTGCTTTGCAGAGGCAAAACCATAATGATACAAGCAGTACCTGCACAAGCAGCAGAGATGAAGTTCTCGGTAACAAAGATTTGGTTGGCCATGATAGGTCAGTAACTTATCAAAGATATTTAAAGATTTTAGTGGGAAAATAGAGATGATAAGGGAATATGAGAGAGAGGGGAGGGGGGCAAAGGGGTGGATATTTCCTAATGACTAGGTAGGTTAAAGTACAGCAAAAGTGGGTCATTGGTCCTAGAGGAAATGTGGGACATACAAATTTTGGTTTTTAATTTTGAAGCAAAATGCAAATGAATGAACTGTATAACCGAACCAAACCAACCAAATTGCATCAGCGTGGTTCGGTTTATTTGGTTCATCTAGTTTTTTCTCACTGAATCATTTCTACTGCAGGTTTTCTAGAACAGCTGATGCGGAGACGGATACAAATCCAATAGACCGGGTGGTGGCGCATTTGCTCTTCCACAGGCCACTTGACTTTTCTGGAAAACCTTCTGATGCACCTGACTCACCTTTGTCCCCCAACCTACCATTTGAAAAGAAAGCAAATCCGACAGTGAGCTTAACCAAGGGTCGTTTTGCTGAGAGCTTTGGGAACACTCAGATTATATCTCCACAGGGATCAAAATCAGCAGGCACATTTTCTGAAAGCGACCAGTCCAAAAACTTTCCCGCGTTTGTCACTTATGAGACTGTGTCGAACACTGAAAATACCGGGGTACAGGCAAAGGTTGAAACCTCCAACTGAAGAATAGCTGAGTGAAAACCATTTTGATATGGTTAATTCCTTCCTTTATCTATTCCATGAATTGTAGTATGTAATATACACCTTAGTATCAATACTCCTCTAGTAATGAGTGCTTACTTTTCATGTCAGCCATTTGGTTTTATTCAAGCGTGGTTGCAGAATAACTAGCACTTGGCACAGGTGAAGGAACTTATGTATTATAGCATGCGATATTTCAGGAAATATCGTTCACACGAATCTGTGTGTCTATGCTTTCATATTACTCCTTTGTCAAGAAATTAGTCTTTGATGTGTGAAGCTAGCATAACTTCAACACAAAAGACATGCCTTTGTTGTTTGTAGCTTCTGTGCAATGGTGTGTGAACCTGTGTGAAGCTTCCTTGTTTTAATTTATAATTTATTCTAATTGATTTTCTTCTCTTGCTCGGTTTGGATGATAATTTATAATTATGTCCAGTTGTGTGAGGGATGGATGTGATAATTCATTTACATCAAATAATATTAAAAAAAGTTGATGTAAATGAATTTTGGAGTAAGAGGGCGATTCTCCCCCAATGGAATGCAGTGGTGAGTGACGTGCGAGTGCCCAAGCACTTTCGGTCATTTTCAAAATTAATTTTTCCATTTTTATTTATAAAAAATCCAATTTTATTGTTGAGACTTGTTTTGTTTATAAAAACGAATATATCAATAAGTAAACACATATGGGGTGTTCGGTTTGTAAGATTGTATCCGGAATTAAATTTGTAGTGCGTTTGGTTCATGAGATTTAACCATACAACTCAATCCTAGATAGATAATCATGGGATAATTAGTCATAGCTAACCTCATGTGTCTAAAATAATCTCACAACTCAATCCTAGATTGTATATTGGTATTATTTTATATTGAAAACCGAACACCTCCATAGTTTGAGAATATATTTCTCCGTATTGATGGATAAAATGGATGTATAGAGTTTTACATACACGAAGAGCTTGAAACCTTGTTTAGTTACAGTCGTCGACAAATTTCATATTTGGGTTCAGGTCGGGTTCATTTTGTGCCTTGCCCTTCTGTTATGCAGAATTTTAGCCCATGGAATGAACATCGAATGTGGGATGTGTGCAACAACTCTCATCCATATGAACCACCTGCTTTGCACTTCGCTAGGTAACCAAATCCGACCTTCGGAGCCCGGAGGGGAGGGGAGGGGATGGGATTAACGCTCCAGTTGGTTCGATGTCCGAAATCTGATTGTCAATCTACAGTGATTATGAATCCGTGAGTATTTGAGGTACCCATCGCTAGGACTGTGAGTTGTATTCCTAGAACATGCGTCGCCAATACTTGCGTCCCCGGTTGGTTCCATGTATCTAAATCATTCGGATCCTCACTAATGCATATGCGTAGGCTATGAACGCTACTTGAGCATTTGGATCCATTTATGAGAATTTTGTTCAAGAAGAGACTGATGTTATTTATATAAAAAAGTTTACATGTTTTCCTTAAATATTGGAAAATGACATGTTACGTACCTTATGCGAGCACCACCTTCATTTCATGCTCGTTTAGTGTTGTTTGTTTTGTTTTATATATTTAGTTGATTATAATGTTATTCATATTTTTTACTCTACATATATTATAAAAATAAAAAACTCGATTTGTCACGACGGATGCCATAGTTGGCACCAATCAGACCGACGTATGCTTCTGGAAGAACGTCCTGACGGTGTACAACCGATTCAAACCGCCAGCCAGCGCCGAGCGTACACACGACCAGGTCCGGAAGAAGATCAACAGGATCACTAAAGCCTTCAAGAGGTTCACTGGCATATACGACAACCAACTCCGCTGTGCTGAGAGTGGCCGCAGCGAATCCGACATAAAAGCATTGTCGATGCAGTTGTTCAATACTCAAGGGTGGCCCAAGTTCGGCTACTCGGAGGAATTCCTCGTTCTGCGGGACTCTCCGAAATTCAGAGCCATCTACGAGGAAGAGCGTGCCCCTGGTGCGAAGCGGACAAGACTTGGTATCGCTGGCAACTACAGCAGTAGTAGCAACTCTCGTACCTTCGACCTCAACGACGATGTTTCGGAGGAGCCCCCTCGACACTTTCCAGGTGCACACGTCCACAGGGCCAGCAGTCCGCCATCCGAGAAGCTAGATCCGCCTCCCAACTCTCTGCTGCGGGCGCGTCTGCATCGCGCCCAGCACCGGCCGCGGCGGCGTTGAGGTGCAGATAATGAAGCAATTTCAGGAGAACCTGACCTTATACGAGAACCTGACCCCAGTTTTTGTTCATAGCCCCAGTTTTTTTGTCCATAGCCCCCTAAATTTTGTGCCACTATGGTGGACACTTCCAATAGTCCCCAAATTTTATAATCAATTTTCATTTTAAAATGTTTTAGTTTTAATCAAGTATAATTAAAATCATCGCAGTGTAAATAATTAGAAAATGAGGTAATTGATGCCGAATATTCGTTGTATTGCAAATGGGTAAAATTATACAACGAATAATTAAAATAAAATACAACTAAAAACTTCGCCACTGTCTACTCGGTGTCAGAGTCGGCTTCCTCTACCACCGCCAACGAATAATTAAAATAAAATACAACTAAAAAAAAATTGTGAAATGTCAGCCGGCACGACGAGCGCCGGTCACTATGGCAGCCGCGGCTATAGGCGCGGCGCAAAGGAGACCCGCCGCGTCCTCGCCACCCCTCGTGTATCCGTCGTCCGCCGCCCACTGCCCCGAGCTAGCCGCGCCTATCCATTGTGGGTACTCTTAGTATGCTGATACATGAGCCTCGAACTTAGAAGCCTTCGAAATCGTCATTCCTCAGAATTGCTTAAGAAGACGATTTCTCCAGCTTTTGGCGGGAAATTTCACCAAATCCCTCCAGCAGATCTCTCTCTCACACACAACAAAACGGTACGTCTGATTTTATTTCCAGTGAACTGAGGTATGGTTGTTTCTAGCAACTGAAGCGTCAATGTTTTATTTCTGAGTAACATGTTGATCACAAGTTTATCGCCGTCAATCGATGATAATCTGTGTCTAAATGTGTTATCCCGAAAATGAAGCAGGTAAATGTCTGGTATAAGAGTCAGTGCTCTCTTCAGACCTCTGAATTCGAAGGAGAAGACCTATCATGGTGATTCCATCAACATTCGCGGCATTGATTCTGAATCGTTTGTATTCAAGGTACATGTTGTTACATGTGATTTATCTCTGCTCTGTATATTATTTTTCCTAATTGTGACAGCGAGGGTTTAGTTCTTCGCCTCTCTTAGTTTCTACTGTAGCTTTTTCAGCATGCTCCTATAGTTCTATAGCTTTGTAAATCTATATGCCGCGGAATAATGCATTGTGAGATAACACAGACACAAGATATAGAGACTTACAGACGTATAGAGACTGTTTGCCATTTTTAAAAAATCCCCTGAGCTAGGCACCTAAATTTATTTCTGTTATCAGATGCTATTGGAATGATAACTGCATTTATTGTTCATGTTAGCATTTGCTCACGTGTCTCATAAAATTTGAAATGCAGACTAGTACGGATCATAATCATGAATGTCTGCTTTTATTAGATTTATTTAATGATACATTTGTGTTTATGCATCCACAATGTTTTGAACGTTTTATAGTTCAACAGTTATGCTGTTATGCATCAGATATTGACATGCTATAACTTTTCCCCAACCAATATGCTTCTGTTTCATGGCTGAATATATATGCAGCATTCTATAAAAAACTTGTCCATAATTGGTAAGAATAAGATTTCATATGTGGGGATTGGTATCATAATTGGCTTTAAGTAATAAAAAGAAGTGTCAGAGAGTAAGGGTATTTAATATGTTTGAATTGATCCACTGTAGGATGAAAAGGATGAGGAGACTGAGTTCCGCTTCGATAAGGTGTTCTTTCCAGGATCAGAGCAAGCTGACATATATGAATTCCTTGCATTGCCTATAGTTAAAGGTTATCTATTATTGGATTTTATTAGTAAAGCGTTGTATTACATTCTTGGTCTAGAGCATTGCCTACAACTGATTTAAAAAATATTCACCAACTCTTATGAACAGCTGCTGCTAGTGGAGCGAATGGGGTAGTTATCACATACGGACAGGTATATTTTCTGCTTTGATAAATTTACCAAGAAATTTCTGTTTGCATTAGTCAAGGTATCAATGAAAACTTTTTATGCTTTTGGCTGTCCCGGCGCTTCTAGTTTCTTTAATCATTTGTTAAATGTAAAGAAGACATGGTGGAAAGCAGGATGGCATACTTTAAAAGTTCAAAATTGACAACTGACTGTAGCACCTAAACTATATCTTTGTTTGTATCTTATCAGACAGGGGCTGGAAAGACTTACAGTATGGAGGTAATATGATTGATAATGCACAGAAAATCCAATAATGTTTGATAGAGTGCTTACTCTGCTGACCTTATTTGTTCTTTTTAACCCCTCAGGGACCAAGCATCATTCAGTGTGATGAAAAACAAAAAGGTTTACTACCAAGAGTGGTGGATGGGATTTTCAAGGCCATCAAGTCTTCAGATGATATAATCAAGTACACAATCAAATTATCAATGGTATGAATCCCGATTAAACAATTTCTCTTAGTATTACTACTTGCTCTCGGTTATGTCTCATGTTATTGATGAATTATTTCTCTTTTTTCTATTACACCTACAGGTGGAAATATACATGGAGAGAGTAAGGTTTGCATTACTTCCCAAAGAATGAGGGACCACATAACCCTGTCATCCTGAAAAGGGATATTGACTATATTATGGAAATCACATTCGTTCTGTACTTCTGTTTACTCAGGGACCTTTTTGATCGATCAAAGGACAATTTACAGATCAAGGAGAACAAAATGCAGGGAATATTTGTGAATGGAGTTACAGAGGTAGTATTCCTTTCCCCTTCCTATTCCTAACTAGTTTGGCATAAGATTAACTTTTTTCTTGTTGCATTCTTGATGCTATGTCAATCCTTCAATCTAACAAACAGCTGTCTTGCCTACATGCACATTTTTAGCTAACTGTGACGACTAACTGAGATGGATTGCTCTCTATTGGAGTATCCATGAATGAAAGAGTTGTTAATTTCTCTAATTGTTTAGGTATATAGATATATATATATTGGCACTCAAGTTGTTGAAAAGTATCAGATCAGAATGAGCCCGAGGAAGGTATATAATTGTTTGGGCAAATACCTATACATATGGATCTACGAAAAAGCATTAAGCACATGTAACAAACCCAAAATGTAACTGCCTGGAAGCAGGATGAGTCAAAATATATGCATTATACTTTCAAATTAAAGAAAAAAGTTTTATTTTGTTGTGCTGCTATATTTGATCCTAAGTTTCATCTAAGTTTTTTATTTTCAAAACCTTCACTTGAACTTTGCAGATATCCATCTCAGATTCTGCAGAAGCCTTGCGAACTCTCTCTGTAAGTTAAAAAGTTTCTCAACTCCCTAGGATCCTGGTCAATATAAGACAAATCTGACAAGATACATATATGCAGACTGGCATAGCAAACAGAGCTGCGGGAGAAACTCGTATCCTTATCCTTGCACTTAATTCTGGTCCTTGTGTGCATATGTTAATTTCTTACATTTCCCAGAGGAGCGGGTTCACACCAGTTCTGGATACAATTGCAATCTGTTACGGAAGTCTGTAATGTGTAACTCTTAACATATCTAGAAATGAATATTGCCAGCAGTAGAAGTCATTGCATATACATCTTTGTAATCTGTCAGGAAACTAAGAATGAGAGAAGGTAATATACTACATATATTTTAATTTCCAGATAATTGGCATTTGTATTGAGGTATACTCAGATAAACTCATAGGTATGGAAAGTTGATCCTTGTGGACTTGGCGGGATCAGAGAAAGCCGAGAAGACTGGAGCTGAAGGAAGAGTCCTTGAAGAAGCAAAATCTATCAATAGATCATTGTCAGCACTTGGTAATGTGATAAATGCATTAAGCTCACCAGGGAGGGGGAGCCACATACCTTATCGTGATTCAAAGCTAACACGGATCCTGCAGGATGCTCTTGTTAGTTCTTCATGTTAGCCTTGTCTTATTGTTAGTACAGCAAGTTATCATACAGATAAACTCACCTAATAGCTTGCAGGGAGGAAACTCTCAGACTGCGTTACTTTGTTGCTGCTCGCCTAGTCCCTCAAATGCATCAGAAACCCTTTCCACTCTCCGCTTTGGTGCAAGGTATGCAAATATTCCTTGATGATTTATTCTATCTAATAGTACCCTCTCATTCCTCAAGAAATAGATATTGCATTTGTTGCTTCAGGAAACGTGATCATAATATTGTTGGTATCCGTCAGTTGTTAATATGATTTTTGGGCTATAACTTGTATGTGTGCTCCACATTTTGTAGTAGTACATAGTAATGCGTATAGCCTTATTCTATCTTCCTTGAGCAGGGCACAGCACATAAAGCAATCAGCACACTTTAATGTAAAAGAAGATGAAGAAGAAACCATCAGTCCTCCAGCGGTGTCCTCGACCAAAAACGAGTCTATGGAGCGAATATTAGCAAAGGTTGGCTCAATATCTAGTGTCACAGCTTCACAAATATTACTGTATCTAAGCAGTCTTTTTTCTTCATTAATCTAGTTGGCTGAGAGAATGGAACCAGAAGATGTCCAACTACTCAAGCAGCTATTTGTTCTCGAAGGAATTTTCTTTGATCCCAATTCGGTGGAAGAAGTGGAGTCAGCTTATGAAGATGTTACATCAAGAACAATTTCATCACTGCAGAAAGCAGTCGAAGAGCTTGTTGCTACGGTTGATGAGGTGAGCGTCGTTTTTGCTCAATCTAGTCGAGACATGTATTAACTAAGTTTGTTAAATATTGTGAGATTTGATGTTCTTGTTGACAGCTTAAGAAGGAGAATGAGACTCTTAAGGCCCTCCCTCAAGAAAGCTACATGCTGCTGAATCCGACATTATTCAACATGGTAAACGTGGATCGAGTTTGAAACCTAACTTTGCCAACCTTGACAACTGCAAAATTCTTTAAAGAATGCCTATGTATGATGTATGTGAATATCTGGAATTATTTTTTTCCCAAACTAATAGATGAATCTGCCCTAAGTCTATAGATTATACGACTTGAGTAATCTTTCTATAGCTCGATTGATGATCTTTGTTAGTGAGAAATTTATGCATGCTTGTGTTTTTCTCAACCAAATAAGTAATTCGCTTTTCTCATTTCTATAATTATAACTGATTTCTACTACAGGGATTTAAAATATTTTCATGAATGCCTCTCAGTTATAGTTTCGATTTTAACAATATTTCAATTCACCAAGCATAAATAGTTTATTATTATTATTATTAATTTCATTTTAAATTCTGTAGTATGAAAAGGGTTGCCGCTGGAAGTATGAAGGCATAGAATTAAAGAAAAAGTATCAATTTTTAATAGGTATAATGTTAATTTTAATTTTTTACTGAAAATATTGTTATGAGAACAGATTGATAGGCAGCGGGCAGAAAATATGATTGTGGATCAACATCGGCAGCATCAGAGGGTGTCTGTCTCAGGGCAAAAACCGGTGTGCATGGGGTTTTTTCTTTTTTTGTTCTAGAACACAATTGTCATTCCTCTAGTGTACTGGACTTTTTTTTGTTCCGACTTTGGGAGAGACGCATGACCCTCATGTGTATCCTTTTTAATGAAACGCATGATGATTATGCGTCTTTGTGACTCTCAATTTTTTCGAATTGTGAGATTGCAGTGGCAAAACACCCGACCGGGTGATTTGCACAAAAACGCATAATCGTCATGCGTTTTATTAAAAGGTGACTCATGAGGGTCATGCGTCTCTCCCAAAGCTGGAACAAAAAAAAAGTCCAGTACACTCGAGGAATGACAATCGTGGTCTAGAACAAAAAAAAAAAAAACTCGGTGTGCATGCTTTAATCAACCTCATGTTTCTTTATGAAAACCCTAAACTAGCCTGACCTTGTATTGATTTTAAAAAATCTAAGCTTTGCAATATCTCTATATGCTGCTTGATACAATTATAATACTTAGTAAGTACATCCGCATCTTAAAACTTAAGCATTCACATTATACCTCCGCATATATGTCCACTACCCACAACTTTGTGCATGCACAAATACATTTAACAATATTTTTACAATTATGATTTACGAATAGATCAAAAATTAATACTTTCTCCGTCCATAAAAAATAGTCTCACCTTTCCATTTTTGCTCATTTACTAAAATTAATCCCATGCCAAAAAAACAGAAAACTTCTCAATTTATTGTTCTATTATATCCACATTTTCTCTTTCTCTCTTTAACTTTAACATTAAAACACATGTTGTCCATCAACGGAACTATTTTTGGTAGACGAAGGAATTAATTTCATTAGATAAACACGTGAAAATAATGGATAATTCAATTAATATTCTACACATCATCAAATTTTGGGAGTGCGGATATACTTATAAAGAAAATAAAAAATCAAAATTATAATCATTTGTAAACTATAGTTGTCTCTTTTAATCAAAAATCCAATTTCAAAATATAAAAAAATCAATTGGAGTGCTTTTGTCTCTATAGATATATGTTTATGCAATGTCTCCAATAACATCATTACACAATGGATGTCACGCATCATAAAAGAAAGAAACTGTCTTGAATATAAGTTTCAAATTCAAGGTGGTTATGAATGCACACACACACAGTAATTATTAAGGAAATCAGCTTCAACTCTTGTCAAAAAGGAGACCAAATCATATCCCAAAATTTTCACTGAAGAAGAAAACGGCTAAGGCTCGATATGATGTTCATACGTAATTAAACTCACTCAGTTACAGAGTTGTTTACAAGTTGAAAGGCATGTTTTGCTCCTCGCATCATCAAGGAATGACCTACATACGCAATACTTCGACATGTCACACTGTCTTCGTCACAGCAAATATGACCATCAAAATTTCGACGACTTCAATTCTCAGGGGTATTTACTCCTGCCCTATTGAATCAGTAGATTCCATAAAGAATCTACTACAAGATCAACCTTCTCCCATCTTAGCTTGAATTTCTTACTTACCCGGATCTGCTAAATTTTAGATTTCACTGGCAAATAGAATAGGATCGGTAAAGTATATGAAGAATGTACTGAACACAATTTTATGAAAATAGGATTATATCTGTTTTACTAAGATAAGATGGTGGAAGATCTATTATGACTTACCAACATGTTTCAGAGCATGGTTAGCAAAAAGTGATCTTCAAGAAGCTGATATCCGTCGCACTACCAAATCGTCGGGCGAGTAAAAATCAGCAATGAGCCGGTATATATATGAAGGATTGTGACCACCACTGTATAAAAAATAATTTGTCAGCGAGGATGTCTTGCACAGAGAATTTATAATGTAACAAGATGAGGCATAAACATAAAACCTTTGTCACATGATATACATTAATACTATCATAAAACCAGTTTGGATTGAAGCATTAGAATTAATTTATTTATTTTTCAAATTGGATAAGTTAAAGTTTGCAGATCTGTAACCATGTTATTGAACTTTATCCAAGATGCACTTACGTGTCGGTAATAAACAGGCTAACAAGATCCGGTGGCACATAATCAAATGCAGGATTCACAACATGAATAAGAGGTGAACCACTGCCACTACCAAAATCCAAGCAATCTGAGAATTCTCCAAAGTCCAGCAACTCAGATGGAGACTTCAGTTCATTCAAAAGGACCTCTGGGTTGTGAGGGTACAGAGGGCACAGCTGTATTATTAGGAAAAACAATTAGCAAGGAAGCAGAGGCAATTTAAACTGTTTCACCATATATAAAGCTAGGAAATAATAGCAAAGCAACATTAATCTAGTATAATAAAGCAGAAATGTCAAGCATCAACCAGATTTTGATTATATTGGTGACATCCAATTATCATATGTAGATTCGGGAATCGTGGAGCTAAACAAAAATAAAAAGGTACCTACTACATAGTACACAGTACCCATGATGATTTACGCTTCAATGGAGTACAAGGAACATGTAAATTTCTTCCCAGTGTCACAATTTAGGTCTCACCCAAATTCGTATCTAAATCTACCAAAAAATTTTCCTTGTTGATAGACAAGATTTGAACTTAGATTGATGTCTCTATCCTACTCTAACTCTTGCAAAGTAGTAATTCTAGAGCTGGCTACAGCAAAAAAGACTGGATAGCAATTCCTAAGATCATTATGTAAGAGCCTTACCCAGTTTCAAGGCCATATTTATTACCTATCGGTTTCCAATAGTCATGTCATCTGACATCAGACCTTACCTTATGCTCAAATACCTATCACAAATCTTGTATTCAATTCATGGTAAAAATAGATACAGTTACTGAAAATCCACGGAGGGGAAAGAATAAATCATAGAGATAGATTAGAGTCCTACAGCACAATACCTTATAAACTCCAGCGAGTACTGCAAAAGGAACAGCATGTCTTTTAGCTGCTAGGGCAACCATATTCAACCCCACAGGAGCAATAACACCACCATTAGCCATGACAGCATGTGCTCCCACTATAACCTTTAAGTGAAAGATTTTTCCAATCAAATGCAGAATAATAATAGTATATAGAGTTTAATGCAATCATCATATGTACCATATTGACACGGGATATCATGGCAAAAACCGCAGAATCGGTAATAACCGTAGTTTTTAGGCCACTGGCAGCAAGTTCTTTTGCAAAAGCATGCCCCTGATATCTGATTAGATAACAAACATCAATAAACATAAATAATTAAAATAAAAATAATGATACTCATGATTTAATTGCCTAAGGTGAAAAAACTATTGCAAAGGGAAGTCAATTATTCAAGCATTCTACCTTGGAGCACCTTCGGCGACAAATACACGGAACGACCTCTTTTTTTCTTTTGCAGCAAGTAGAAACTCTTTTACTGTGTGTGAACTGCCCAGCGTCAAGATGACCTCACTGGAAAATGAAAGGAGAAAACAAGTACTTGAGCAAACTGTAGTTCAAGTTATTAAATGCACCAAGCCAACAATAAAACAATGCGGGAGAAAACAGAAAGTGTGCCAAGTAGCTTTCTTAATATGATCATTATAAGGTAAACAGACTAGAATTGACTACACAATCAGCACAACATGTGATCCAAGTTTAGTATAGGGTTTTACAAGGAAAAAACCATGAAGCACAAAAATGCGAAGATGTATGAAAAATGAAACGAATTGTTCGTGTCTTTTGTAAGAAATGATAAAAGGTTGAAACATTAGTTTCTTAATATGGAGATTAATTATTACTATCGCAATTATAAGGTGGAAGTTTTGGGGCCACCACTGTCAATATTAGCTTACTTTGACTCATAACGATCAACATTTTCAGTTTTCTCTTTGAAATCATAACTTCATAGTTTATACAATGAATTATGCTTAGTATTAAAAATCTCTTAATACTGCATATGTTTACATAACTGCAATAAGCAGGACCAAAGAAACCCTAATCTAATGACTTCTCTAGACTTGGATTTAGTTTAAGTTCATAACCATGATCAGTTGATTACAAAAGAAACAAAAGGGGCAAAACAATCTATCTCTATTTGAAGACTCAAGTAATTAATCTTTGCCCTAGTATTAAATAAGCCTAATTGATCTTTGCCCTAGTATTAAATAAGCCTACTAAGCTAAACTAGCTGAAGCATTAAAAGCCAGGTGTTGCAAAATTACTACTCCAGGTCCCCAACTAAGATCACTGAATACAGTAATGTGTAAATATATGAAGGTAGTGGTCGTATAGGGATATGAATGCATACTTATGATGTATATGTTCCACTGCTTGTTCAGCAATCTGTTCATGGCAAGTGGAAATTTCTTGAATAAGTTCGTTAACCACCTCAATGACGTTGTGTTTCAGTTTCCGTGTCATTGAGTTCTTATCAGCGGCTGGAAGGAAGAAACAATTAATAAGAACTTAGAAGACAATACCCTTAAAAGAAGATATTCATTTATTTGAAATTTATGACATAAATGAAACTGCCTTCTTTACCATACACCCCCTCCGTCCCATTCAAACTTAGAAGACAATACCCTTAAAAGAAGATATTCATTTATTTGAAATTTATGACATAAATCTGATCACAGATTTATAAATTTTTTTAAAAGAGATCATGATTCTTGAAAATCGAAAAGATTCTTGTGCAATCAGAGTGAAAGAATATACATTTGCTTTTTCCTTCAGAATCACCCCCAGAAGAAGAGGGATGAGGAACAGCTGCTGAATGAGGTATGTCCTCAAGTAAAGTCTGCAACGAAGGTGGCCTTAAAGAATTTCTTGCAGCGGCAGCTACAGCAGAAGCTGAAAGAACAGGATGATCATATTCATCATTGCCGTCATCATCATCGCTTTCAGATGCCAAATTCAATCCACCAACAGCAGCATTAGTGAGAGAAATATCTTCTTCGCGTATTATATGTAGAACACGGCGGACAACATTCCCAGCAGCCAACTCTGCAACCAAAATAACTCATCACCACAAGGTACAAAAACTGGAAGTATTCAGACGGAAATAAGAATTGCTTGATGTTGGAATAACCAAATAGATGCTATCCACAGGGAACCAGCTGCTAGGAGCTTAAATAGCCAAATAAAGATTTTTAACTACAGCCAACAATAAGAACTGCTAGAATAGCCAAACAGCGCCATCCATGCACTTTGCAAGTAGTAAGCAATGAAGCAACATTAAATATTTATGGCAATGCAAAAGGCGCTCCTATAACAAAAAAATTTCTCGCAATGATACTGCCATATTGATCAATGCATCATACTACTAATCAACTCCTACAATCTCTGAAGATCTAAACTAAAATAACTCGCATGTATCTGACAAGAGTACTTCTGAATTCTAAAGGGCCCCAATTATGGTATCATTGTTGACAAACAATCAGATTGGAAGATCACAAAAGAATATCATAATCAGCCACCATGAACAGGTAGCTAGATCAAAGAAACAAAGAACGATTGAAGTATTCCGACTAGGGATCACCTTGTACTTCCATATCCCAGTTTATCCTGGTCAGATTTTATTTATATGAGTTGCAATATAAGATATTCAAGGCTTACAGCCCTAGATATAATGGAGAACACTTCCGATACAGAGCAACCTAAAATTTGATAATTGTACTAAAATCAAACAAAATTGAGAAGCTAAGATATTCAACGAGAGGAGCCTAGATATTGCTGGAAATTTATCAACAAAAATTCATTCATCATATCTGAAACTGGTCATTGTTGTGATCATTCAGAAAGGCAACGGAACATTTAACACTTCTTCAATAATCTCAATATAACTTCTTCTAATCCGAAGTTATTCCTTTTCGATCAGGTTTACAATTGATGGAATAAAGCAGTATTCCTAGTAAGCGGAAGAACAAATAACCGGTGACTTAATCAATCGAACAAGGAGAGTTAACATACCAACGGGTTTAGCAGCGATGAGCTTCTCCCCAACCGCCTTCACGGCATCAATGAGAGCCCCAGCTTGGTTACTGTGCGGCAGCCTCTGCTGAGATATAAAGGAACGGAGCAATTCCGCCGTAAGCTTCGCCGTCATCTTCGAACCCTCGATTTGGCTGCAATTGCACAGAAATCGAGCAATAAATCAAACAAAAAAGTAGGTGTGTTAGGGGAATCATTGAATTTGATTCATCTATCATGAATACCGTTTGTTGAGCTTGATTACGAACTCATTTACGAGGGAATGCACGTCCGGCATGATTCTGTCGGGTAAGGGAATGCCCAGAAAAAAAAGAGTGTCGTATTTAGTTGCTAAATTAGGGGATAATTGGGGTTTAAGGAATTGAATCAACCGATTTTACGTAGAGAAATGAGGGCTTGGCTCCACGGTGAAGGGGATGATGAAGAAGGTGGTGCCGTGCCGCTGTCAGGTTTCACTTTCAATGGGTTTATCGGTCAGGTCAGGTCAGGTCGGGCAACCACAGTTTAGAACCCGATAACATCCGTTTGTGCAAAAAATATGAGATTCTGTCGAATTTATTTATTACTCCTTCGTGATTAAATGTCTCATATCCTTGACTTTAAAATTGAGTAAAATACTATAAATCTATTTTTATATATTTATTTTATAATAAAATATTAGCGAAATTAGTTAGTAGAATGTAGGGTCGTCTACTTACGAAACATAGGAGTAAAAGTGAAATGGACATTTATTAGCAGATGAACGAAAAAAGAAAAATGAAACAATTAATGACGGACGGAAGGAGTATACAAAATGTATATATCTTAAATAGTGCTTTGCGAAATTTTAGGAGATATTGCTTCAGAAATAGTATATTTTTATACTATGACATACTTATTTGTTTTTAGGCATTGAATTATGTGTTGTTTTTCTATAAGTTAATGAATACTCTCTCCGTCCGCTATTAGGACTTTAGGGGTCTCATTTTTTGGCGGCACAGGTTTTAAAAAATGTTAAAAAAATGGTGAAAAAAAGTAAGTGAAATATGGGTCCAACTTATATATATTAATTTTAAATGAAATGTGAGTGGAATGAGTTAGTGGAATGTGCAACCCTATTATCATTTATGGTAAAAGTGAACAGGGACTCCTATTCGCGGACAGGCTAAAATAGAGAACGGGACTCCTATTCGCAACGTTGGAGTAAGTAGAAAATAAAATAGATAAAAAAATAGAGATAATTTTATTTTCATTTTAATCAACGTTTCATTTTTAATGAGATAATCCAAGAAAAAGGAAAGGGATATTGTCCCTAAAACCATCAACTTTGACCAAATTTTGGTATTTCCCACAAAACTAGGTCTAAAATATCACAAACTTTACAAACCATCAACGGAGAAGGACAAGTGTTCAAGCTAAGGAAAACATTTTATGGATTGAAGCAGTCGCCCAGAGTACGGTTTGGGAGATTCTGTCAGGCCATGTTAAAATACGGCTACAAACAGAGTAATGCTGATCACACATTGTTTCTAATCATCTATGTTGATGACATGATTATCACAGGAGATGATGTTGAAGAAATCGAAAGTCTTAAGAAAAGTTTGTTCCTGAAATTTGAGATGAAAGACCTTGGAGATCTGAAGTACTTCCTTGGAATTGAAATTCTAAGGTCTAAACGGGGCATTTTTCTGAGACAAAGAAAGTATGTCCTCGATTTGTTAGCAGAAACAGGATTACTCGAGTGTAAGCCAACAGAAACACCAATTGTGTTGAATCATGGACTGAAGATTGTAGAAGGAGCTGATCAGACAGAGCAAGGAAAATATCAGCGCCTTGTTGGAAAACTCATCTATCTTTCTCACACCAGGCCAGATATCTCATATGTTGTCGGAGTAGTGAGTCAGTTTATGCACAAACCTCAGCGGGATCATATGGAGGCGGCCATGAGAATTGTACGATATTTAAAAGGAACAACTGGGTATGGTGTATAGCTCGAAAAGAAGGAGGATTTGGAAGTTGACGAGTATACTGATGCCGATTGGGCAAGTAACCCAAACGATAGGAAATCGACAGGAGGCTACTTCACCTTTGTTGGAGGAAACTTAGTCACGTGGAGAAGTAAAAAGCAGAAAGTGGTGGCATTGTCAAGTGCAGAGGCAGAATTCAGAGGAATGGAAAGTGGGATAACTGAAATCCTATGGCTTCGGAAGTTACTCACAGAAATTGGCTTTCCTCCCACAAAAGGAAGTCGACTCTTTTGTGATAACAAGGCTGCAATTAGTATATCTGAGAATCCGGTCCAACACGATAGGACTAAGCACGTGAAAGTCGATCGACATTTTATCAAAGAGAAGATCGATGGAGGGATTATTGAGCTTCCATTTGTACGATCCGAGGAACAGTTGGCCGACAACCAAGGCAGTAAACACGAAAGTCTTTCAACAAGTTCTGGGCAAGTTAAGTATCGGAGATGTCGTTACTTAACTTGAGGGGGAGTATTAAGAATACACCATGGAATCAAATCAATCACTGAAATTAGGGAAGCTATAATCAAGGAATGAAGGAGGATCACTGAATATAAGGAAGGGATTAGGATTGATATAGAATTAAATAGGAATATATTCTTCCTTGTTTTACATAGTATTCTTGTCCTATATAAGAGCATCCACAGTGGTGCGGAATTCCCGGCGGAATTTCCAAAAACACCTCCTGCCACGTAATAAGAAATTCCCACTGCAATGCCACGTCATAAGGAATTCCCACTGCACAGTGGCGGAATTCCCACAATTAAAAAAATTCACAAATTCACAAATTAAACAATTTCCGGAAGTAAGAAATTTACGGAATTAAATAGTCGAAACAAATAGGGAAAAATATTCCATTAATAAAAAAAGAAAAGTACATTTCACCAAATTAAAAAAATATAATTCAATAATGCTTCACCCCCACATCAACGACGACCCCTCCGCTGCCATACTTCTTCAATAATATCGTTCTGGAGTCGAAAATGAGCTTATTTTTGGCGCATGTCGGCGAATGCACGGACTCGATCGACATCGTCGTGGGGTATCCCCATGCGGACATTGCCAGTGGCCACGTCGTGGCTTGGACCCGCGGCATCAGCGTCCTCGTTGGTCCACTCAGTCAGTGCTGGACCGTCATCTTCGACAATCATGTTGTGCATGCTAATACATGCGTACATGATGTCGGCGATGCTGTCAACATACCACAGCCGTGCGGGACCCTTCACTGCCGCCCATCGACCCTGTAGCACTCCGAATGCCCGCTCCACATCCTTGTGCGCTGCCACTACCACTACCACTACCGGTCATTACGAATATATAAAAGAAATTTAGAGAGAGAGAAACTTGTTAATACAAGTGGTGCGAATGAAATGAAGTTCAACGGGATGTATATATAGGAACCGGAAAAAAACATTTAATGCATTAAACCGGAATTCCGCGGGCGTCAACGCAATGACGGACGTCCGCGCAGAATTCCGCTGATGGCCGCGGAACTGCGAATTCCTTCGCGGAATTTCGTATCCGTGGAAGGGACGCACAATGGCGGACGCCCGCCACGGAATTCCCGCACGCCGGTGGAAATTCCGCGTGGATATCTGCCATTACGGGATGCTCTAATGGGATGTAATGTACATGAAACATACACACAAGAAATACAAAATCAATTCTCCCATACGTTTCTCTACAATACTTTTCAATATCGACCTCTCTTCTTTCTATTACCATCTTTAAGAGATTAAAAAAAAACTACTACTACTATCAAAATGATGTCAATTTTGATAGGTTTAAATGATGTATCAGCTTTAAATTGCCACATTTGTTTTAACTTGGGGTTTTGTGGGAAAAATCCAATAAAATTTTTGTGACTAAATTTCAAGTTCATGAGAATAATCCAAAATTTGTGATAATAATGACCAATTACCCTAAAATTTATTGAAGCCCGAAAATGCTTAGAAGTGCATCATCCATATTCCACTCGCTATTTTTTACACTACGTTGACTATTATTAGTATAGTGACGATTAAATACTCATGATTTTGAAAATAGAGGTAAAAAAATGGAGTCTTGATTTTGAATTCGGCATTTTGTCTCTAGTGTAGATATGCTAAAAATGCCCCCTAGAAAACGCTGCTTTAATTTGAATCGAAATTTCATCGTGTTTATTGCTGCTTCTGCTATATTATTGATTTGAATGAATGCTATCACTATAATATACATTTGTCCGTTTCCCATTTGTTCCAACTTCCATCCTTACATGCCATTTGCCAGCCCACCACAAAACTCCAAAATCCTCTTCCTCTTCTTCTTGCTCTCAACATAATTCACATTTCTCATAATCTTGGTGTCCCTGCCCCGTTGTTAACTCGCCCAGAACAAGCACTGCAGATTTTTTTATTTATTTCAAAACGGTTTTTTTTGCAGTCAAGGTAAGGTAATCTCTCTTTTTATTTGTATCATCTTCTTATTGTTTGCCTCTTAATCTCTTTCGATATGCTTATTTTCTTTAGTTTGTGTGAATTACTTTGTTATTTTGGGTGTGAACGGTTATGCTCGTTGTTCTTGCTGTTTCAACTGTGGTTTTCAATTTCATCTCTCTAGGTTAATATGCAGACTTGATTTGTTTATTTATTGACTCTTTTCTTTTCATTTTTAAACGAGATGGAAGATTTTAATATAGTTTTAGAGCTAAACTTAGGCTGATCTTCAAAATCAAGCCATTCAAATCCTTTTATTAGAAACTAGTATGTGAGATAAAAAAACGTGAGTTTTGTAGAAAAGGAGGAGAGATCGAGATAACCGTGAGAATGATAAAATTATTTTAATTCTTCTTTCTTGAGTATAATCAAATATTCCCCCAAAAATTTATAATATGTGGAGATACAAAAAGATATCTAGGAAAGCAAAACAAATCTTAACAAGTATGGAAACTAAATCAAATCCTAACAACTATGGAAACTAAATCAAATCCTAACAAATAAATTGTAAAATAAGTTAAATGATAATGTGGAGATTATCAGCTCACGGTAAAAGTCTAAGTCCCTATCACTATTTATTGGGGCTAATAATGATTATTATTCATCATTGACAGCTAAGGTTTTGCTGGTGTCATTTTTGAATTCCATTACTTTGTGAAGTGGGAACAAGATTTTGAAATTCTTACAGTGTAATCTATGATACTTTAGAAGTTTTGCATTGGATGAAAAGTTGAACTATTTGGGATTTACTCATTGGCTATTTTAGCTGGAATTGTATGCACTAAGAACAAAGAGATTGTGTTAAGGGTTTAGCAGTTGATTCTAAGAAGCTGTGTTGTATTTGCTATAGTCTATGTTCTTGTCTTAGATTTCAATGTCTTTGTGCTTGAGTAATGGTTTGAAATAGGTAGAGACTGGTTTTACTCAAGTCTTTGCCAGTTTCCTCATGAAATAGATACTTGCACTGGTTTTTTAGTTGAGTAGTGTTTTTATGTATAAATGTGTGAGCAAAGTCAGATCTTTAGTAATGATTTTGTGTTGTATGGTCCCCATAGAGACTCCGATTGGGTTTTTACACCATGAATAATGGGCTTCTTGCCTTGTGTTGTTAGGATCTTCACATTTTATTATGGCAGCTCTATATGTAATGTGATGTAGATTTTGACCTATAAACTGGCTGTGCCTGTGTAGGTTATAATCGTGCGTGCTGCAAATGGCAAGTGGACCTTCCTATTTCGATGACCCTCGAAATAAACCCGAGGTCATTGATCCACCCCCAAAAGAAGACATGTTAGACATTCGTGAGAATGTGAATGAGAATGCTCAAAGCGCGCTAAAGCCTAATCCAGCTGTTACAAGTGGTGTTCGTGAGCTGCTTAACTGTCCAGTTTGCTTGAACGCCATGTACCCTCCCATTAGTCAGGTATGGCTATATAATTGGAGAAATATACAGTACACTTAAATTGTGGCATCAATAGTTAATTTATTCACATATTCTCATTTATGTCCTTGATTGGAACTGCTGAAATAATAATTGGACAGGTATCATTACTAATTAGGGGAGCTACAGTTTTATTAGGACAAAGATAATATGATGCTGTCATTTTCCTTTTACATGTTAGGGGAAGATCATGATTTTTTTTTGTCTCAACAAACTTCATCATTGCTTTGAGCTTTTGTAGTGTACTAAAAATGTATTACAAAGAGATATGGTACTTACAAATGCAGGATATTCCTTTACCTAGTTACAATTTAATCATTAACAAGTGATGCTGTGATTTTTTTTTTTCCATTTGGTTTGTCATGTTTTGTTAATCGATCTCCCTTGTATTTGTTATGCAGTGTTCCAACGGTCACACATTGTGTTCTGCGTGCAAACCTAGGATGCACAACCGCTGTCCAACGTGCAGGCACGAACTCGGAAACATCAGATGTCTTGCACTGGAGAAGGTAGCTGCGTCTCTTGAGCTTCCCTGTAAATATCAAGGTTTTGGGTGTATCGGCATCCATCCATACTACAGCAAGCTTAAGCATGAATCTCAATGTGCTTTTCGACCTTACAATTGCCCTTACGCTGGCTCAGACTGCTCTGCAGTTGGTGATATCCCGTTTCTTGTCAGCCACCTCAAAGACGACCACAAAGTAGACATGCACAACGGGAGCACTTTCAACCATCGCTATGTCAAATCCAATCCACACGAGGTCGAGAATGCCACATGGATGCTTACGGTAATAACCTTTTTACCCCATATGCTTTAAATCATAACTGTGATTAATATATCATAACAGTGAATTAATAAACCCAAATTCGGGATTGGTTATCAATTTTGACCATAACGAATTATTGCAGTTCACACTCAATTGCTCTATCTCATGGCGTGCAGGTTTTCAGTTGTTTTGGGCAGTATTTCTGTCTGCATTTTGAAGCGTTTCAGCTGGGAATGGCGCCAGCGTACATTGCATTTCTGCGGTTCATGGGTGATGACAACGAGGCTAAAAACTACAGCTACAGCCTCGAGGTTGGAGGTAATGGAAGGAAGGTGGTGTGGCAGGGAGTTCCCCGGAGCATCAGGGACAGCCACCGTAAGGTTCGCGACAGTTTTGATGGTCTTATCGTTCAACGAAACATGGCACTCTTCTTCTCTGGTGGAGACAGAAAGGAGCTGAAACTCAGAGTCACCGGTAGGATCTGGAAGGAGCAGTAGTGTAATGGGCATGTTAAGGCAAACTCTCTTTGCTTGTCTATGCATCAATGAATTTGTTGGAGCTGCTGTCTCTACTAGTATTATTGTTTTGGTGAAGCCATGGTGAAAGAGTTTGTTTCTAGAAACTAATATTAGTAGTAATTCATAATTTCATCACCAATTTTGTTAGTCATGGTGGATAGAGCCGAGCCATTTGCGAACCCAACAGCTTGCAAGCTATGTGGAGCTCGACTTGATAAAATCTCGTTCGTTCATTTAGTAACGGGAGGAATTAAAGCCTCAGTCAAGCCCGATAAGGTTTGTTGAGCTGAGATTGAGACTCTCCCTATTCTGGCTCGGATTTAAACGAGCATGTTGGCAAATATGTCTGCGAACATGTTGTTTGACAGTTTTATCATGAGCTCAAATAGTAGTTACCAAAAATATGGTAACTCATGCTCGGGCTCGAGATAAACAAATACTCCTCCGTCCCACGTTACTTGAGGTGTTTCTTTACGGCACGAGATTTAAGAAAGTTGTGTTTAGTGAGTTAAATAAAGTAGAAGAGAGAATAAAGTAAGAGAGATGAGAGATAGTAAACTAAAAGAAAGAATAAAGTAAGTGTGATTAAATGTATTGTTTTTAGCCAAAAAGAGAAATGATTCAAGTAACTTGGGACAATCCAAAATAGAATACGACTCAAGTAACTTGGGACGGAGGGAGTATAATTTTTGAACAGAACTTGAACCAAGCTCTAGCTCACTATAAATTTCTTGAGGCGAGCCCGAGCATGCTAATTTTCGGGTATGTTTGTGAACTAGCCCTAATGATATGTGTTTCATTCGACTCATTTTTGTATTTCATGATGGAGATTAGGGTTGTTAATTTCCCATTATATTATTTTGAGTTAGTTTACTCGTTTGGTATTATTTGAAAAAAATAAAACTCATTACGAATTTGTTTCTTGCTTTTTTTCTTCAACCTTCCGTCTAAATAAATATCGAGGAAAAAACTATTTCTAGTAGAATGGTCACTTTTGGCATGCGTAAAAAAAATATGGACATACATTAAACTTCAAACTCAGTCCACAAACATGAGAAATACTTATTATTTTCAGTACACTATTGAGAATAAAACAACAAAAGTGAACATAGAATTACAGAGGTGGCAAACTGGCAATGATGCTGAATCAAATAAAACCATACTCCCATCACTTATTTTTTTTAATTCATCATTTAATTTATTAACTTCAAATTTCATATTTTTCTAATATATATAAAAAATTTTAAACCATCAAAATTTCGAAATCTACACTTGGCACTGTTATTTAATGAAATTCTCATTTTCGTGGGGTCATAATTAAATAAGTTGAAGAAATTATAAAATAAATGTAAAAAATGGTGGGGAAATGGAAAAAAATGAAACAAGATTTGAGAGAATTGGGATGAAAAATAAATAAGAGTGTAAAATTCTTGATTGGGTGTGTTTGAAAAATCACATCCGAACACTTTTTTTAAAAAAAAATTCTAAAACAGGGTGTTAACAACACATTCTAACTAAGTCAAATAACACAAAACGCGGCGAAATTATAGAGTATTAGAAAAAGATTTGGATATAGAACCATAATTTTCTTTTATTGGAGCCAGAGTTTCATAATTTTATTCTTTATTACCCTATCGTATTAGGGTATGAGTTGGTTACTAATATCTTATTGTATATATAAATCAAGAATAAAGAAATAAAATTGTGAAATTCACGCCATAATCTTAATCATATATCCTAAATTTTTTCATATATTATCTTCTTAAATATTTTCTATAACTATTACTCATATTCCAGCAAAAAATCACTATTTTATATCTAAATCTTTTAAAAAAAATCATATACTTTATTATTTTGTCTTATTAAATATTTCCTCTACGTATATTATAAATTAATTACATTTGGTGTTATTTAACGTAATACCCTTTTGCATAATTAAATAAAAAGTATTCCATATAAAAATGTGAATTTTCAAACACGACTAAATTTTATCAAGAAAGAGTTGAATTATAGAAATGGAGTTGGGAAATTACAAGGACTCTATTAGAGCATCTCCAATGCTGGCGGACGTCAAATAGCCGTCAAATAGCCTTCACACTGCCACATCATCAGCACTACAATTCTCCTGCCACATCAGCTTGCCACATCAACTGGACATCAAATAGCCATCAAATAGCCTTCACACTACCTATCCACATCACTAATAACAATTATATAATTTAATTTACAATTGTATCAACATACATAATTTAATTTACGAGACAAATACGGAAAATTCGAATAATAATATTAAAATTTAAAAAGTACATTACTTTTAAAAAAAAGTACAACAATTTAAAAAAATTACAAAAAGTAAAAAGTACATTAATTTAAAAAAGTAAAACAAAATCACTCATCGCCGCCGTCCTCGTCTCCGTCGTCGCCCAACGCTTCTTCACTGCCGTCGCCGCCGCCTCCGTCGCCACCTACGCCGCGGCTATTCCCGCCGGTGTCCCTCCTCATCGCCTCCAGTTCTTCACGCTGGCTCTGGAGCAATACGCGAAGAAAATCCTTCACCTCGGGGTCCACCGCCGCTTGGAAGTCGGCTAAGGTCTTCACCATTTGAGCGCGCGTTTGTTGGCGCGCGAAGAATTTGAGCTCCTCGGTAGACCTGCCGAGGGGGGATGCCGAATGGACATCCTGGGAACTCGGTGTGCCCCCCCTCGCAACCTGCTGCGCCCGCCTTTGCCCAACCGGGCGAGGTCGGCGACCGAACGACCGAGGAGTCGGGACCTCCTGGGCCGTCTCGGGGAGGTCTGACGAACCACCGCTGCTGCCGCTATAATCTCCGGTATAGTTCAGTCTCTGCCTCTTCGGCCAGCCAGCGTCGACGCCTGCCCGGAATTTCTCCGACTCGTTGAGCACAACGTAGCAGTTCCAGTAGGTGAACTCATAGTACTTCTTATCCGGATCGGGGTAGGCTCTTTCCGCAATCCTCCTGCAGTCTTCCTCTGTTTGGCCACTGGTCTGCATGCGGAGGGCGTTGGCGTACAAACCCGAAAATCGAGAGACGCCAGCCCTGATTCGGTCCCAGCACTTCCGGACCTCCTCCCCGGTGCACGGTCTCCCTTCAGGGCAAAATGCCCTGTAGGCTGCAGCTATCTTCGCCCACAAGTTGACGATCCTCTGGTTGTTTGAAACGAGAGGATCGTCGCAAACACTCACCCACGCCTTGGCAACCGCAACGTTCTCCGCGTCCGTCCACTTCCTCCGGCCCCGGATTTCGGCGCGGGGCTGCGACGACTCGCCGACCTTCTTCGCCTTGCCCTTCTTCTTACCCCGCCCTACTCCCTGGCTTTGAATGAGAGTTTCAGAAACGTCGTTAATATCAAAACCCAAGTCCGCTAAGGAGAAGGTCTCCGAATACTGTGCATCCGTTGGGGTCGATGTGTGCGAAGAACCGGTGGAAAAATCAAAAGTCGGCCGATAGGCGTTGTCCCCCCCGTGCGTCGCCTGCGACTGTGGAATCATATGTTGCGCCGGTGGCATCATCTGCTGCGCCGGTGGCTGCATGCCGGGTGCCCACCCCGGCATCATCTGCATAGGGGGCTGCATGCCGGGTGCCCACCCCGGAATCATCTGCTGCCACGGGTACACGTTGTAGTACCCGCTCATTGGAGGCCAACCACCTCCCCCAGGAGCCGGGGAAGTATGGGACCCTGCCCCGGGAGTCGGGGGCGTCTGAGACCCTACACCGGGAGCCGGGGGAGTCTGAGACCATCCCCCGGGATTAACTGGAGTACCTTCGTAGTTGTTCTCCATTGCTCGTTATTGATCTTGTACAGAAAGTAAGGTAGAGAGAGAGTACTCGTTAAAACAAGTGGTGCGAATGAAAATGAGGTTCAACGCGCGTATATATTGTGTTTTGCGAAAAAAAAAAAAAAAATATTTAAATCCGACGCCGGTTTGGCGCCGATCCGGGAGCCACAATGGCGCCCGTGAGGATCGGCGTGGGAACCGGCGTCAGCGCGGGAATCGGCATGGCGACGCCGATTTTGACGCCGATTTCGCCCACGCCGGTTCCAATGGTTCGGCGTCAAACCGGCGTGGGCGAAAAATCGGCGCTCCGGTGGTGACGCCGACCATTGGAGATGCTCTTAAAACGAATGTTAATTAAACAAGTACTGCTAATAGTGGTAAAAATAGTACAGAAAAAAAAAGCAATGAACATTATGTCCCACGTAATGCAAATGGATTGACCTTTAATTACATTCGATTGGGTCAGGTGGCTTTATTTCGTAATTACATTTACGCCCTCAGTCATTGGAAAAATCGCATAAAATAAAAGAGGAATAATAGTATTATGCCCTCACCCATTGTAAAAATCGAATAAAATATGGAAAGTAACTATGTGTATTTATGCCCTCATTCATTGGTCAAATCGACCTAACGAGGAATAAGTGCTCCATCCGTTTCCGTTATTTGTCATTAATTTTTTTTAATCTGTTCACTATTTCCTCCTTCCATCTTATTATAATGACTTATTTCTTTTTTGATATATAATTTTAAAATGATATTTATTAAATGAGATATTTGCATCTAATATCACAAATTTTTTAAAAAATTTTGTTTTGCACAAACTTTAAATTTGATATATAATATTACGAATTTAAATAGTTGTTAGATTTTTCTCACTGACAACAAAATCTAACTACATTTTATTTGTTATACATCACATATGATATGGATAGGGGTGGAAATATGGATATTGGGTTTACCTATTCCCGACCCTATACCTATCGGATATTGAATACCCATTATCCAATAAAATGAGATTGAGTATGAGATCGGGTAATGAAATTTAAGATGAGTCGGGCATTTGGTAACCCAATCGGGTATCCTAAATTTACTCCTTCCATCCTATTATAATAACTTAAGTATTTCTTTTTTGACATATAATTTAAAAATTATATTTATGGAGTAAATGATATATTGATGCCTAATATCACGAAATTTTCAAAAAATTATTTTATGATAAACTTTAAACTTGACATATAATATCACAATTTAAATAGTTGTTGAAAATTTTTCAACAGGCGATGAAATCTGACTACATTTTATCTGTCACTACATCACATACGATATGGTTACCACCGAAAAATGATAGTGGTGTGATTACAAAGTCCCTATAAGCTGATAGTACTGTATAATTATCCATCTCATTCAAATGTAATCAAATTTTATTGTTGGTGGAAAAATTCAATTAACTATTTAGTTTGTGAAATTATATGTTAAATTTAAAATTAGTGGAAAAAAAGAATTTCTTGAAAAGTTTCGTTATATTATGCGTCAATATCTCTTAGTACTAATTTAAGTAAAAAGAATAAAATAGTAATAGAAAAAATAAAATTAAAAAGTAAAATATTATGAAATATAATAAAGTAACTTAAAGTAGATGTTTTATTTTAGCTAAAATGAAAATGAATAAAATAGTACTAATAGAAAAAGATAAAATTAAAAAGAGTAAAATATTATGAAAGATATAAAGTAACTTAAATTAGATGTTTTATTTTAGGTAAAATGAAAATAAATTATTTATAGTGGGATAAGTAAAAAAGAGAAATTAATAACTTAACTAGTTAGTAATAGATGTTAGTATATAGTAGTAACTTATTTTTAATAATATTTTAATATAAAAATAAAATTCATATTTGAATAATTTTTATGACTCTATGATAATTAAAGACAGAAGAGGATGGTTTGCATTCATTCCATGGAATAAATGACTAAAGAAGAAATATATTTATACCCTCATTAATCAATCAATCCATCTATTATCTATTGAGAGGAAAACAAAGTGTCGCCGTCACTTGAGTAAGCACTAAACCCTCAGTGGACTACAATGTCGTCTCCTCAGCCGCAATCCATGGAGTCGCTAATCCTGCAGCTCCACGATATCTCCGCCGTCAAATTCGGCAATTTCAAGCTCAAATCCGGCATCTCCTCCCCAATCTACATCGACCTCCGCCTCATCGTCTCCTACCCTTCCCTGCTCTCCCAAATCTCCCGCACAATCGCCGCCACCGTCCCATCCTCCGCCCACTATGACGTCATCTGCGGCGTCCCCTACACCGCTCTCCCCATCGCCACCTGCATCTCCGTCTCTTCCAATGTCCCCATGCTCATGCGCCGCAAGGAGGTCAAGGCCTACGGCACCGCTAAGGCCATCGAGGGGGCTTTCCAGGAAAATCAAGTCTGCCTCATTGTTGAGGATCTCGTTACTAGCGGCGCCTCCGTCCTTGAGACCGCCGCGCCGCTCCGTGCCGTCGGCCTTAAAGTCACTGACGCCGTAGTCGTGATTGATAGGTCAGTATGCGCAATACCAATAAGTAATTCGCTTTCTGATTAGTTTAACTCCACTTTATTTTGGATTTAATTGTGTGTACTTGTTCATACTTTGTTTGGATGAGGTGGTGTGTGTGTGTTTTGTATGTGGAATTGTTGTGTGGTCGAGGCTGGATTTCAATGTGAAAGTTTAGGTATTTTATTGATGTTTATCGATACAATTGTTATAACGGTGTAAGTATATTCCCTCTATCTTTAATTTGTAAGTAAGATTTTAAGTTTTTCTCATGATTTTAAGTTGTCTGTGAAATTCTTTGTATTTATTTGCTGATTATGAACGTGTTTCAGTTTGATGTTGTTTGCCCACTTATGTTACTTGATTCATCTACTCTTTTTTTTGTTACAGAAGATGTGAGTGTTCAATGTTGTATGCTTGAGCTTCTTGCTCTAAAGATTTTCTTATAAATTCTTCTATGTCTCTCTTATATACCTAGAGAGCAAGGGGGCAGGGAAAATTTGGCACAAAATGGAATCACCCTTCATTCAATGGTGAAGCTGACTGAAATGGTGAGGATATTGAAGGAGAAAGGGAGAGTGTCAGAGGAGACAGAAAAAATGGTCATTAAGTTCCTGGAGGAAAATCGTCAAGTGTCGGTTCCTACACCAGTTGTAGCTGACACAAGGTTGACAGTCAGAGTTCCATTTGAAGAGAGGGCAAAGTTGGCAAAGAATCCTACAGGAAGGAAGTTGTTTGAGATTATGAAGACGAAAGAATCTAACTTGTGCTTGGCTGCTGATGTTGCTACTGCTGCTGAGTTGCTTGATATTGCAGACAAGGTAAAGGAACATAAGAATGATTCAGTTAGTTATTTAATAAATATGGCTATTCTACCTGAGATCTGCATGTTGGGTACTTTTGCAGGTTGGACCTGAGATCTGCATGTTAAAAACCCATGTTGATATATTGCCTGATTTCACACCTGATTTTGGATCTAAACTTCGCTTGGTATATCCCTACTCTCCAAGTGTTATTTTCACATTTAGCATAACTGTAGCTATCAGTGCTTCACTGTTGCAGTCCCTTGAGCCATCTCATCAATGTGCAAACATTATGAAAATTGACTGATTCTATTTTTCTCTAGGGAATTTGAACACTTGTCATCCATGCTTTCCATGGGCTATCTAATTTATAGTTAAAATCTCCCACGCCCCCACCCAAATAAGAAAAATATTGAAAAAGGTCGAAGAAGATAGAAAACATGCCATAAATATCTGGAAACTTCTTGTACATTACTCTATCTGTAATGGAAATTAAAAGGGTTTGAGTGGCTACATTGTTAAATAAATTTTGAGAACAACTAATTCTTCTTTATCTTCTGAAGCTCGCAGACAAACATAACTTCTTGATCTTTGAAGATCGCAAGTTTGCCGACATTGGTAACACAGTCACCATGCAGTACGAAAGGTAAGAAGTTCTACTGATTTCCCTTTTAATAAAGTTCATCTTGTACTTTTGTTAAGAGTCTTATTTTGTTTGTACAGTGGTGTCTTCCGTATACTGGACTGGGCAGATATAGTAAATGCTCATATAATTTCAGGGCCAGCTATCGTGGATGGCTTAAAATTAAAGGTGTGAACATGCTCAACTTTTTTGATTATCAGAATGATGTTATTACGTTACTCATATTTATTATGGATTTTATGATGTAATATAGGGTTTACCTAAAGGCAGAGGCCTGTTACTGCTGGCTGAAATGAGTTCTGCTGGTAACCTGGCAAAGGGTGATTACACAGCCGCAGCTGTTAAAATTGCTGAAGATCATCCGGATTTTGTTATTGGCTTCATTTCTGTCAATCCAGCAGCATGGACTGGTGGGCCAGGAAATCCAGCTCTCATCCATGCAACCCCTGGAGTTCAATTGGTGAAAGGTGGCGATGCCTTGGGTCAACAATACAACACTCCACACTCTGTAAGTATCATTTTATTTATGGTGTAAGCTGCATTTGGTAGCTAAGATTAATATGAATGCTCGTGGATGATAATTTTCAAAACTTTTTGTTGGAAATCGATTCATTACCTCGTGCTCACCATGGTAAATGATATTGTGAATGTGTTTTCTCAGGTCATTTCAGAAAGAGGCAGTGATGTGATCATTGTGGGACGTGGAATTATAAAGGCTGCAAACCCCGCGGAGGCAGCTAGGGAATACCGGCTTCAAGGATGGGACGCATACTTGGTAAAATGCAAGTAGTAATGCTTCTACTTTTCTCGTCTAATGTCTTCCGCCGTGGTATGAATTTTGAGTTGGCATTTCAAACATTGAGAATAAAAATGTTGTGTTGGTTTGTATTGCTTCCTGGCTTACTGCGATTTTCTTGATATGCAAAGTTGATTTCCACAAATGATGAATTATATGTTTTGTTCATTACTCCCTCTATCCGTGAATAAGAGTCTCGCTTTTCCAATCTGGTCTCTCCGCGAATAGGAGTCTCGATTCATAATTACTATAAAATGGTAAAGAGGCTCACACATTTCACTAACTCATTCCACCCGCATATCATTTAAAACTAATATATACTCCATCAACTTTCTTCCACCCACTTTTCTTAACATTTATTCAAACTCGTACCGGAAAGAAATGAAACTCCTATTCGCGGACGGAGGGAGTATATTTTAATTACTGAGAGAATGAGATATTACTTTGGTGTACTAATTATAATCAGATCTAGGGGATAATATGGTTTCGGTAACCAGTCATATTCAAATTAATATGCCCATTTATTATGTTTTAAATATATATAGTGATGTGTGCTCTAATATTTAGTTTTTGGGACATGACATGAAAATAACTAAAACTATTTGACTTGTTAGATTCTTCAAATTTGGTTAAGAAAATGTGAGAATCATATTGCATCTCATTTTCAAACTGTAATTTAAGCTGGGTTTTCGTTTCAAAGTTGGGTATGAATTCGACATTATTTATTTTTCTGATTCATAAGAGTGAGGATGATGTAAACATGCAATAATGAGACAAAAGAAGCTTGTAATTCTGCTAGCTGTTATTAAAACTGGCTGGCCATTACTTGTATCGACAAAATAATCTAAAAATTCACATTGTTTGCGTAATTTACAATAAAATTATATAGAGAAAAATCAATCTCTAGGGTAATTTTGGTATTACCATGTACTTTGGGAACTTTGCAATTCCCCCTACCCAACCCGATGGATGAAATATTGGTGATTTTAATCGTATGTTAATATTAAACGACGTCGTTAATGTTATAAAGCCTCTATTTTTTTTATGCTAAAATAAATATAAGTACAATGTGGATATTTTGAAAAAGTAAAATTAATAAATTATGATATAAGAAGTGCATTGGCAATGTACAACACAAAAGAATAAGGAAGATTTGGCTATGAACATACAACCTTATTCCAAACCCCAAATTCACCACAACTTAATTTATGAATTTTCAGCATTTCATCAAAACCCCAAAATGGCTGTGTTGATATTTCTTCCCTCATTCATTCACCTTCTTCTGCAATTCTATTATTAGTAAGTGATAATGCATTATCCACCCACCACCACCCTTAACATTCTGCCTGCAATTTTCTGCTTTCACAATTCACAAATATCCAAATTCTATCATCAATCCTCTGATTATTCCTCTTTCCGAAAATTAAATAAGAAATCCTGACTTCTATTGATCATCCGCACAAATCATTTGCCTCCTACCTGATTGACCTGTGTTTCTTTCCATGCAACTACTTGTGGTGAACGTTTGTCCAAGTTTTCCAATGGTTTACTTTATCAACAACAACCTCAATTAACACCCTACCCCACATCACTGTATGAATTTTCTTAATTATTTTGTATTTTCCTTGAAATTGGTCAAAATATTGATTTTTTGGGGGAATTGTTTGTTGCTTCCCTTCCGTGCCAATGCAGAAGAAAATCGACAAAATGGGGTTTTTCTTGTGATCTTAGCGTCGTGTCGTGATTTGTGTTTGAAATTCCCAAATGTCTGTTCAACAAGAGAATGGGGAATCTGAAACCGAAAACGTTTCAGGTTAGGGTTATTTAATTTATGAATTTTGTTCTTTCTGTGGATCAAGCACCTTAATTACAGTGGTGTTTGATGATACATCTGAATTTCAACTAATGAATAAGTGCATTCAGAAATTGTATAATTTCATGGGCTATTTATTTGTACGATCAGTGTTAATCATTAGATGTTTTTATGCCCTCATTTTGGTGTTTCTGGATATCATTTAGGATGCCACATGAGAATGTCCTTTGTCGAACTTGGTGAAACTTTGCATGTTGTTTAGATGCTGTAATGTAAATCGGCTCATTCATTCCCTTTGATGCTTATGCAAATGATGTATGTTGCCATCTGCCAATATGAGTATCCTGATGATCATTATACCTTCGCAGACGCAGCTTCTTGTCTTCACGACCTTCTAAAATTGGAAACCTGGGAGGACAGCCCGAAGAAATCACAGCCATCTTCTCTCTGTGAGTGATAATAGGCGTTTTTAGGTCCTGTAACTCTGCTTCTGCTGATACTGTCCTTTTTTGGTCCTGAAATGATCAGCTCAAGTTGCATGTAGTCTGAAATACAGTAGTTCCTACTGCCAGTGCACTCATAGTTAACATGTGTTGCTATTGCACTTGTGACGAGTGTTCCTAATGTGCAGTCGGGTTAAAACACGAGTAAAAATTCCATGCTCATTCCATACCAAGTGGCATGATTATGTGGTATACCTCACCACTAATTTATTGACAAATGGAAGTAAAAAAGGTCCCACATGCCACATAAATTTAACTCCAATATAGTAAGGTAACGACGTGGCAATTCTTTCATTTATGGAAGGTTATTAGATATGGAATGACTATAGACATGATACTCCAATACCTCCCTTATTATATAAAAATTATAAATTTGATACTTCAGTATCTCTCTTATAATTTCCTAGAATTGGCGTAAAATATACTTCAATATAATAGTAATATTTTATAAAAAAAAAGTAATCATACTAGTATACATAACTTTCATGTTATAATTGTTTGATAGTAGTGCTATTTTAGGATTTGATAGTAAGAATATTTGTCTTTGTTTTATATTTATATATACAAAAAATTTATAGAAATAAAATTTATGACTATAGCTTAGCATAATAAATTATACAGTTTTCAATTATTAGCAAGTAAAATATTAAGAAATTTTATAAACAAGAAAATCAAAAACTAAAAATAAAATAGTATGATTTCAAATAGAATAACTTGAAGATCACCGAAAAGTATAATCTTATGAAACTTAGTCGGTAACTAGTACATAATATGTCTCCCACTTTCATAAACAAAATTTCTACAATCCTGCAGAGTAAAACCAACATTTTGTGCTCCCCCCGCTTCATTTGTTAGGTAAGAATAAGCTTCTGTGGCTTTAATCCCAGATTCTACCATGGTGTTAAGAATGCCTCCCTTCGTTTCTGTAATTTTTCGACACGATCGAATCAAATGCTTTTGATTATCCTCAACAAAAGGATGATTATGAAAATCATTGAATTCGACCACTTCCCAAACACCTCCTTCGATATGAAATCTAATACGAGCCATACACCCACATCTTTTTAGTGACCTTTCAGTTTTTCTATCATCGGATGGGGCAAATTCTGAGTATCCCTCACAACAACACAAAAACGTGCATCCTCGAAGCTCGTTTTTACGATTATAAAATTTCTTACCTTTACGAATACCAAATCCCTTGCTGAAGGCATATGCATTATAGGCCTGATACGCCTCTTCTTCATTCGTAAAAGTCATTCCACGTTTAAATACAAATTCAGTCTCCACAAGACGCACGTAGGAATCAGATGGAATTTCTATCATAGAAAAAAATATGTATAACTCAATATAAATTCACGCAATTAAAAATACTACTATATGTTAATAAATTCAAATTAAGGATTCACTATCTTATCATTATTCAATCAAAATGAAATTATTAGTAATAGAAGAACGTCAATTGTAAAATCAAGAATGTGTATTTTCAAAAACATATTACAAAATGGATATAATAACATATTCCACTATCTATGTAGTCAAACAACACATACATACATCATATAAAGATAATGGAGGAAAACTTACCCATGGAATTCAAAAGGGATGGAGAATTGGAGATGATTTCTTCTCTGTTGCGTGATAAGACCGAATGAAAATGCAATACACAGACCGAATGAAAATGCAATACACATAAAAATATTTTTATATTATAAGGGAGATATTGGAGTATCATGTCTATAGTCATTCCATATCTAATAACCTTCCATAAATGAAAGAATTGCCACGTCGTTACCTTACTATATTGGAGTTAAATTTATGTGGCATGTGGGACCTTTTTTACTTCCATTTGTCAATAAATTAGTGGTAAGGTATACCACATAATCATGCCACTTGGTATGGAATGAGCATGGAATTTTTACTCTTAAAACACGGGAAATAGTAATTTTCCAGCATTAATAAGACTAAGATGACTGTATATACAACCTGGATTGCAAGGGCATTCCGAGTTGCCTACTACCGCAAAGATGTGACATTTAACTACGTAATTAAGTTTGCTGCCACTTTGGACCAAATAATATGCTTGTAAATTTCAAGGGTCCTCAATCCAGTTGATAGTGTTTTATAGCAACGGGAGAAATAATCAACTTGAAATAGAGAAGTCATCTAATACTATATATATTTGCGTTCACTTCAGGAGACTAATCTTGGTTGAAGCATTTGATTCTGTATTCTTGTGGTGTTTCCAATACTCTGATATCCTTTACATTTGACAGGATTTGTCGATTCAAATTGATATTTTACGTGCAAGAAAGCTGTAAACTTTACGGCTGCCTGCAACTTGTTTCACTCATTTTTATGCGAACAGGTGCCCGAAAGAGGCTGCAGAGTATATTAACTGAAGCTGGCAATGGTTTTTGTGCCGATTGTGGAGCTGCAGATCCTAAATGGGTGTAAGGCTCAGAATTATCTCTTTAGTGGATTTTTTCAATCACACTTAGTTGAAAAATCCCATTATGTTAAGGTCATTTGGAGACGGTGTAGATAGGTCTACCCAACTTCATATATAAAAAATATTGCGACTTATATTTCCATCTGTTATGAACAGATCCTTGACCATTGGAGCATTCATATGTATAAAGTGCTCTGGTGTGCATAGGAGCCTCGGAGTGCATATAACAAAGGTCTGGAGCTCATCTATAATGCCACTGGCTATAAGTATAGTTGGATTTCTTTAGTTGAGAATCCATGAATCCACATATGCATCCAGTGATCTTTCATGTCTACTTTGTAGGTTTTGTCTGTGAAGCTTGATGAGTGGACAGATGTGGAAGTTGATGCCTTAATCGAGATGGGAGGAAACAATGCTGTAAATTTCAAATATGAAACCAACATCCCTGAAGATCACAGAAAACCAAAACCAGATGCTTCTGTAGAGGAACGTGCTGATTTCATAAGGTAGTAAAGCATCTTGTTTGAGGTTTTTTTCTTCTCCAAATGTGTGTTTATCTATTTTCTGAACCTATTTTTTTTTGTACACAGGAGAAAATATGAGCTTCAACAGTTTGTTAACAAAGAATTACCAACATGTTTGCCTTTTCCATCGTCAACTTCAGCATCCCATAGCCATTCTTCTAGTTGTACTTCTCACTCGGGATCTGAGAAGAAACACTACAAAAAACAATCCACTACACGCATTCATGGTCTGGGGAACGCATTTCGTTATAGCTGGAAACGAGAGCACAAGGCAACAAAGAAAAGCAACACAATGGTAATAAATTGTTGATAGATAAGCCCCATATATGCCTTATGGTTATAAGAAATTAATGTCCATAGAGTTCTAGTTTATTCATACCAAAGTTTTTGTACATCGAGATGGATAATCTTTACCTTCTTCTCTCACTTCCCATAGGCAGGTATGGTTGAATTTGTAGGATTGATTAACGTCAAGATTGTGAGAGGCACTGACCTAGCTGTCCGGGATATGGTCTCTAGTGACCCATATGTCATCCTCAATCTCGGAAATCAAGTAAACCATTCTTCACTACTCTTTTCATGATCTCTCTGCAGTTGGATTGATGGTGCTTCTTGTAACGAGTACAAGGCTTCTCCTCATGCTGCAGTCTATGAAGACACGAGTGATAAAGAATAACCTCAACCCCGTTTGGAATGAAAAACTAATGTTGTCAATACCAGAGGATATTCCTCCCCTTAAATTGGTAAAATCAGAAACAAACAGATGATATTGATTCACGGTAATCATTTTTAGTTCTTGTTATATTGAATGATTTATTTGCAGCTAGTATACGACAAGGACACCTTCTCAACCGACGACTTCATGGGAAGCGCTGAGATTGATATTCAACCACTTGTCTCTGCTGCAACAGCGACAGAGTCTTCGTCATTTAGTGAACCAATGCAGCTGGGGAATCAGAAAGCAAGCAAAGAGGAGAATCAGAAAGCATGCAAAGAGGAGAATCAGAAAGCAAGCAAAGAGGAGAATCGGAAAGCATGCAAAGAGGAGAATCGGAAAGCAAGCAAAGAGGAGAATCGGAAAGCATGCAAAGAGGAGAATCAGAAAGCAAGCAAAGAGGAGAATCGGAAAGCAAGCAAAGAGGAGAACACCGTTGCAAGAGATGGTGCCATCATCTTAGAAGACGGTAAGGTCAAACAGCAAATCGCGGTTAGGTTGCAGAATGTCGAGAGGGGAATGTTGGAGATTGAGCTTGAATGTATGCCTCTCATACAATAGCTGCAGAATGTAGCTTCTTAGCAAGTTAGTCACCTATATATATCTGGCCTCTTTTGCTTAATCTGTTAATAGAGAATTAATCTCAGAAATTGTGTATGTCATGTGTTGTAGAATTGTAAGAAAGAGTGGTGCAATGGCGCGGCATCGACTTGTAGCACTGGATCGTTGACTGCTCTTACTAAACTCTAATTAAATTAGGAAGAAAATAATTTGCTCGATTTTTGTATCATTGTATGCATCAATGTTCATTTTTTTTTGCATATGTACCACAGAGAGAGAGAGAGAGTTAATATGGAAGATCAGTCTTCATCAGTAGATGAGTAGAGTTTCAATCAAATTTACAATCTTAGGAAAATGATTTAATTGGATATGAATAATGTAATCTATGATTTCCAAGTGGTATAATTTTTTTATGCTACCTTCGTCCGTGATTAGAGTCACTATTTGCCGTTTTTGTCTGTCCGCAATTAGGAATCTCGATTCACATTTACTATAAATGGTAAGTAGGTCATACATTCCACTAACTCATTTTATTATAAAATTGAGACTTACATTGTATTTCATCTTTTTTCATTCAGTTTCCTTTATAATAGTATTCTTAAAAACTCAGTACCACGCTCAACCAAGACTCTAATCACGAACTGAGGTCACTTGTTAATAGAGTTCATGATATGAATATATTCTACTACTATAAGATATAATGGAGTTGCCAAAAGGAAATCCTCTTCATCTATAGTATCATAATACCTTGTTCAGAATGCATACCTTACTTGAGAAATGACTTACTTTTGATTCCCTAGAAATAAAAAATGTTTTCTTTTTCTAACAACTAGGAGTATCTTAAATTTTCAGTTGAACTGACACAGATTCCAACTGTACTGAGTTATTAGTACTTACTAATTTATTCAAGTAAAGCTGCAAAATGAAGCTGCAAATCTTAAACTGGTGAGCACGTTGATGTTCAAGTAAATATTATATTTTGATCTAAACAAATTTAAAATATCTTAAAACCACGAGATTTGCAAGCAGATTTAAAAACAAATTTAATACATCCATCCCACTATAATTTAGCCAAGAAAGTGTAACAATCAACACAAGTGCATGTGCATATGCAAATGTTAAAAAAGAACAAGAACTATCTGCATAATCAATGAGCAGTCTTCAAATTAAATCAAAATAAACAAGAAAAAAGAATTCTTGCAAGAGAGTGTAGTAGTAGTATTCATCAGAGGATTCTTGAGAAAAACCAGAGGTCCTCCTTCAAGCCATCATCATCAACATTATTGATCAATATAGTTATACATTATCGCAGTTGGCTGCAAAGAATTTTCAAGCAGCATATCGGCCATGGCTACGAACCCCATAGCCACGGCCGCACCACCACAACAACAGCATCGACGAGGCGAATAACCGATATCCACCTAAATTTACTACTATAGATTATATACACAGATGATTCCCTCCGCATAACATAACCAATGAGTTATGATTCATCATAAACACACACACACACACACACATTTCACCTAATAATGTGAATTACCCAAACCTCAGGAGCAGCAGAGGGGGCAGCGGACCAAGCCATTCTCGTTGCACTCGGTGCACCTCTTCCGCTGCTCGTCGAACACCTTGCGGCTCCCGTTGCAATTGGCGCAGGGGGCGAACCTCATGTCATTGCAGTTGGCGCACGGCTTGGAGGGGCCCAGCGGCAGCCCCTTGAGGAGGCGGACGAGCTCGCCGGCCTCCAGCAGCTGCCGGATCACGTCGGCGCCGCCGATGTACTTCCCCTTTATGAACACCTGCGGCAGGCTGACGTGGCTCTCCCCCAAAACCCTCTGCAGTTCCTTCCTGTACGCCACGTCCATCGATATGTCTCGCTCGTCGACGCTCACGCGAAACCCTCGGAAAATCATGCGCGTGCTGTGGCAGTCCTGGAATGTCTTCCGAATCCCTCGGAGGCTGGTGTGGTAGATCACGACTCGGTCCTCCGTGCCCGGGAGGCGGAATGGAGCGTCGGCGACGGGCGATTGGATTGATTTGGGGGCGAATTCGAGCAATTTTGAGGGTTTAGAAGAAGGGGGAGGAGGAGTGGGGAGCTGTTTGGGGGATTCGAAAATTGAGCACAATTTCCTGACTTTGCCCTTGAGTGAGTTCCCGGCGGAGACCATCGAGCCAAACGGGGAGGTGTAGATCGAGGCGCTCCGCTGCAGCGCGGGGGAGGTGTAGAGGTTGTAGAGGGGCTTTGTGGCGACTTCTTCCTCCACCGCCGCCGGTGGAGAATTGAACGTCACCGATCGATTGAAGTAGGATGAAAAACGCGGTTTGGGGATTGTATCCGGCGATGATTCCATTTCCAGATTCTTCCGATCGGAGATGGAAATCGAGAGGATTTCGAATCGATGGAGAGGTTGGGGATGGAGGCGTGGATTGGAAGACAATTCTAGAGAGTTGGAAATGGGGTAGAGAAGAGAGAGGAGGTGGAACTTTTTGAAAAGTTGGGAGAGATAGAGATAGAGATAGAGATAGAGATAGAGATAGAGAGAGTCGACGTCGCTATCATCAGTTTGCAGAGAGAGGCGAGATAAAGAGACAACGCGGAGAATGCTTTTTTCAACTGTGTTTTATGATTTTTTTTTAATTTATAAAGTTATTCTTTCATTTTCCCTTTTCTAGTGAAAATTATTCTATTTAACAACATTAATGAATATAATAACTAGCAAAAATAACGTCCAACCTCAAGGAGATATATCTTCTTCTACATTTAATAGTTTGGGCTTAGGAGATATGATCAGATCAATAAGTGAAATTCTATAAAAAAAATAAAGTAAATCTTAATTATTGGATCTTGTGATATAACAGTTAGATTAATGTCACGTATCATCTAATAATGTAGATTGTGTAGTCTAATAATGTAGCTCGACTAATAATGTAACGCGTTTTAGTCTAATAATGTAGATTGTGTAGTTTAATAATGTAGCTCGGCTAATAATGTACTAACGCCTTTTAGTCTAATAATGTAGCTCGTATATTATTATCACAATTATCCAATTTAAGGATTTAAGGGCTGAAATTTACTTTGATTTTTGATATAATTTTACTTATTGATAATAGTAGTCCCCTTGAGCTTAGTGCATAAACATAGCATATTTGTAACGATAAATAAGTAAATATTTTTGTATAATGATAGCGTGCGCCTATGGAAGTCTATCTCCACAATAAATGTGGCTAGAGAATTTTGGAAATGTGGGTATTACTAATATTTGTGAAATTATGTGAAGCGAATTCGTGATATATATCGTCAATCAAATTGGGATTTTGTGTATTAATGAAAAAAATCACATGTGAACCTCGTGTCTCTTTCTTTAAAAACAGAATTGAATATTCATGAAGACTTAGAAATTCGCATAGTTATATGGGTCTCTAGTATATACTATTACAGTAGGATAATGGTAGATTATTAAGTATTCATTCGTGAGTAACTGCTGACTATGTTAATAACTTTGCTATATACTTCCTCCTTCCCATGAACTTGAGGCGTTACTTTTCGCTACGAGATTTTTAAAAGTTATGTTTAGTGAGTTAAACAAAATAAAATAAAGTAAAAGAGAGAATAAAGTAAAAGAGACGAGAGAATAAAGTAAAAGAAGGAATAAAGTATGTATAATTAGATGTTTTGTCTTTTAGCCAAAAAGAAATGACTCAAGAGTAAAGTAAAATAAGGAATAAAGTATGTATGATTAAATGTTTTGTTTTTAGCCAAAAAGAAATGACTCAAATAACTTTACACAACCCAAAATGAAATACGACTCAAGTAACTTGGGCAGAGGGAATATGTCAATACGAAGACATTTGTATGTTAACTAAATTTTTTTGACATACAAATGTCTTTCTTGTTGCTATGTGAAAATAAAAAGACATTTTGTATGTTAACAAATTTTAGTTTACCATACAAATGCCTTTGTGTTCACATATACTATAACAAAGTTGTCGACATAGATAGCAGTTAGCAACGCATGAATAGTTAGCAACTGACCACATTCCTATAGTTGCAGATTAGATTAAGTATGAAAGAATTATAAAATTAAGAAATACATAAGAAAATATAAAGTATACTAGTTGTGAATACATTATAATTTAAGTAGCATTATACTTTGATGTGCGATAGTTAATTTTACGATAATCAATATCTGAAATAGTGCAAACATTTTCTTCAATTTATGTCGGTAATATATCATTCAACTTTCATCTCCTATTTAGAAACGCTGACGCAGGTCTTCCTAAAAGAAACCTTTCGATATTTTAGAAGTCGATATTGACGTTATAAATTAGGACTATTAATCATGAAGTTAAATAAATTACCGGGCATGGCTTGGACAATTGACAAAAAATTACCTCCTCTTTCACGAAATAATGTCCATATTTATCATTTTGATTCATCCATAAAATAATTTTCATATTTACCCTTTCTATTTTTGATAAGTGGACTCTATTTTTTATCAATTCATTATACTCACATTCTAACATAGATATATAAAATGAGATAATTATTTCACTAAATTTTTCAACTTATTTTCTTTCACATTTTCTAAAATCCGCACTTGATTATGAAAATTTAGATCGTGGGCATAGGGAGTATTCATTAAGTTGCGGCGAAGTAGAGAGAGATATAAATGGAAATTACTATACTCGACAATATAAATGGACTAAGGCCATCCGCAACGCTGTCTCTTAACCATCTCATCCCTTAACTATTCATGAGCCCCACTGTACTTTTAACTCCATCTCTTAACTAAGAGACAGAACCTGCAACCCTCCATCTCTTATCCGTCTCTTAACCATCTCTTAACTTACCATTCATTCAATTTCATTTTTTATTTTTTCCAACAAATTCAATTAATTAAAAACACACTTCATTAAATAAAATAAAATTACAATTTAAAATCCTAAAAAAATACATAATTAAATTCGTGGCAAAAAAAAACATAATTTAAAATACAATTTTATAGAAATTAAAAAAACTACTCTGCCGGCGAATCATCTCCCGAAGGCGATGGCGGTGCACTCAAGCTACCTGGAGGCGGAATACCAATTTGTCTTGCCATATACTCAATTCCGGCAAGATGAGCTTGGTATTGTGGAGGCATCATGCGGGAAGTGTCCGCCATCGTGACGGTCAAGTACATGGATAATAGGGTGTTCGAGCCCGAGCCCGAGCCTGCCTAGCTTGATTCGCCTCGGCCCCTCCTCCCTCTAGCCGCCTTCTCCGCCTTGGTCCCTTGCGGCTGAAGGCGCACACAGGAGGATCCCCCGGCATCGTCTGCCGTGCCCTCAACCTCCTGCGAGGCAGCCTCTTGTGCGACGCTTCCCGAACCGCCCCCACTAGACGAGTATTGGCCACTCACCGTGTGCTTCGTGCGCTTCGAGGTCGAGGTCGAGCCCGAGCTGGACCGCACACCGCCGGCCCACCTTTCCTCGTCTTTGAAGGCCTCCCAGACATCGACATGTCTGAATTCTTTGCCGGTGTCGTCGAAGTAGACTCGCAAAGCCGATCTCAGAATGTCAGCTCCCGTGGCTCCGCTTTGGTAATGAGCCGCTTCGTTCTTGTAGATGTCGCAGAATTTTTGACCTCCCTGTCGACTCGGTCAAAGTGAGCGCGGAGCATCTTCAATGTGCGGCGGCGGGACCCTCTTGGCTTGATCTCGTTGTAGGCCACGGTGACCTTTTCCCATAAGCACTTACGGGATTGTTGATTCCCGACGATGGGATCGTACGAGACGCTGATCCAGGTGTTGTACACCGCCATCGTGTCCTTTCGGCTGTAAGGATGTCGGCCTACATCCTCATCCTCCTCGGCCGCCTCCGCCTCTTCCTCCACGGCGTTGAATGCCCTGGAGCTTCCACCGCCTCGTCTTCTTTCAGGATGAGGTTCATCCGGATAATCCTCCCGAATTTGGGATAATCCCTGCGAATACCTCGGTGCGGAGGGACGTGCGTATGCATCCACATCAAAATGGGGTGGTTGGTACCCCCGGCGTCGACGAGCCCTGGGTGCCCGGCGTAGACGAACCGGAACCGGAACAACCCAACACGTTGTACATGCCCCCAGTCGCCAAACACGTTGATGTCAAACCCGCCGGAGCCGCCACCGCCAGAGTTTCCGTCGACAGACATTTTGTGATGAGGGTTAGATGAAAATTGGAGAGGAAATGAAGATGAATTGGAGGATTTGATGTGTATTTGTTTATGAAATGAGGATGAAATATGAGTATTTGTAGAGTAAAAAAAATAAAATAAAAAGGAAAACGGTCGAAAAACGGTAATATTACCGTTTTCAAATTTTTATTTATTATTATTTTTAATTAAATTCAATTTTTTTTTAAAAATTATTTATTGCGTCAGCGTGACGAAGCCTACTCGCGGGCCGGCTAGTGGACGTTACTCATGGTGTAATGCTCGCTCTATATGGGCTATATGGTTGACATGGTGTGTTGTTTGCCCTATATGGGCTATACGGTTGACATGACGTGATGTTCGCCCCGTACAGGCTATACGATGCCCTCTATTTGGGCTATATGTTGATGGTTTGTGTACCCATGTTCATTGTCGAGCATGTATATGATGTGAGTTCGTTTTTATATAACGTGATCTAATTTTGATTTGATATGATTGTTGAATGTGAACTATGTGATGATATGATATGTTACTGAGCCATACACGGTCTGATATATGAAGATGACTGATGATTCCGTGCAGTTATAAGATGCTAATAGTAATAATATGAGGTGCTTAGAGCATCCACAATCGTGCTATTGCCAGCGGCACGGTTGTGGGCAAGAGCACGGTTGTGGGCCCGACCCCACTTTTTATGCCTGCTCTCTGACAAGGGCACAACACCCACAGCTGTGCTCTTCCGCAATGACGAGAACAATTAATTTAAAATTCAATTACATAAAAACATTTCCATAATATTAAAATTCATTAAAAAACCACAATAAATATTACAAATTACAAATAAAATAAAAAAGACATAATAAAAATCCTAAAAATTAAAAATTATATAATTAAAATCCTAAAAATTAAAAATTACATAATTAAACTCCTAAAAATAAAAAATTACATGATTATTGGCTAATATTACCCGAGGAAGACTACGCATCCGGCGGCACCAACCCCAATTATTTTTTGAGACCCAATATCATGTCCTCGTGCGTTTGAAGTTGCGTGGGGTCATAGTTGACCTATCGGCCATATTGAGTTGGGCCAAAAGGGCACACAACGAGTTGTTCGGGGGTGGAGGTGGAACATAGGGTGCGGGTTCGGGGGCGGGGGCCGATGGAGTCGCGGAGCGCCGGCGGTCGGCCGCCGCCTTCTTCCTTCCTTGCGGTCGGCGTTGGGAACCGCTTGGTCCGGCATCGGGGCTACCCAAGTTAGCTCCGGCGAGTTGGCTAGCCACTTCTTCGGAGCCGGAGTCGGATAGGGATACCGACCTTGACCGTTTGGAGGAGCCGCTAGAGGAGGATGTTACGCCTCCCATATACCTCGGGTGGAACCGCGTTTCCTGCCAAACGTTGAGGTACCTGAACGACTTTCCGTTCAAGGATTGGTAGGTGCTCAGCGCGGCAGTGATGATGTCGACCTCGCTCCGGCTGCTCCCGGCATTCCGCGACTCCTGGAGGAAATAGCCATTGAACTTGCCAATTTCTTCGTTGGCTCGGCCGATGCAGTTGCGCACCATACTCTCGTTGCGCTCGATCGTTCCCGGCGGCCGGTTTGCATTCTACCGGCGAGAGACGCGCCACCAAAAGTGATAGCCGGATTGGTTTGTGCCAACCGCCGCATCTCCGGAGATTTCGAAGTACGCCTTGAACAATTTATCCATCTCCGCCGGAGTGTACGGTGTGCGGACACCGGCGCGAGTAAGAGGAGTCGGAGTTTGGGAAGGGGCGGTCGACCTAGGCTCCGGTGTCCACTCGTATCGCCCTTCGGAGGCACCTTGGTCGTCGATTGGGTATGGCCGGTAGCCACCCGGAACGGCCGAATCTTGGGTGAGAGGAGGGGCCGAATATTCCGTTTCCGGACTAGGAAACGGTTGTCCCCCGAACCATTGGGGGTTCCAACCGTGAGAGGGCGGGTTGTCATCGCCTTGGCCGGACATTGTTAGGGTATGAGAGAATGAAGATGAAAATGGATATGGGAGAATGAAGATGAGAATGGATATTGGAGAATGAAGATGAGAATTGTGTAGTTTGATGTGAATTTTTGGGTGTGAAAGTGGGGGTATTTATAGATGAAAGTGTGTATTTTTGGGGGGAAAAAAATAAAAAAAGGTGTAAAAAACGGTAATAAACGGTTATATTTTTTTTAGGAAGTGAAATTTTTATTTTTTTATCGGTTTTTTTAATTAAAAACCGATTTTAAATAAATTTTTTTTTTGAAGGCAACGGCTATGTCGTTGCCCAATCCCGTGCCGCCACGTCAGCTGCTCGCTGGGGCGAGCGCAGCGGCGGCGGTGCTTCGCCTTGCCAGCGGCGCGGACGGCGGTGGCAACCGTCGCCACCGTTGCGAATGCTCTTAGAGCATCCACTACGCATCCCGCGCGCGGCTCACGTTCTGTCCCGGAGGGACGGTTCCGCCGCGGGACGCGTTGCAACGTTCGTCCCGTCCCGTAGCCCGTCCCCAGCCCGTCCCGTAGCCCGTATCCGCGAGACAAGGGACGCGCCGACCCGTCACACGCCCGGGCGACGTGTTGCCCCCATGATGCATGTGTGACGCCCACTCGTTGGCCCGCGAGTGGGCGTCGTCACGGATGACTCAATAATTCATTTTTTTTAAAAAAAAATCGAATTTTAATAAAAAAAATTAATTTTCAAACGGGTAATATTACCGTTAATTTTTTATTTTCCTTTTTAAAATTTTTTTTACTCTATAAATAATCATATTTCATACTCATTTCAATCACAAATACACATCTATTCCTCTAAAATTCTCTCTATCACTCCAATTTCTATCTTAAATCAACTCAAACAAATGGATCCTTTTGAGCAAATGCGTCAATTTATGGAACAATCACTTGAAGAAGATCGACGACGAGAGGCGGAGGAAGCCGTGCCACCCCCACGACGCTCCCGGAAGTACATCAATCGGAACCGGGAGGAAGCCACCGCACGGTTAGTACGCGACTACTTCTGTGATAACCCGATTTGGGGAGATACCTACTTCCGTCGCCGTTTCCACATGAGTAAACCGCTATTTCTCCACATAGCGAATACTTTGGCGGCCCGGGAAGAGTTCTTCCGAGAAGGGTTCGATGCGGTCGGCCGTCCCAGACACACAACGCTGCAGAAATGTACTGCAGCCATCCGTCAGCTTGCGACTGGACAAACGGCCGACATATTCGACGAATACCTCCACATCGGAGACACCACTGGGCGCATGTGCTTGTTCAACTTCTGCAGAGGCGTCCGGGCAGCCTTCAGTGACGAATTTCTCCGGAGGCCAAGCACGGGCGATTGTCAGTTCCTCCTCAACCTGCACGAACAAGTGCACGGATTCCCCGGGATGCTTGGCAGTGTTGATTGCATGCACTGACAATGGAAGAATTGCCCGGTGGCTTGGAGGGGGTACTACACGAGCGGCCAAAAAGGCACCCACCTAACCGTTGTACTCGAGGCCGTTGCCGACTACCGGCTTTGGATCTGGCACGCGTACTTCGGGGTCCCTGGCTCGAACAACGACATAAACGTGCTCCACCAGTCCGACCTCTTTACCGAAGTTTTGGATGGTAAAGCGTCGGCCATCAACTTCGTCGCCAACAACCGGCTGTATAAAATAGGGTACTATCTCGCTGACGACATCTACCCGAAGTGGCCGACCTTCGTGAAGACGTGCAGCAGGCCTGTGAACCCAAAGCAGGCTCTTTTTGCGCAGAAGCAGGAGGCTGCGCACAAGGATGTGGAGAGGGCGTTCTGGGTTCTCCAAGCGCGCTTCAACATCATCAAAGCCCCGTCTCGTTCGTGGTTCATGGAGAGCATGGTCGACATCATGTATACGTGCATAATCTTGCACAACAAGATTGTCCGAGACGAAGGACCCGATGCGGGAAATTGGTTCGACCCCGAATCCCCCGGAAGCTCAACCGCAAGTAGTCCGACGCGAAGTGGAGCGCATCCGTCTATACAAGAACGATTGGCTATTCGGCCAAGGACACGTGACTCTAGCGCCCACACCCAACTCCAAGAGGATCTAATTGAGCACATTTGGGAAAACTTTGGCGGAGAAGATTAAATTATGTCATTTTTATTTTTTTAGAATTTTAATTATGTCTTTTTTTCTTTTTTTTAAGTTTAAGTTGTAATGTTGTTTTAATTTTAATTAATTGTGTTTGTTTAAATTGAATTGAGTTGGAAAAAAAATAAAAAATGAAATTGAATGAATAGTAATTAAGGGACGGAATAAGGGACGGTTAAGGGACGGAGCGTTGCAGGTTCCGTCCCTTAGTTAAGGGATGGAGGAAAATAGGACAGTGGGGCCCTCAAATAGTGGTCAAATAGTAGTTAAAGGACGGTTTAAGGGACGGTATAGAGACAGCGTAGTGGATGACCTTATAATAATATATAGTAATGGTGATATATGGAAAATTCTATAAATAAATATATGTTTGACAAATAAATGAGAAGCTTAAATAAAAATATATAAATAAGTATGGTGAAGAAAACATTTGGAGCATAATTCTTAAATCATGGTATACAAGTTATACAAAACTATGTAAATTTGTATATATATTGATGTCTTGATGATATTATATACAACTAGATTTGCTTAACTAGATTTGCTTAATTACTGTTACGGTTTTGGTTTTAAAACATTTCCTCTTCGATGGATCGCAGATCTGGAAGGGTTATTACAGGAAAGACCACACTAGCAGCTAAAATCTTTCACAGTTCAGAGATTGGGAACTTCACCAAGTTGATTTGGGTTAGAGTTTCTTATCCAACTACAAAAAATACTATATTGTTTGTTGTTTTAAGACTACTAGATCCAGATGTCGTTCCAAAGGACATTTCTTTTGAGTTACGCATACAAGTTCGAAGTTTATTGGAGAAAGAGAAATACTTGCTTGTGTTGGATGATGTGGATGAAATGAGTAAGGAGGATCATGAAGTGCTTCGAATGACCATTGGAGGGAGTGATAAAGAGAGTAAAGTCTTGATCACTAGTGTTAATCGTGGACTAGCTCATTTTGTTAAAAAAGATTGAAGCTGCTCAAACAAGCAGAAAGTCTGGACTTACTCAATTTGCGGCTTTACTCGGGAGATTTAGGCCTTTCTGAGTTTCAACGTCTCTGGACAATTTATTGCAGACAACTGTATTAGCCTGCCGTGAGATATTGTTTGAATGGATGAAGCTCTTACCAAAAAACTTCTGCAAGTGTGGGAAGATATTAGTAGAGACATAGTTCCGTTTAAGGTTCCAGTTACAGTGAGTTGCCCTATGACCTGAAGCTTTTCTTTCTCTACATGGCAATATTTCCTCGTCAATCAAAGTTGCGGGTTTCATAACTGATTCAGATGTGGATTGCAGAAGGGTTTATACCGTAGAGATAAAATTTCATTTTGGAAAAGACTGCAAAAACATATTTGGAGAAGCTTGTAGGAAATAACTTGGTTAAGATTGAAAAGAAAAGAGTCGGCTGTTCTGCTAAAACATGTTGCATCACTAAGTCAGCACATGAATTATGCCAAAGAGAATGTGCGTAGGAGAAAGTATGACGGAGAATTCTGCCATACTTTATGATATCTTGGAGAACTCTGACTTAGTAATGCGACATGTTTTAGAAGAACTGTCGTCTCATTTCTCTTCAATCTTAACCAAGTTCTTCCCTACCAACTCCTCCAAATATGTTTCCGTAGTCTTTTCAAAAATGACATTTTGTCTCCGGGGTATAAACCCTTCTGCAATCCACGTCTGGATCATTTTTTAAACACGCAACTTTGATTGACGAGAAAATATTGCCATGTAGAGAAAGCAAAGCTTCAAATCATTGGGCAACTCACTCTAACTAAAAACCTTCAACGGAACTATGCCTCTGCTAATATCTTCCCACACTTACATCTGTTGTGTTTCAAGCAGAATCTTTTTGGTAAGAGCTCCAACCATCCAAACAATATCTCGCAGCAGGCCATTACAACTAGCTGCAACAAATTGTCGGAAGTGTTAAAACTCGAGAGGGCCTGAATCTCCAAAGTAAAGCCCCAACTTGAGTAAGTCCAGACTTTCTGCGCTTCAACTCTATGTGAGAATCATTTTTAACAAAGTTGGCTACTCCACGATTAACACTAGTGATCAAAGTGTCTTGATCACTTCCGCCAATAGCTATTCGAAGTTCTTCATGGTCCTCAGTTACTCATTTCATGAGGAAGTTTTTATCGGCGTTTTTTGTGAATTTTTTTATCACGATTAACACTACTGATCAAGAATCTTTTTATCGGCATTTTTTTTAATTGTACTATGTTAAATTTTTTTTTATTTAATGAAATTATTATTGCACTTTATCTGTCCGTATTAATTCTATATTTGTGAATTTGTTTTATTGGCTAGGCTGTTGGTTAGTCTTAGTGCTAGGCTATTATTGTGCGGTCGTTGTCCTAGTGATGTGGCAGTGCAGTGGTTTTGTCCTAGTGACGTGACAGGAGGTGGTTTTGGTTAGTCCTAGTGCTAGGCTATTGGGACGTCCGCCCTATTGTGGATGCTCTTAAGAGTACTATTTCACTTTTACCATAAATGATAAGTAGACCACACATTCCACCCAACTTATTCTACTCACATTTTATTATAAAAGTAATATATATAAGTGAGATTCATATTCCACTAACTTATTCAATCCAATTTTCTTTACATTTCTTATAATTCGTGCCCTAATTAATTAGGACTCTCAAGTTGGGACGGAGGGAGTTAGAATCAATTATAAAATGAACATGATGTCGTCTTCTTCTCATTTTGAACTTTCTTTCCTTTTTCTTATTGCAGTGTGCAGATGATGCTGGAAGAGAATCCATTTTATAATGATTTATGCAATGTAGATGTAATAGATAGAATCATAAATAAATACAATAATAAAAAAACAACAAACTAAAAAACAATAAAACTGAAGCAACGTAAAAAAGAAAAATAGTAGATAGAGTTCACAAACCTGAAAATAGTTTCTATTGGTCCTCTACTTTTCTAATCGAATCACCTGAAATTATATGCAAAATTATAAAATTATTAGTGTTAATGTTATAGACTAACTTTTGGGTCAATTTATTTTCTCATCCCTACTTTATCTCTATTTTGCAATTTTAGCCACCGAAAATTCATTTGATTTTGGCTCCCAATCTAAAACCTTCTCTTGGCTTCCAAATTTCAATATGTGAGAGTTCTATCAAGATGATTGGATTGTTTGATTGATTGGCAGTTTAATCGATATTATTTTTCAAGTATCATATAAACTGCAGGATAAAGGGTGTAAAAGCAAAATACCAAGAAATGTAAATATATTAACTGTTGGATTGAAATATTCCATTGCAACTTTTACAACTGGAATTTTTTTTAAAAGAAGATAAAATATCCTCTTCAACCAATTTGGCAGAAACTCTTGCTGTTTTCCCACCAAAAAAACCTTGCTTTTAAGAACATCCCCATCGCTGGTCGATGGGGCGGACGACATCCGTGCCGACGGTGCGACACACTCGTGTTTGCCGCTGTGCTCGCATCGACGGCAATGCGCTGCTCGATAAGAAGAGCACGTCCGTATCGCTGAGCAGGTCGACATGGCAGTCTCCTATTGGCCAACGACAATGCCGTTGGTTTTTTCTATTTTTTTAATTTAAATTTAAAAAATTATTTTTAAATAAAAATAAATATTTTCCCACTTCTCAATAATTTATATCCGTTTTCTCCCCACTTTTACTTTATTTTTCATTTTTCCCCCCCAAAAATTCACATTTTTCATCTATATATACCCTCATTTTCACACAAAAAATTTCACACCACACTATACAATTCTCATCTAAATTCTCTCATCAATTCACAATCTTTCACTCTTGCAAAAAAAATGTCCGGCTCCGGCGATCACCCCTCCGACTTCCGCGGATGGAACCACGAAGTGTTCAACCCAACATCATTCCTTCATCCGGATACGGAATTTTCGCCCCCTCCTCAAACCCAAGGTTCTGAAATTCCGGATGGCTACTGGCCTTATCCAGTGGACGAGCAAGATGCCACCGATGGGCGATACGGGTGGGCACCCGAACAAGGATCGGGAGGGAGCGGCGGCTCCCAAACTCCGGAGGACAACCCTAGCGCTCCTCCTCCTCTTCCTCATAGTGTTCCTACTCATAGTCGTGGCGGTGACCCTCACGTCCACACCGCGTACACTCCTCCGGAGATGGAGAAGATGTTCAAAACCTATTTGGAAATATCTGAAGATCCGGAAACCGGCACGAACCAAACCGGGGAGAGGTTTTGGTGACGCGTCTCTCACCGGTACAATGCCAACCGACAGGAGGGAACCATCGAGCGCAATGAGAGTATGGTGCGCAATGCCATCTTCAGAGCCAACGAAGAAATCCAAAAGTTCCAGGGGTATTACCTCAAGGAACAGCGGTCGGCGGGGAGCAGCATGAGCGAGGCCGACATCATCACGGTCACCATGTCGACCTACCATTCCATGCATTACAAACCATTCAAGCACCTTGGCACTTGGCAGCAGGTGCGTAGAAATCCGAAGTATAGGGGAGGCTTATCATCCTCCTCCAGCTCCTCCAGCAAACGGTCGAGGTAGTTATCCCTATCCGACGGTGGCTCCGATGAGGTGGCTAGCCAGCTTGCCGGAGCTAATTTGGGTAGCCCCGACGCCGGCATGAGCAGTTCCCAACGCCGATCGCAAGGAAGGAAGAAGGCGACGGCCAACCGTCGTTGCGCCGAGACTCCATCTTCCCCCGCTCCCTTTGTGCCACCTCAACCCCCCACCAACTCGTTGTGGACCCTTTTGGCTCAACTCAATTTGGCCGATAGGTCTCGGATGAATCCCGAGCAACTTGATTCACATGTGGCAATGATACGGGGTCTCCGAAAAATATTGGGGATAGGGCCAGAGGACTAGTCTTCCACGGGGGTATTTTTAATTATGTAATTTTTAATTTGTAGGATTTTAATTATGCAATTTTTATTTTTTTAGATTTTAATTATGTAATTTTTAATTTTTAGGACTTTAATTATGTAATTTTTAATTTTTAGGATTTTAATTATGTACTTTTAAATTTTTTTGTAATTTGTAATAGTATTCCGAGTATTTTTAATGCATTTTAATATTGTGGAAATATTTTTATTTAAATTGAATAATAGAATGATGGGACCCTTTAGCATGTCATTGCAGAAGAGTATGGATGTGAGTGTTGTGCTTTTGGGGAAGAGTAGGGAGTAAAAAATGAATAAAAGTGGATCCGGACCCACTTACATGCTCTTGCCTAGGGGATACTCTAATAGTAGTGTAGAAGTATAGATGAAACAACCAAATAAAATAAAGATAAATTTTAAAAATATTTAACTATAAAATGAAATAAGAGAAGGAGATTAAACTGTAAAATGTCTCAGATCAAAATTGTAAAGTAAAATTAGTAAGTCCTTAGTACTAGTATAAATCAAGGCTGCAATTATTGAACTTTATTGAAAGAGTCTAAGTCTAGGAATCATTGAACTTTTTGAAATGCAATATCCATTTCGACCGTCTGTATAACATAAGAGCATCCGCAGCGGTGGCGAAAGACGCCACCGCCGTCCGCGCCGTTGGCAAGGCGCAGGACCGCCGCCGCTGCAGCCGCGCCGCTGGCACGGCGCTGCTCGATGTATCGAGCACGTCCGTGCCAGCGGACGCACACATGGCGCGCTCCCATTCGTCAACGGCATAGCCGTTGTGTTTAAACTTTTTTTTATTTTTTTTTAAAAATCGGTATTTAATTATAAATAATGCTAAAAAATAAAAAAAAAATATTTTCCAAATCCCAAAAATATGGCCGTTTTTTTCCCGTTTTTTCTGAATTTTTTTGATTTTTTTTATTTTTTTTTTCCCCCAAAATCATCTATAAATACACACATTCATCATCCATTTATCACATCAAATCATCTCTCATTCATCTCTCATTCATAATTCTCATACAAACTATCAACACATTCATCACCCACTCAAAATCTCAAATGGATTTCACCCATATTATGGCGGAAGCGGAACGCGAAGAACAAGAATAGTAGAATACTACGAACAACATCGTGCCGCTTACGAAGCATATGTCGCGGCGAATACCCCTGCTCCTCCTCCTCAACGAACCAGATCAAATCGACGGTACATCCATCGTGACCGGGAGGGAGCCCATGGGTTTAATTATGTAATTTTAAATTTTTAGGATTTTAATTATGTAATTTTTAATTTTTAGGATTTTAATTATGCAATGTTTAATTTTATTTGTCATTTGTAATATTTATTGTGGGTTTTAAATGAATTTTAATATTATGGAAATGTTTTTGTGTAATTGAATTTTATATTAATTGTGCTCGTCCTTGCGGAAGAGCACAGTTGTGGGTGTTGTGCTCTTGCCAGAGAGCAGGCATGAATAGTACCGCCCGGGCCCACAACCGTGCCGCTGGCAAGAGCACGGTTGTGGATGCTCTAAGCATCTATGTTTTAGTCCCAATATATTACAATCATTTATTTTTCAATTACGTAATTACATAAATATTATATTGATGACCTTGGATATTTGTTTAATTTTTCATCTATGATTGTGTCGAAAAATATAGTAAATGGCAGAGGTTGAATAAGAACTAGAAAGAAGAAACACTATAATTCAAAATTTCAAACAAACTAGTTGGATAAAAAGACAAGAGAAACTCTAACTTCAAACAAACCAACTAAAACAATAGCTTGAAATGATTTAGTACAGTTGTACTACTAGCAATTTTTGAATTTGAATTTGAATTTTACCTCCAAAAACATAGCCAACAATCACATTGATTATCATTGAAAATGAAGAAAAGAAAAATTCGTTGTTTTAGTAATTCCTCATGTCTCCACACCCCACTTCTAGTAATCAATTTAAGAGATTAACGTTAATAAGTAAAAAAGAATAAAGAATAAAAAATAAAATAGTACAAATAAAATAAAATAAGATTAGGATTAGGATTATAAAAAAAGTATGGAAAATAAGTTTCCTTAAATCTTTATAGACCCAAGATTATGATTATAAATAAAGTATACTTTGGAGTTTTATATATACCCTATATATATATTTGGCATATAATTCATGAACAATTGAATTTATGTACGTCAATTCTATACACGACAAGAGTCTCCAATTCTGAATGTGTGATGTGATGCCAACAAGATTCCGAAATCAATGTCTTCTGGTAATTAATAACGAGTTGATTTGGTTACAAATTAACTTCAATTATGGCTTTTCCACTCATAAACTCCTCTACTATTGCTTCAATATTCATATTCTCTCTGTTTCTAGATTTTTGAGTGAATGGAGGTAGCCAGAAGAAGAACTAGGAGGCAGTGGGATGATTTCTATCTACAGCTACACGACGAGCGGAAACAACAACAGAAGAAGACTGATAATGCTGTTGAAACTTTGAATGCCGATGGTCAAGGGTTTTTGAGTGAATCGGATGTGAAACAGAATGATGGCGTGAATGTGGATGATGGCGATGTTAATACTAAGAGTGATGATGCGGCGGAGGATTCGGATGAGCCTGCCTCTGAATCTGAGACAATTTCTGTTGACGAAGATGATGACTGTAAAGGAGGTGATGATGAATCATGTGGTGTTGCTGAGAAGAGTAGGAGGAGAAAGAATCTGAGAAAAGAGAGTGATTTTAGGTTGTTACTTCACAATTCCGATTCGGATTGTGACGTATTGACAGAAAATGCCGATGAGAGGTTTTTGAGGTCAAGGAAGAGGAGAAGAATAGTGAATATGGAGAAGGAGAAGGGTAGAGTTAAGATTTTGGGGAAAAAAGGGTCTCATTCTGCAAAACATCTCAACTTGATCAGGATTTTGGTGGACTCCATGAATGCATTCGACGAAAAACAAAATGTGCCTGAAAGTGCCCTTCCGTCGAGGTTCAGATTTGAGGACGAGGTGGTCCTCCCCCCACACAAATCAGAGCATGAAAAGTTCATAGATGAACTCTTTCATGATCTAGAGTTAGGATTGCGACAAATCGATTGCACTAATCCCGTGGTAAGCTGTAATGCCTTTTTCTCCTTCATTGTTTCGATTCGAATAAGTTTCTAATCTTCTTTGGTATCCTTTCTCAGGCTGAGAGTGATGAGCTTAAGACCACTGTGGAGATTGATGGAAGTTGTTGCTACCGAGGGAAGCATCAAGCTATTCTTGATGAACAGATAGGGCTCATTTGCAAAAACTGTGATATTGTGATCATGGACATAAAGCATGTCTTACCACCTTTTGTAAGTGATCTCCACTTCTTGTAGTAGGATGTTTTTCAATCAATTTTGGTAAATGTGAGCTTTCTTTGTGGCTACCAATTGTTTGCAGTTATTTTTCCTATTAGGATTATCTTGTGCAGATGAATCTAGTACAATGGTAGTAATTAGGGAAAGATGGTGCAGTTTGTGTGATAATTCTTAGAGATGGAAGATGTTAGATAGTTAAAAATGATAGATATTTAAGCATGCATGTAGTTGGAGCCGATAAACACTATTTAGTTTGTGTAGATTCCGCATGTCAGCTTGGTTTCCACGGGGCAGTAGTGATGGAAACGTTCTTTATATTGTCATCTCATTGTTGTGGTTTGCTTCATCTCATGTCATCATGTGCATTGTCTTAATACATGCTGCTCTTTCTTTGATGCCATCGTTCTTTACGTTATCATATCATCATCTCATGCAGCACGTACCAACTTGGGAGGGGCGAGACAAGAGGTATTACCGTGATGAGTTTCAAGGCTCCAACTTTAGCAACATTCAATTTGATGGCACTGATTCCAGTATACCCGGTTCAACAAGTTGCATGAAAGGAACAGTATGGGATTTAGTCCCTGGTGTTAAGGAAGATATGTACTCTCATCAGCGAGAGGGCTTCGAGTTCATGTGGAGAAACATAGCAGGAGACACCAAACTTGAGAAACTGAAGCAGACTCTTGCTGATGATGCAAGAGGGTGCATAATCTCACATGCCCCAGGCACTGGAAAGACTCGTCTCACCATAGTGTTCCTGCAGTCATTCCTGAAGCTGTATCCAGCCTGCAGCCCCTTGATCATAGTTCCTAAAGGGATGCTTCTGACATGGGAAGCTGAGTTCAAGAAATGGAACTTCAACGTAGCCTTTCACAATCTAAATAAGAAAGAGCTATCCGGAAAAGAACATACAGTTGCTATTGAGGTTCTTGAGGAAATTGAGAGTGGAGTCTTAAGTCAAGACTGCATTCGCCTGCTTAAATTGTATTCCTGGGAGAGAGGTGGTAGCGTCTTAGGGGTCAGCTACAAACTATTTGAGAAGCTTGCTGGACAAAGAAATGGGAAAAGTTTGCAGCATAAGAAAATCAGGGAGGTGCTTCTTCAAAGGCCGACCCTTTTAGTGCTTGATGAAGGGCATACACCTCGTAATAACAATAGCCTGATATGGAAGGCCTTGACGAAAGTCTCAACACAGCGACGTATCATCTTGTCAGGCACTCCATTCCAAAACAGTTTCATGGAGCTATTCAACACTCTGTGCGTCGTAAATCCAAAGTTTGCAGATCAGGACAACAGCGTACGTGGACCAAGATGGAAGAATTTGGACAACTCATCTGGCATAAATAGGGGCACGATGTTGGGGATGAGGGCTGTGCTCGAACCATACATTCATGTGCACAAGGGAACTGTGCTAGAGGAAAAGCTTCCCGGACTGAGGCACACGCTAGTATTCTTGCATCCAACAAAGTCTCAACAGCTACTGCTAGAAAAAGCTTGCAAAGAGGAGATGTTTAAGATGATTCGGATGGTATCCCTAGTCTCTGTTCATCCTTCAATACGTGCAGTAGTGAAGGAGTACTTCACTAGAAGAGAGGAGATTGCAACGGATATTGATGCTGGGGTGAAGGCATGGTTTCTTCTGAAGCTAGTACGCTTTGCTGATGCACTCGGTGAGAGGGTGCTCATCTTCAGCCAGTTCTTAGACTCTCTTATATTCATCAAAGAGCAGCTTGAGTCCATTTATTCTTGGAATGAAGGAAGAGAAGTGGTTTACATTGATGGACAGGTTGATGAGAAGAAACGCCAAGAATCCATATATCGCTTCAATGATGAAACAAGCGAGGCAAAGGTGCTTCTTGCATCTGAGAGAGCTTGCTCGGAGGGTATAAATCTGACAGGGGCTTCAAGAGTTGTGCTGCTGGATACCATGTGGAATCCTTCAGTGGAAAAGCAAGCAATCTGTAGGGCTTACCGTCTTGGACAGAAGAGAGTGGTGTATGTATATCGCCTATTTACATCTGGAATTGAGGTCGGACAATATAAACAGCAGCATCTGAAAGAGCGCATATCACAGGGATTATTCTCTCTTGGGGAAGAACATAGTGAATATGCAGGAGCAGTTGCAGAGGACAAGGTTTTGGATGCCATGCGCAGTCTTGAAAATTTCGATCAGATATTTGAGAAGATTATTTCCCAACCAAAGGAATCCGACCTCATCAAAACATTCGGAATGGAAGGGCAGAAGTAGAAACGTTTCAAGATGGTATTCATATTTGGCTGCATATAAGCGAGGCTTGTCGTTAAGCATGGAAATGTTTTGGAGAAGTTGATAGGATAGTCTTTCTGTTAGAGATGGTTCAATATATTTGGTATGTAACTGTTTCTTGCTGGATGCTTGTGAGAGTGATCTAACTACCACTACACCTTTCCTTTAGTTCCCAACACAAAGATTTTGCTAGTTGAATATGCTAATTTTTCATACAATTTATACTAGATAATAGTTTAAAGATTTAGTAAATAAATGAATATAAAAATAGATAGAACATGAGAATATAATTTCAAAGATGGTTGTGAGCGTGAATTTCCGTATTAGTGTTTCGTTGGAGGGAGACTTTGCTAGGACAACTGCATTGTCAAGGGCGGTTAGTGACTACTAGAGAGGCGACTAAGAGAGTATGTGTAGGTGATGACATGGCAGATACTGAGACTCGAAGAGAGATTGAAGGAAAGAGACCGGCTAGAGAATGAAGATGACTTTGATGAGAGAGACTCTACCTAATTTAGTAACATCTTACACAATAAACTGGGTGTGAGTCGGGTATTCAAGTATATCTGACACTGATACGAGACAATTATTATTATTTATCATATATCTATTATTTTGCCCATTAGTATTATATTATCATATCTTTACCATATAATTAGTTTCTTATTCACTAAGTTAGTGTATTTAACATTATAAATAGGGACTTTGTTATTCATTTCCATTAATCAATGAAATAAGATAATACGCTGTTTTCCTTTCTTCTACAATTCAAAACCCTAGTTCTTGTCGTTGTTGATCGTCGGGCAAAGATTCCCGCGACTTCACGGAGGAATTGATCCTAGTTCTTGTCGTGTGCTATCGACGGGCAAACGTTCCCGCAACCTCACGGAGGAATTTGTGCGAGGTTAAGGAGTACATCCTTAACAGACACCCGATTGGATTATTCGATACCCAATATATTTTAAGTTCTATTACTTGATCTCGTATCTGATCCTGTAAAATTGAATGTTGGGTATCCAATACTCGGAGGGTATATGGTCAAATAAGAATAAACTCAATATTCGATATCCGTATGCTCACCTACTCTGAATATAAATGTGTAAAGATAACCTACTCATTTATCTCTTTTAGCACTAATTATAGGCATAGTGAAGTAAGGTGCAAAGTATAGAGCGACGATACATTAAACTAGGAAATGGAAATCCATATTCAATATTGACCACCCCTATTTTAATTTCTAAATAGATCTAATAAAAAAAACCTTTTAATTATTTTCATCACTTATTTTATTAATTTTTATAATTGCCACATCAAATTTCATTAAGAAAACAAAATGAAGTAACAGTTATATTTAATAATGTCATACTAGTACTTTTTATTTAAATTTTATACTTTCTAAAAATTTAAGAGAAGGACAAAGAAAATAAAAAAGGATTTGGCATAAAGTGATTGAAAAAATGAAGTGAAAAATATCTGTTCATGTACTTAAATTATAATAAAATAGCAACTCAATATTAAAAGAGAGATAGAAAAAAATATTGCACCCAGTACCCAGCCCTTGGGTATCTCATTTTTATGAATGGACAAAATTGCCCTCTAGCTACAAATTCGCTTTGAGATGTATCTTGCCCAAAAATCAAGATGAACAGTGAAAAAAGACCATTAGCGTGATTAAGGCGATATCTAGTAACCAGTAAATATATTTTTATAATCCAAGAACTATTTAAATGCAAAAACAAATAATCCACGAACTTAAATATATAGTTCACTCTTTTTTTAATCTAGCACACTCAAATTATAATAGGTCCAAGTAAGCAAAAAAAAAAGGTTCAAGTAAGCCACTTCAATTTGTGCTTAAATGATCCGATTTTTTTTTTACTTTTAAAGCTTAAATTAAATGATCCGAAAATTCTCCACTACACGACAATTAATTAGACGACAATTATGCCAACTCAAGATCCGATTCTGATTCAAAAATCTGTATACTTATTGGTGCTCCGATTCATATTCTCTCTGTCTACATATTTACTTCCTTCACATTTCATCTTCCACTCTTCTCTAGGTTTTTTTCTTAAATCAGAGCGACGGAGTTTTGGTAGAAGAAACACGATGGAGGTCACGAGAAGAAGAACTAGAAGGCAGTGGGATATTTTCTGGAAACAAGAACACGCTGACCGGAAACAAAAGCAGAAGACGAATGATGCTGCTGCTGCTTTTCAAACGTTGAATTCCGATGATATGGAGCAGAATCATGGTGTTGAGACGTTGATTGCCGATGATTCGGAGCAGAATCATGGTGTTGAAACGTTGATTACCGATGATACGGAGCAGAATCATGGTGCTGAGACGTTGCGGAATCATGGTTTTGAAACGTTGATTACCGATGATACGGAGCAGAATCATGGTGCTGAGGCGTTGATTACCGATGATATGGAGCAGAATCATGGTGTTGAAACATTGAATACCGCTGCTGAAGAGGTTTTGATTGCATCGGATGTGGAGCAGAATGATGGTGTTGAAGCGTTTGACAAGAATGATGCTATGAATGTGGATGATGACGATGATGTTAACAACAGTGGCGAAGATGATTTGGAAGATTCGGATGTTTCTGTGGAGGATTCAGATGAGCCTGCCTCTAAATCTGAGGAAGGAGGCGAGTCTTCGGTTTCTGAATCATCAGATGATGAGTATGCTGTTGTTGAAAACACTAGGAAGAGAGAGCATCTCAGAAAAGGGAGTCCTACAAAGCCAGTAAATGTTGTTGTTGTTGATGATGATGATGATGATGATAATGATGATCAAAGTGATCAAACCAGTGAAACAAGGTCTCAAGAGCACAAATCGGATTCTGAAGTATTCACCGGAAATTCCAATGAGAAGTCTGTCAGGTTAAGGGAGAAGACAATAATTGTGAATAGGGAGAAGGAGACAGAGGCAGAGATGCTTAAGGAGAAGGATAGAGTTAAGAGGGTAAGCAAGAAAAGGTCTCATTCTGCAAAAGATCTCAACTTCACCAAGATTTTGGAGTCTATCAATGCAGTCAAGGATAAACAATGTAACATCGACGACAAGCCAGTGCCTGTGCCTGAAAATGCTCTTCCATTGAGGTTCAGATTTGAGGATGAGGTGGTGCTCCTCCCACAGAAATCGGAACATGAAAAGTTCATAGATGAACTCTTTCATGATCTAGAATTAGGATTGCGACAAACTGAAATGGTAAGCGTAATGCCTTTTCCCCCTTCAAGTTGTTTCGATTCGAATAAGTTTTTAATCTTCTTTGCTATCCTTTCTCAGGCTGAGAGTGATGAGCTTAAGACCACTGTGGATATGGATGAAAGTTGTTGCCACCAAGGGAAGCATGAAGCTATTCTTGATGAACAGATAGGGCTCATTTGCAAATACTGTGATATTCTGATTATGGGCATAAAACATGTCTTACCATCTTTTGTAAGTGATCTCCACTTCTTGTATTAGGGTGTTTTTTCGTTTCATTTTGTTAAATGTGGGCGTTTCCTTGTGGCTACCTATTAGGGACTATCTTGTGCAGCTAAATCTAATAAAATGTTTGTTTGTGATGATGGTCATAATTAGGGAATTATGGTGCACTTTGTGTGATTATTTTTAGATATGGAAGATGTTTGATGGTTAAAAAATGATAGATTCTGCATTTCAGCTTCGTCTCCATGGGGCAGAGATGGCATCGTCCTTTATATTGTCATCTCGATCGTTGTTGTGGTTTGCTCCACCTCATGTGCACTGTCTTAATACATGCTGCTGCTCTTTCTATGATGCCATGATTTGTTATGTTATCATCATCTTATGTTGCTACGCTGTGCTCCTCGTCTCATGCAGCATGTACCAACTTGGGAGAGGCGAGACAGGAGGTATTACCGTGATGAGTTCCAAAGCTCCTACTTAAGCGAGATTCAATTCGGGGGCCCTGGTTCCAGTACCCCTGGTTCGACAAGTTGCATGAAAGGAACAGTATGGGAATTAATCCCTGGTGTTAAGGAAGACCTTTACCCTCATCAGCAGGAGGGGTTCGAGTTCATGTGGAGAAACATAGCAGGAGACACCAAACTTGAGAAACTGAAGCAGAATCTTGCTGATGATGCAAGAGGGTGCATAATCTCACATGCCCCAGGCACTGGAAAGACTCGTCTCACCATAGTGTTCCTGCAGTCATTTCTGAAGCTGTATCCCGCTTGCAGCCCCTTGATCATAGCTCCTAAAGGGATGCTTCTGACATGGGAAGCCGAGTTCAAGAAATGGAACTCCAACGTTGCGTTTCACAATCTAAATAACAAAGAGCTATCTTGGGAAGAAAAGGCAGTTGCTACTGAGCTTCTTGGGAAAGATGGGAGTGGAGTCTTGCATCAGGACTGCGTTCGCCTTCTGAAATTGTATTCATGGGAGAGAGGAGGTAGCATCTTAGGTGTCAGCTACCAACTGTTTGAGAAGCTTGCAGGAGAAAGAGATGGGAGAAGAACGCAGCATAAGAAAATCGGGGAGTTGCTTCGTGAAAGGCCAGGCCTTTTAGTGCTTGACGAAGGGCATACACCTCGTAATCACAAGAGCCTGATGTGGAAGACCTTGACTAAAGTCTCAACACAGCGACGTATCATCTTGTCAGGCACTCCATTCCAAAACAGCCTCAGGGAGCTATTCAACACTCTTTGCATTGTTGCTCCAAAGTTTGCAAATCAGGACAACAGCATGCGCGGACCAAGATGGAAGAAATTGCTCAGTTCATCCGACATAAGTAGCGGCAGCATGCTGAAATTGAGGGATGTGCTAGAACCATACATTCATGTGTACAAGGGAACCGTGCTAGAGGAAAAGCTTCCCGGACTGATGCACACACTAGTATTCTTGCATCCAACCAAGTCTCAACAGCTACTGCTAGAAAAAGCTTGCAAAGAGGAGATGTTTAAGATGGTTCGGATGGTATCCCTAATCTCCGTTCATCCTTCAATAAACGCAGTAGAAGAGAGGTACTCCATTAGAAGAGAAGAGAATGCAACGAATATTGAGGATGGGGTGAAGGCAAGGTTTCTTCTGAAGCTAGTACACTTTGCTGATGCACTCGGTGAGAGGGTGCTCATCTTCAGCCAGTTCATAGACTCTCTTGTGTTCATCAAAGAGCAGTTTGAGTCCGTTTATTCTTGGAATGAAGGAAGAGAAGTTCTTTACATCGATGGACAGGTTGATGATAAGAAACGCCAAGAATCCATATCATGCTTCAATGATGAAACAAGCGAGGCAAAGGTTCTTCTTGCATCCGAGAGAGCTTGCTCGGAGGGGATAAACCTGACAGGGGCTTCAAGAGTTGTGCTGCTGGATACCGTGTGGAATCCATCAGTGGAGAAGCAAGCAATCAGTAGGGCTTACCGGCTTGGTCAGAAGAGAGTCGTGCATGTATATCGCCTATTTACATCTGGCATTGAGGTCAAACAATATGCACAGCAGAATCTCAAAGAGCGTATATCACGGTGGATGTTCTCTCTTGGCGAAGAACGTAGTGCAACTTCACGAGCCGTCCCAGAGGACAAGGTTTTGGAAGCCATGCGTAATCTCGAAAATTTCAATCAGATATTTGAGAGGATTATTTCCCAACCAAAGGAATCCGACCTCATCAAAACATTCGGACTAGAAGGGAAGAAGTAGAAACGTTTCAAGATGGTTCATGCCACGTTGCTTCGTATTGAAAATGGCTGTTATTAATTTTTTGGCTGCATTTATGCGAGACTTATCATTAACCATGCAAATTTTTTGGTGAATGTGACATGATAGTCTTTCTGTTGGAGATGTGAAGTAGTTAAGCATGGTTCAGTATATTTTGTATGAAGCTGTTTGTTACTTTTGCCATTTATCTGTGTTGATTTAGTCTATATTTGTTGTTGTTGCTTGTGAGAGTGATCTCACTGCTCACTACACCTTTCATTTAGTTCCAAACACAACAGATTTTGCTAGCAGAATTAGCTCTCACTGATTTACTTATACCTTCCACCAATATTTTCAACGAAACTTTTATTGGTACCCTCAAGATTCTTGATTCTTCTGCATGCGTAATGATTCATCACCCATTTCCGCTGTCATTTTCACTTAATATTCATAGAGATTCTTCGTATCTTCTCAGATCTCTTATCTATATTTGATGTGATGCAAAGTTGATATGATTGCTGGGGTTGACAGGGGACTATAATATTGACGAGTTACAAGCAGCCCTACCTCATTATCTAATTTAAGAGAATTAGTAAAATATAGAGAATGATTTTTTTTTAAATGTGACAATTAAAATGGGATATTTCCAAAGAAAAGGTAATTTGAGTGGGACGAGGAATTATTTTTTTTTAGGATTAATGGTTTCTAAACTTACAAACAATTTGGCAGAAATTTGGTAAAAATTTGGTGTTTTCTACCAAATTTTGAACTTGATCACTAATATTAATATCATAGTAAAATTTTCCACAGAGTTCAAATTTTCGCTAAATTAAATTCGATGTGACACATCGAATTATGTAGGTGAACAAACTGGTCTATAAGGCCATCCACGACGCTGCAAAATTTTTTGACCTGTACGTCGACTCGGCCAAAGTGAGCACGGAGCATTGTATATTTGCGCTTCCGGGCCCCTTTCGGCTTAGTCTGGTGGTAGACATCACGGACCTTTTCCCAGAAGCACTTGGCGGCTTGTTGGTTCCTGACGATGGGATCGTACGAGACGGTGAGCCAGGCGGTGTACACCGCCTTAGTTTCTTCGTTGTTGTACGGATGCCGGCCCAGATCCTCCAGTTCCTCCTCCTCCTCGGGTGCCTCAGACGCAGCCCTAGAGCTTCCACCGCCTCGGCCTCCTCTCTGGGTGGGTTCAACGGGGATATCCTTCCGAATCTGAGACAAACCCTGAGAAAGCCGCGAGCCGGGTGGTCGAGCGTAGGCATCCACATCGAAAGTGGGTGGTTGGTACCCACCCGGCGTCGCCGACCCCTGGGTGCCCGGCGTCGACGACCCGGAACCACCAAGTGTGTTGTACATGGTCTCCCAATCGCCGAACGCGTTGAGATCCCACCCATCGGAGCCGCCACCGCCGTAATTCCCGTCGCCGGACATTTTGTGAAGGAGATTGAAATAGAAAATTGGAGAGGAATTGATGTTGATTTAGGAAGAGTAGATGTGTAGTTGTGTGTGAAATGTAATAAATTAGGTGTATTTATAGAATAAGAAAATAAAAATAAAAATAAAAAAATTTAAAAAAGTTTAAAAAACAGTAATATTACCGTTAAATTTTTTTTTAAAATCAATTTTAAAAAAATTAATTATTGCGTCATCTGCTGACGTGTCCCACTCGCGGGCCGGCGAGTGGGAAGCACGCACGAAGCGGGGAGCGCCACGTCGCCCCAGCGCGTGGCGGCACAAGCCGTGCCGCGTTACGTGCCCGTCGGCACCCGGCACGGAATGGGAGCGGAATGGTGCGCCGCAACGCGTTCCGCGGCGAAACGGCACGCGGAACGCCGGCGGCACGCGTTGCGGGTGCTCTAAGAAACGTCGTTGCTTTTAAAAGGTGGACAATAGTATTTTATGCATTACTTGAATTCAAAAATAATTCTCAAATTTCACTGAGATTTCAAATCATGTGAAAAAATTTACTGTACTACATATATTCATGATTTTTGCGTATCAAATTTTGTGTGTTTATTGTAAATGTGAATTAAGTATGTTGTGATTGTAGGAGTTTGTTATCCACAAAAGGTGAGTCAAGACAATTGCGAAAACAAATATTTTGAAGCAAGGTAAGAAAAAGAACAAGTCTGTCACTTGAAAACAACCGAGGAGTTCATACTATTGTTATTGTTTGTCCGAAAATAATAATCATCCAAGGACAGTTGAAACATGAAAAACGAATCACTCAATGTGAACACGTACCAAAACTTGAACTAGAGTAGTTTTTACGCCGCCGAATAAGAGTGGCAGTTTTATACATTCTCAACTCTTGTAACCTCGATCATCCAACGATGAAAGAAACACTTCTTTTATAATTGGCAAAAGCAAAAAAAAAATGAGAAAACTGTGTATCGATTGCTGTTGTTGTTAATAGCATGTGAAAGTGTAAAAAAAGGCATTAGTTCGCTCCATCAAAAGTTCTCCGTCGATGACAACATCGACTTCAGAGAGTGCACTTATTTCTGTAAAACTCGTGTCAAAACAAGCAAATATCACATCAACTGATGGGATCAGGCTGCACGGCTTCCTGGACTATTCCGGTTTGCTCTTTCGTGTGGACTTGGTAAAAGCCGGTGGCAGTGGCAGCGGACGGAACACGTCCTACGTACTTGATGTCATCCACGTTACCTCTGCTCACAGTTTTCATTGTAGTGCCAAGGCGAGGTGCTATGTAGCTGTATGCCCCCATATTCATTGGCTCTTCCTGGCACCAGACAACTTCGGCATCTGAAAGAATCGCAATTGGTCCGATGATTTAGTTAAGATGAGATAATAGGTAACTATTAAACAGGCAAATAACAATAGAATTCAACATGGATGAAAATCATGTTTGAGACATACTTGGATATCTCTTGAGCTCACGTTGGACGAGGTCATATGGGAAGGGGCAAAGCTGCTCCACCCTACAGATTGCGACATCCTTTGCACCAACCTTTTTCCTCTCTTCGTCAAGCTCATAGTATATCTGCAAACAAGGGTAAAATTTCGAATTATGAACGACACACAACAAAATGAAGAAAAAGGGAGACACAAGTAACAGGCATTAATTGACCAGCCAGTGATGAGTAAGACAACAAGGAGTATAACTTTTCACACCTTTCCGGAGCAAAGAACCAAACGTCTAATGCCCTCCTCAAGATCCGAGTGATCACTTTGGTCCTTGATTAGGCGTTTAAATCTGGTTCCTTGCTTGTCAAAACCTGAGTGGCCTTGAACATCATCAAACTCTGACAAATTAGATTTGCAGTCCTTGTGACGTAGCAAGTTCTTTGGCGACATCACAATGAGGGGTTTGCGGAATTCTCTGTGTATCTGAAATCGCAGAGAATATAGAATGAGAGTTCAAAATTTCCCTAATTTTGCATATCTTTAGTCAAATCTGCTTACTTGCCGCCGCAGAACGTGGAAATAGTTTGCAGGTGTAGTCACATTCACCACCTGCCAGTTGCATTCCTGAATCTGTTTCCTGAGGGTTGATTCCATCTCAGGTATGACAAAGGGATGATCATCACTCATCTGCAAAATAACATAAAAAGGATTACATCCCAGGAAAAACAATATACAGGATATATATCTGGAATATTAAGCCTATACTTGATTACCAATGTCAAATACATGAAAGTGATAGCCATGTCATGTCTGAAGTTGACACAGGGGGGACATGACAGATAGAAAAATGGACAAATGTAACATAGCTAACTAATGATACCTCATTTTCATCAATAAGTTTAGGTCCTTGCTACACATTCACTAATGACTTATAGATATTCTCTACTACACATGGAAAGGAACAAACTAAAACAGACAAATGGCCTGCATACATGGTTTTCTGATACAAGCTAAACTCTAATGAAAGAAGCAGCATTATGATGAAGAAAAAGAGCATTACCTGAAGGAAGCGTTCTAATCGAGCACTTGAGTGTTCTGGACCTTGCCCATCATACCCATGAGGTAGAAGGACAACTAATCCTGTTTGACGCAGCCATTTGGCTTCTCCACTGCTCACAAATTGGTCAAACATCACCTGGGCGCCATTGGAAAAATCACCAAACTGGGCTTCCCATAGTACCAGAGAATTTGGATTTTCCATTGAATAGCCTAATTCAAACCCCAAAACTCCAAACTCGGAAAGAGAGCTGGACAAGACCAATTATCACATAACTAGTCAGAAAGGGACTAGAAAATTTTAAAGTTCTGTAAGTAAGTGCCAAGAACAAGGATGTAATCCATCTAAGTAATGCTAGTTCAAAGGTTTAATAATGAAAATCGAAGCATCTAACAAATTTGCGTGGTACAACAGATAAGCTAATTAAATGTCATACATGAGGAATAAATCCATCTTTGCCCTAGCACACACAAAACTTCAAAGAAACTTGTAGGTTGTAACAATATTGCTAATATAGGAATAACAAAGACAACTCTAGGGAAGATAGTGCCAAGAGAACCCAAATGCACTCAGAGCAATCCTAGTCCCAACAAAAATGCAAAACAAAGATTTCATTCTGTAATCTGTATGGTCTTTAAATGCTTGGGATTATTAAACAAGACTACGATTTATTAGAAGTCCACTAAGCACAAAGCTTAAACAGTACAACCAAGAAAATAAAGGTAGCTTTTACTTATATGAACTGATATAGAAAGCAAACGTAATAACTGAAAATACCTGTTGCTCACAGTAAACATCTCTTCATGTTGGTTCATCATAACATGATCTAGAGGGCAGTATTTTTCCCCTGTTTCCTGATCATGAACAACAGAATGCCTATGGCTAAAAGTACCTCGCTCGACATCTTGCCCACTCAACCTAACATGATTTCCCTCTACAAGCAATGTTGCAAATGCAAGGGCTTCACCAACTGCCCAGTCAATGCCCTCTCCTGTCTCAATCATTTTTGCACGATCTTCAAAAATCCTTTTAACTGCTCTATGGGGTTTGAAATTTCCTGGGAGGGTGGTGATAGCCTCACCAACATTCTTCAAAATCTCTGGCTTGACCCTGAAAACAGAAACAGCTTAGTGCCTCATACATCATTTAATAGTGTCAGTGAAGGCAATACCCAGTGTTGCGAATGCGTGAAAGCTGTTCAGGAGACTTGAACCCAGTCCAGTACGCTGAAAGCCAGTCCCTTCTTTGAGGCACATAGTCTTTGCTGGAAATAAATTCTTCATTCAGAATTGATGCGACTTTGTTATTTATCCGATCAACATCTTCTTTTTTAACCTCGCCAGACCCCAGAAGCTTCTTTTGGTAAACCTCAAGTGCTGAAGGGTGATTCCTTATAACCTAAAATCATTCAGAAAATAGAGGCTTTCAAAAGTTACATGAAAAGAAAATATTTAAAGTGAACGTCTGGCACAATAATTGAAGTACCAAACTTTAACCAAAGTGAACTGGTAAAAGAATATCATTGTTAACGTTATATATAAAAATGAAATATATTGAATACCTTGTACATTTTAGGTTGAGTAAAGGATGGCTCATCAATTTCATTGTGCCCAAATCGACGGTAGCATACAATATCAACTACAACATCAGTATGAAATTTCTGACGCCACTCAGCAGCAAGTTCACAGGCATGAACAACGGCTTCCACATCATCACCGTTGACATGAAAAATAGGAGTGCTAAGAGCTTTGGCAACATCCGTGCAGTATTGAGAGGATCTTCCTGATCTTGGGTCAGTAGTGAAAGCCACTTGATTGTTCACTACAATGTGAATGGTCCCACCAGTAGTGTAGTTTGGAAGAGCACTAAGATGCAAGGTCTCGTAGACAACCCCTTGTCCAGCAAAGCTTCCGTCACCATGAATCAAAATACCCATGTTTTTTGTTCTGTCGACATCATCAGAGAAATATTGTTTGGCCCTAGTCTTTCCAACCACAACAGGGTCCACTGCTTCCAAGTGGCTAGGATTTGCAACTAATGACAAGTGAATTCTCTTACCACCCCTTGTCGGGCGATCATAAGAAGTTCCAAGATGATATTTGACATCACCAGTCCCAGTGTATAGTCCAACTTCATCCACAGGCTTTATACCACTACTAAACTCGCTGAAGATCTGCCGCAGAGGTTTTCGAACAACATTACCCAGAACATTTAATCTTCCTCTATGCGACATTCCAATCACAATGCTCTCCACTCCAAGATCTGCTGACCTATCAAACATTTCCTTCATACCAGGAATCAATGTCTCACAACCTTCAAGCCCAAACCTTTTGGCTGCAGTCCACTTGGCAGCCAAAAAGTTCTCAAATTGGGTACTCCAGATGAGCCTGTCAAGGATCACCTCACGTCGCTGTCGATTATATTGAGTAGGCGTCGGAGTCTCAATTTTGTCTCTCAACCAATTACACTTTTCACGATCAGCAATATGCATGTACTCGTAGCCTATACTTCCACAGTAAGCTTGTTCTAGTCTTTTCAATATCGCCCTTAAGGTTTGCACGGGGCGGTTCTCCGACAAAAACCCTGCCATTCTCCATACACCAATGAAGAACTCTCTGTCAAGATCAGCTTCTGTAAAACCATAAAGTGCTGGATCTAGATCATCAGGAATCGATCTCTCTTCCAAACCCAATGGATCTATCTTGGCTTTCAGGTGACCATAAACCTGGTAAGCTCTCACTAGCAACAACAGCCGCATACTCTCTTGAATTGTTTGGCCAGAAAGGCCAGGAGATGTGGCGGCCTGGCCAACAAAGTTTCTGAAAAAATTGTCCCATGATTCATCGACACTATTGGGATCCTGCTCCCACGCTCTCTGTAACTCCTCAAGATAAACACTACTCGTTCCATCTAGAAAGCTGTCACTCAATCTGGAGAGAGGCACAGGGCGAGGAACAGGCGCAGATTGAGCCTTTGATCTGAAAACAGTAGCATGGAAATATCGACTCCGTTCAGGAGCCCCTGCTCGAGCTACATAAGAACCAGTTTGAGATAAAGTCCGTCTAACAGCAAGCTTTGCCACATTAGAGCCTGCCCTAAGCCACGCCATAGCTATCACAAAATCTAGTTAACCACAACCACTACTGCAATATTATGAAGCTATTCCAACCAAATCAAGCGCTATGCACAGTCATTCTATCTCCGAAACATCCTAATTCAACAAAAATGAAAACAACGATCAGTGTACCTCACCACATCATCATTCATTGGCAGAGTACTAATAGATGGCAAGCGTAATTCAACGTAAAGCAATAGATAAACGCGATCGATTCGATCATATATACTTTGCATAAATTTCAAAAAAAACAAGATCATTACACGCAATCGACAGAACAGATCGAGTCATTGCGAAGAAATATTGAAACTAATCGCTAGGAACAGGTGGCGCAGCGATTTCATGCAGCATCGCAATATTCACATTAAAAAATACAAATAAATACTTTTTCAAAATAATAGCAATAACGTGTCTGGTATAGATTTAATACCTGAGTAGAAGATGAGAAAAATGCTCCGGCGAAGACTAAACCCTAATCTGCTGCGATTGCCTGTTTCTAAAGCAGCTCTTCATTTTCTCCAAATCCATCTCCATTTTATAGCATTTGTCCTTCAGTTTCGGCGCATTTTCTTAATTCGAAGTCAAATGCGAATATTATATTATAAATTGTACTACTAGGTCTAAATATAACGTGTCAGCTTAGAATTTTCTAAATAAAATTTAGATATTTCATTGTGATTTTTAATATTGCAAGAAATACTACTAGTAATACTAATAATAATTTAGTAGAGTAAATTCGACCTTTTAACTCAAATGAATGCGTTCGAATCTTATTTATTAATTATTATTACGTCGACTAACTCAAAACAAATGTTGGAGGGAGGCAATGTTTGCAGGGAAAATTCCTCAGCCCTAGATCAAAGTTCTAATTGGATTTGGAATTCAAAATTATTTGTCCGAAAATGGTCAAATTGCTTTTTACCCCAATTATTGTTTGCGTATTAATTTTTTTATTCAATACCTATTTCTGTGTTACATAAACTTGTGCATTTTTTTTATAACTTTTAAAATATAATCATATTTGTAAACAAACTTTCCAAAAAAAAATATTTCCTCCATCTACAATCATTAGTTTTATTTTTCTATTTTGATTTGTTCATAAATATTACTCTCTATTGAGTTTAATCATATTACCTTAATCATTTTTTCTTTCTATATCTCACTTTACTTTATTAATTTTGCATAAGATTTACGTAATCTACTACCAAGAATATTGCCCGTATTAAAGAAAGGAAATTTGTAATTAACTATAATTGATGATCAACCAACGCTATCTACTATATACATCATGCATACACTATGATTTCACATCATTGTAAATCTACTACTATTGGTGAATGGATACTTTTTAAATCTACTATTTTAAATTTTAAATTGTAAATTGTGCTCTCCATGCCAAAAAAAACCACTGTATTGTGAATGGATACTTTTAAAATCTACTATAAATTGCAAATTGTGCTCTCTATGCCAAAAAACACTGTAAATGGTGAATGGATACTTTTTAAATCTACTACTATTATAAACTAAACATAATTTAAAAAACAACTGTGTAAGTAAAAAAAAATGCATGATCAGACAACGTTAACTGCAAATACAATTCGAACAATGTGCGATCCATCAAACCACGAGACATGTCCGAAATTGTAGCCCTTGGCCGCTCGCCTCCCATCGAAGAAAACCTTGAACGCCGCCGTCTCCGCGCCCTGCCGGAACACCATCTTGCTCGGCCCCACCTTCACCACCAGCCCGGCTGGCGCGTCCACCGACGCCACGTACGTCGCGTTGCTCTCCGACCCCACGTTGGTCGCCACTCTTTTGACCTTCCTTGGCCCGTCTCGGCGGCTGAGGTTGCCGATGGAGATGGTCGGGTAGTTGAGGCTCGAGATCAGCTCCTCCGCGGCCCCTCCAGCCGGGCAGCTGAAGTTGCCCGTCCCGCTCAACGACCGTATCGTCCGCTGCTTGTATCCCTTGTAGCAGAGGAAGTAGAGGTGATCGGTGGTGCTCGTCTCGATTACTAGTCCGGGGTCTAGAGCTTTGATCGGCCTTATCTCCCCTGCTCCCACTTGGTGCGGATTTGCAGGAGAGTCTGAGGTGTTTGACACTGTTTTTCCAATGTTGTTTGAGGTTGATGCTGCAAAATAGTAATACAAAATATCATCTTCTTGTCCTAAATTGTTATTACTAATGAGAAAAATTAATGATCACCTGTTGTGATCAATGAGGACTTGATGGCGGAGAAGCTCCAGTGGGGGTGTAAGGATTTGATGAAGGCCATGGCGCCCGTGACGTGGGGGCAGGCCATTGAGGTGCCGGACTTGATGGCGAATGCAGAGGGTTTCTTCCCCGGTGCACCGTAGTTTGCTTCTATTTTTGGCACTGTTGCTGCAAGAATCGCCACACCAGGTGCCATGATGTCTGGCTGAAACCAACCACCAATTTTATCTTACACTTTGAATTATTATGTTTAAGTACTCAATCCTTAAATAAACATACCTTGAGGATGTTCTCGGTGAGCCCCCCGGGCCCCCTCGAAGAGAAGGATGCAACAACTGGAGCTGGCCTCAGCCCCTTCATCTCTGTAGCTGTAAGTATAGTTGCACTAGGATTCCTGTGTGGGAGAATTTTTTTATTAGATTTGTTTTTTCAAGCAAAATAGGGAAGTAGCTAGGCTTACTTAGTGGAGTTGATGTAGTGGAGGATTTGAGAGCCTAATGTTGCTCCAGTTTCTGCAAAAGGAAATGTGCCTGCATCAAAAGGGGAAGTTTCCTCTTGATCTCCATCTATTATGATCACCCCTTTTGCTTTGGCATCTTCCACTACTAGCTTCTTTATCCTCCTTGAAACGTTGGCCTCGTCGTTCATGCACACGACGATCTTCCTAGCTACCTTGGTGTAATCAAGAGAGCCCGGTATGCAGTTCCTAGCATCGGATGCTGAGATGACTCAGGCCATATACCTAAACACAACTCAGTCAAATATCTTAAAATGGGATTGATTGAATCATTGAATTAATTCTTGGAAATTATTTTGGGATTTGCATAAGGGAGCAATGCATATACCTGTGTCTATGATTCCAATGATAACATCAACTGACTTTTGCTCACAAGGGAAACTTGATCTAGAATCCGAATCTGCAGCTTCAAGAAAATCCCAGGAACGCGTCGTGTGGAGTCTCAGAACCGGATCAGGGAAGACCGACACGACCTCATCGCAACCTGCTTTTCGTACAAGCAATCAAACAATGAGAGATTTCCAACCAGATTCAATTCTATAGTAGAAACAAGATCACACCAGATAAAACAGATGCTTCAGTCTCTGTAAGCATAGCAGAGAATCCCTTCAAAGCATGATTGTAGGAGTTCAACAAGAATCTTCTTTCACCCTCTTCACTGTCAATTGTCAACCAACACGTATTAGAGAGAGAGAGGCTTTACTTGATAAAACAATACAATTAGTTAGCACCACAACTCACCTCGGGAACAAGGATGACAGCAGCTGTAGATGGGACGAGTCATCATCGCTTGCACTTGAACTCGAAGAACTCCCCATGTAAACAATGTAAGGCTGCAAAATGCAAAATATCTATCATAATTCCATAAACTATAAACTCGCCACGCCTCAAACAATGGTTAAGCACTTGCCTGAACGCTTGGTTTTGACGCCATACAACAGATAACAACGAAGGAGAATTGTATGTAGAAGAGCTGCAACACAGAAGCCATGGTGTTTTGTGCCTGCTCACAAATGCAAGCCATATATATTCATCTAATATATAACATTTCACACACACACTCATAGCTGAAACAAGCATACATCTATACCTTTTTTGTCTAAAACAAGACATCTGTTAAAAAAAACATGTTTCAAGCAAATAAATATAGAATAAAAACATTGACACTATCTAACTGCAATTCCTTGCTTTCAGGACAAGATATATAGGATTATGGCATTATTGTTTCATCTCCTAATTTAATGGTTAGTTAACATCAATAGATATAATTAAGCACCAAAACGGCACAAGGTTGGTTAAATAAAGAAAAAGAGGAAAATATTATTTAAAACCATGCAGTAGATTCTGAAGCTGTATTGGGGATTGCTTCATCTAGAGGCATCTTGATTACTTATTGCAATTTACTCTACACATAACCACTTTGGGCCTACATGTCAAACTTTTTTTCTTATACACATCTTTTAAAAAAATGTAAAACTATATTATCAAAAAGTCGCCCATAGTTGCAAAAAGTTTATCTAATGATTATTGTAATCATACATCAATAATTTTCATTCCTTTTGCTACCAAAAAATGGTTGGTGGTTATAATGTCATTGTTGGTCGAAGCATATAATCCTCAAAGCCATGTGGAATTATATTCTTTATATTATATATTGGAGAAAATAATAGTATAGGGGCATCTTGAGCTTTATTCTTGTTTTTTTTATTTCCAAACTTTTTTCTCCTCTTATCCCTTGTATATACATTGCGTGTTTTGATTGATGATGACAGCCTTGATAACACGTTTCTCAAAGTTGCTTTGAATTTATTTTTGTTCCGTTTCTCACTCTCATTCACAGTAACAATCCCTCTTCGCCTATAAATATAAAATTCCCTTTACATGAAATTGTAAATTTTTGCTTCAAAATGAAAAATATATTCCTAATTACAGTAGGAGATTGATACAATATAATTTGGTGCATTTACTTTTATATTTAGATTGATTGATTGTTGAGACTAGTGGCGGATTCAGAATTAGGATGCGATACAAAGGAATTACCGGCATTGCGTCGGAGCAGTCAGTGTCATGTTGCCGTAGAGTCTTCTTATCAACCGATTATTATCTTAATCGTAAATATTACGCATCAAATATGTAACAGATTATTTTAAAAATTAAACCTTAATGACCACTATTTTTGAAGCACATCACCAGATAATCTTTACTCAAGTGAATTCTACCATCAAGAGCTTATTATTCAAAATTAAAATTGGATAAGTATAGAGTACTTTATTTTATTAATGCAAATTTTAAATAGATGACCAATAACTAATCAAAATTGTTTTTTCAATTAATCGAAACTTTGGCTTGAAATATAATCAAAATGAAACCCAACTCTTATGTTACGATTGCTAGTATAACACCTGTGCGATGCACAAACTTTTTATATTCATATTTTTGCAGGTTGTAATTTATGTTTGATACTAGTAATAATTTGAATTAATAAGACAAGCATAAAAAAATAAAATAACATATTTAATGAATAGTGATTGACTTAATTATCAATAATTTTGAATCGAATATTGTGGGAGTAACCTAGAAACTCTACAGATCGATTTATTACTTTATTCATAAACTAATTTACATTATCCAATCTACAAAATCAAACGCAAGTGTGAATACAATAGTCGATACCTATTGTACATACGAAATAGAACACGATTTAACAGTTATGAAAAACAATTTGACAAAAAATCATTCCTAAAAAAACGCAGAATTAATTTACTCCACCGTTATAAACAACAATTTGACGATTCTTTGAAAAAAAACATCACATATCATGACATGGAGTTTTTCGGATGCGTGGGGCACTCTACTACTACAATAACATAAATGTATCCACTTTGTTATTTCTTCCATCTATGGGAAAAACGGATGTCATCCGAGTTGGCGTCTTATTAAGTAAAAACGCCTACCAAGAAGGCGTTTTCCAATTTATTTTTTATTTTATGTAAATGTAATATTTATTGGAACACGCCAACCAGGTTGGCGTGTTTATTATATTGTAACTATGGCTTTCTAGGGCTTGTTAGACACGAAAATGGATAAGGAAAAAAATTATGCCTAAAAACGCCAACCCGGTTGGCGTTTCTTTGCAAAATGATTCTTCCCGTCGATTTTTTAAAAACCGAAACCAAGTGTAAAACGCCATCCCAGTTAGCGTGTTACTAAAAAAACAAAAAATGTAAAATACATCTTAAACACGCCATCTACGTCAGCGTTTTTATACAGAATGTTTCTCGTCGGTTTTTTAAAAGTATAAAACGCCAATCAGGTTGGCGTGTACTATATTTAAGTAAATGAATACCGTATTTCATAAATTAAGTCAAAGTTCATTGATAATGATAGTCTAAGTAATCTAAAGTTTCAAAGTCCTCAACAAGAAACCAGTCAAATCATTTTGTACACTCAAAATTGCATTGCAGGTAGAGAGAGGGGAAGGGAAACATATGTTGCAACATGCTGTCCAAATATTTTGTAAGGAATTAATCAACAGTGATACATTTTCAGGAGTATTCGGCTATTTAACCAAAAACAAAAATTATACTAATTATAAATAAATGGTAGAATGCACATCCTCATCATACCTCTCAATTACTCTAACTGTAGCACTTCGACTTCGAGGGTTCAGTCTCTGCTCGAATTCGCGCAACTTTTCCCTTTTTTCTTGAAGAAATTGCGAATAGCTTCAACGAGCTCGAATGACTTATCCAAAATGTTTGACAAAATTAATGAGGCTTGGAAGAAGACGTACAGAGAGGTTGTAAATAGCTTCAACGAGCTCGAATCCGCCCGCTTATCCCACTCACTACAAAAATGTTATTGGAAGGAAGGCTTGGGAGATTGGCCCTCTTCTTCTATGCAACAAGAGGAATCACCACAGAGGTAATGAATCTGCCATTGATGAGCATAGCATGGAGAAGGTTTTCGCGCAGGCATGAAAAAGGGTTTTCGATTTGGGAGAAGAAATGAAGGTAGGATTCGCGATTTGGGGGAAGAGATGGAGGTAGGGTTCGCGATTTGGGGAGAAATATAATTTGTGAAGAGGGAAACACGCTAACCTAATTGGCGTGTGTTCAAATTTTTATTTTTTTAATTACTTATAAAAACGCCAACAAGACTTCCGTTTTCTACTTAAACACGCTATTGTCCATGTACTTGACCTCCACGATGGCGGACACTTCCCGCATGACGCCTCCACAATATCAAGCCCATTTTGCCGGAATTGAGTATATGGCAAGACAAATTGGTATTCCGCCTCCAGGTAGCTCGAGTGCACCGCCACCGCCTTCGGGGGATGATTCGCCGTCGGAGTAGTTTTTTTTAATTTCTATAAAATTGTATTCTAAATTATGTAATTTTTGTTTTTTTAGGATTTTAATTATGTGTTTTTTTTATTTTTTTAAATTTTAAGTTGTATTTTTATTTTGATGTTGTAATTTTATTTTATTTAATGAAATGTGTTTTTATTAATTGAATTTGTAGGAAATAAAAATAAAAATGAAATTGAATGAATAGTAAGTTAAGAGATGGTTAAGCGACGGATAAGAGATGGAGGGTTGTAGGTTTTGTCTTTCAGTTAAGAGATGAAGTCAAATGTACAGTGAGACCCATAAATAGTTAAGGGATGAGACGATTCAGAGACATATAAGAGACAGCGTTGCAGATGGCCTAAATACATTTCGTATACTAAAACAAAATAAATAAAGCGAACATTGCAACAAAATAAATTAGTTATAGTTACTCCCTATATCATTCACTAAATTGAATAATATATTTTTATATTAACAATTCAAGGTTTTTAAAATATTTTATACCCATTCAAACACGTAACTTACTTTTTAATTAGACCATCCACAATAGCGCCCAGCTGACCGCCCAGCCGAGTGCCGGCGCTGGGCGGTTCGCTGGGCGGTCTATTGCAGTCGCCCAGCGGACGAATGGAGAGAGAAACCGCGCAGCTCTGGGCGGTTTTGTGGCGCTGGGCGATCCGCTCGGCGCTATTGCAGTGCCCGGATCGCCCAGCGCACCTCCTAGCACGAAATTAAAATTTTTTTTTTCGAAACACTATATAGACGCGCTTTGCTCGTCATTTTCATTCGCACCACTTGTTTTAACGAGTACTCTCTCTATCTTAATTTCTGTACAAGATCAACAACGGGAAATGGATCTCAACAACGAGCCTAGTTCCGGGAGTAGCGGGTCACAAACTCCGTTGATCCCCGTGGGAAGTGGATGGGGTCAGATGCCCGGGTACTACAACATGTACCCGTGGCAGCAGATGTTTTCCGGGATGCCAACGGGGGGGAGTCCGCCGGGGGGGGGGGGTTTCCGGGGATACCGGGGTGGGCACCAACGGGATGGGCACCCGGGATGCAGATGATGCCCGGGGGGGTACCGCCGACACAGGGGACTCCGGGGGTCGTATCGGCTACACAGTGGACTTCTAGGGGGTCCCCGGCGACGACGGGGGATGTCTATCGCCCCAGTTTTGATTTTTCGACTGGTTCTTCGCACACATCGACCCAAACGCCCTTGGGGTTTGATAGTTTCTCCTTAGATGACTTGGTGTTTGATACTATCGGAGCTCCGGAAACTCTCGTTCAAGGGGGGGGGCAGAGCGGGGGCGTGGCGCCCCAAAGAAGAAGGGCAAGAAGAAGGTCGGCGAGTCGTCGCAGCCGGGTGAGGAGGAGGTACGGAGGAGGTGGACGGACGAGGAGAACGTCGCGCTCTGCAAGGCGTGGGTGAGTGTTTGCGACGATCCTCTCGTTTCGAACGAGCAGAGGATGGTCAACATGTGGGGCAAGATAGCAGCAGCCTACAAGAGATTTTGCCCGGAGGGGAGGCCACGCAACGGGGAGGATTGCCGGAAGGCCTGGAACCGAATCAGGGCTGCGGTCTCCCGATTTTCGGGTTTGTACACCAACGCACTTCGCATGATGAGCAGTGGCCAAACGGAGGAGGACTGCAGGAGAATAACGGAGAAAGCCTTCCCACTGAAGGGGGTATACAAGGACTTCACCTACTGGAACTGCTATCTTGTGCTGGACGAGTCAGAGAAGTTCCGAGTAGGTGTCGACTCTGGCTGGCCGAAGAAGCAACTACTGAACTACACCGGCGATTTCAGCGGCAGCAGCGGTGGTTCCCACGACCTCCCCGAGACGACGCAGGAGTTCCCCACGCCGCGTTCGGTCGGTGGCCGACCTCGCCCGATTGGGCGCAAGCGCGCTCAGCGGGGGGCGAGGGGGAACGCCGGGGCTTCCCAGGAGGTCCAGTCGGCATCCCCCCTTGGCCAATCCACCGAGGATCTCAAATTCTTCGCTCGCGCCCAACCGCGCGCTCAGTTGATCAAGACGATGGCCGAATGGCGGGTGGCGACGGATCCCGTGGAGAAGAGCGTGCTTCAAACCTTGCTCATGAGCCTGCAGGACGAGTTGGAGGCGGCACGGAGGGAGACCGGCGGCGGCGGCGGCGGTGGTGGCGGCGGCGATGGTGGCGACAGCGACAGAGGCGGCGACGACGGAGACGAGGAGTGAATTGACACTCCTTTTTATTATTGTATTTTTTTAAAATTAATGTATTTTTTTAAATTATTGTACTTTTTTAAATTTTAATAGTATTATTAAATTTTTCCCGTATATGTCTCGTAAATTAAATTTCGTATATTGTGTGATTGTTAATTATTTTATTTTGTATATATTTGTTAATAGTGATGTGGATATTATGTGGCTAGGCTATGACTGGGCTATTGCTGAGCTATTTGCTTGTTTTGATGATGTGGCAGGAGGATTTTTAGTGCTGATGATGTGGCAGTGGCTAGGATATGGCCGGGCTATTCCTATTGTGGACCTTAGGTAGTCGACCTTCGCTTCAATTCTACTCTAGTAAGGCCATCCACAATAGAAATAGCCCAGCAATAGCCCAGCCATAGCCTAGCCACTGCCACATCATCAGCACTAAAAATCCTCCTGCCACATCATCAAAACAAGCAAATAGCCCAGCAATAGCCCAGCCATAGCCTAGCCACATACTATCCACATCACTATTAACAAATATATACAAAATGCAATAATTAACAATAACGCAATATACGAAATTTAATTTACGAGACATATACGGGAAAATTCACTAATATTAATAAAATTTAAAAAGTACATAATTAAAAAAAATTACATAATTAAAAAAAATTACATTAATTAAATTTACAAATGAAAATTTAAAATAACATTACAACTTAAAGTTAAAAAATAAAAAAAAGACATAACTAAAATCTTAAAAAAATAAAAATGACATAATTTAAAATACAATTTTATAGAAAATCCTTGAATGAGATTGTCCCACATCGAAAGTGGAACATAAAACATTCAAGGATATCTCTATATAAAAGAGAAACATCCTTGAATAAGTTTGTCCCACATCGAAAGTGGAACATAAAACATTCAAGGATATCTCTCTATAAAAGAGAAACATCCTTGAATGAGATTGTCCCACATCGAAAGTGGAGCATAAAACATTCAAGGATATCTCTTTATAAAAGAGAAACATCCTTGAATGAGTTTGTCCCACATCGAAAGTGGAACATAAAACATTCAAGGATATCTCTCTATAAAAGAGAAACATTCTTGAATGAGTTTGTCCCACATCGAAAGTGGAACATAAAACATTCAAGGATATCTCTCTATAAAAGAGAAACATCCTTGAATGAGATTGTCCCACATCGAAAGTGGAACATAAAACATTCAATGATATCTCTTTATAAAAGAGAAACATCCTTGAATGAGTTTGTCCCACATCGAAAGTGGAACATAAAACATTCAAGGATATCTCTCTATAAAAGAGAAACATCCTTGAATGAGATTGTCCCACATCGAAAGTGGAACATAAAACATTCAAGGATATCTCTTTATAAAAAGAAACATCCTTGAATGAGATTGTCCCACATCGAAAGTGGAACATAAAACATTCAAGGATATCTCTATAAAAGAGAGACAACCAAGAATGAGTTTCATAAATTCGCAAGCCCATTAAATATATATGGGCTATTACGAATTTCTAGTATAAATTTATTTATAAAAATTGATTTTTATAAATAAATAATATTTTTTTATATTTGATTTTTTTTTAAAAATTCGAATTTCAAAAATTCGAATTTTAAAAAAAAAATCGCGCTGGGCGATCCGAGCGCTGCAATAGCGCCGAGCGGATCGCCCAGCGCACCGCCCAGCGCCACGAAACCGCCCAGCGCTGCGCGGTTTCTCTCTCCAATCGTCCGCTGGGCGACTGCAATAGACCGCCAAGCGAACCACCCAGCGCCGGCGCTCGGCTGGGCGGTCGGCTGGGCGGTATTGTGGATGGTCTAATTGTTTCAAGAGATCCACAAGAATCTGCTTAAAAAGTTGCCATTTCGTTTTATAAAAAATCTCGTTCTCGTTTTGATACTTGAAGATTCAGTGCAGAGCTGTTGAAGGTCGCCTTTAGTTCTCGAGCATTCTTTACTACGATCTCATCGTTTGGGATTCGTCTATTTCTTCAAATACTAGCTTGAAATAATAATAGTGATTAAATCAGTGCTCAGATTCTTAAATTCTACTTACTATACTAGTGTTTACTGTTAAATGACTCGAGATGCTTGATGTAGTTGTGATTGGAAGCTTTAATGAGTAAAAACACTATAATTAGGTTTCAGTCAGTTACGAATGAGTTGTTTATCTTTGTCAATTTAGGGAGAACGAGGTCGAACTTTTGCAGAGATATCGACGGGACAGGTGGATACTCTTAGATTTTATACTCTCTGGTAAGTGGTAGCTTGATAAAGAAGGTAGTAATGCCGCCTGGAGCAGTGTCGTTAGATGATGTGGATTTGCATCAAGTAAGCGTCGATTTTGTCCTGAACTGTGTGCTAAGAAAGGTGATGATTCTTCATAGAGATTTTCACCTCTTTTGGCTTAAGTCGTTTCTTACTTTCCATTTGGGGATCTGACGATTGTAGGTGATTGCTTGAACTCTTGGAGGCCATTCGAGATTACCACGATGGCACTCTATTCCCTAGCATGGTATGCCCAAAATTTATGCAATTCCATTCTATGAACATACTGTTTTACCTTTTGAGTTCCCTTCTACTAATATTTTTGAGTAACTCTGTTAGTGAGTGTGATAAGGGGTTTTTTCTTTTTTTGTTCTAGAATAGAACTTAGATTCCGTGTTTGTACTGAACTTTTTTTTTTGCGTGACCCTCACGCGTCTCCTTTTAATGAAACGCATGACGGAGATGTCTCTTTTATAGAGACGCATGAGGGACATGCGTCGTTAAATTTTTATTTGTTTTTCTTTATTTTTTTTGAAAGACGCATAAGCGTCATGCGTCACAGGCAAAGACGCATAAGCGTCATGCGTTTTTCATTTTTTATTTTTATTTTTATTTTATTTTACTATTAAAAATAAATAAATAAAAAAATAAAATAAATAAAAAAATGAACTACGCATGACGCTTATGCGTCTTTGCCTGTGACGCATGACGCTTATGCGTCTTTCAAAAAAAAAAGAAAAAAATAAAAATTTAACGACGCATGTCCCTCATGCGTCTCTATAAAAGACGCATCTCCGTCATGCGTTTCATTAAAAGGAGACGCATGAGGGTCATGCGTCTCTCCCAAAGGCGGAATAAAAAAAAAGTCCAGTACACTCGAGGAATGTTATCTGTGGTCTAGAACAAAAAAAAGAAAAAACCCGTGTGATCAGACACTGGTAAACTATTTAACGTCTGTTGTTACTTCAAAAAAGAACAATGCAGGCGCCTCTAATGAGTTCTTTCTAGTCACAAGTGCTGAATCTTCTGGTTCACCTCCCAGAAGGCCACCTCCGCTGGTACCAGATGTGGTAGCACCAATTTTGGCAAGTCTTTCCACCATTTCAGAGCCTATTGAAAGTGATTTGATTGAGGAATCACAGAGCTTGTCAAAATCACAGTCTTTGAACTCTACACAACACAGAGAACTAACAGTGGACGATATTGATGATTTTGATGATGATATTATGGAGGAGATGGAAAGCCGTAGATATTCCAGGAGAGTTCTGAATGATGCTTCTGATGTTGTTCTTGGATTGCCTTCATTTTCTACTGGTAGGTGTGGTTGGTGATGGTTTATCATGTACCTTTGTGCTTGTCTTATTTGCTTGATGAGAAGTTAATGGTGCTCTTAATTAGCGTAACTCTTCCGAGCAGGTTAATTACTTCAGAACCTGTGAGAAAATAGAATCAAAACATTCAATTATGTCCATACTCCGGTTTTTATCACTCTGAATGTAGTCAATTCTTGTAATTTTATTGATATTATTTCATTTTACAAGAATGGTTGGAACCTTCTCCAAGTGAATGTTACTTAGCTCAGAAACTACCCAACTATAATTCTTAGAAATACCTGCCAGAGCTAAACTTTATTAGAATTAAGAAGTAATGTTTATGATTTTTTTTCCCTTATTGTAGGTATTTCAGATGAAGATCTACGAGAAACTGCATATGAGATCCTCCTTTCTGCTGCTGGAGCTTCAGGGTACCTTTCACTGGATGAACCTCTTTCTCCTCCTCCCCAACCAAAAAAATAAAATTGTGTGTAATCGAATGTGTGTTTTTTTACTTCATTATATGGACAGGTTCCATCAAAAGAAAAAAAGAAAGGCAAAAGATCTAGATTGATGAGGAAGCTGGGACGAACTAAGACTGAACTAGCAGGAACACAATCTCGTAATTCCCATGGTTTAGTTGGCCTCTTGGAGACAATGCGTGTCCAGATGGAGGTCCGTTATGAGTCTCCTGCCTTTTACTTTATGAGCTCTGTTGTATACTCCCATAGAGTGTTAAGTGAATAAATGTTGAAGCTTCAATGTATCATTAAGCTTTTACGTTAATGCTTCCTTAAAGACTTGGCCTTTGATTAGTTTTATTCTCTCAGCTAAAAACACGCCAATTTAGACAAACATATAATAAGAATAGTTGCACCAAGGAACTTTTAGCTGTAATAGCATTAGTATTTTTCTTTTTGGGTTTATGCTCTTCACTTGATAGGCCAGGATGGGTATAAAAGTCTTGGTTTTGTTTCAGAAGCTTTCTTAGAAGGTTCCCTCACAATTACTAGTTTAATGTTCGATTGTTCATACATGGTGATGCCGTCCTAGGTAGTATTTTGGATTTGATAGGTTTTACTGGAAGGCTGGAACAACATGCATTTGAAGATAAAGGACATGGCATTTTTGTGACATGAGATGCACACCCTTACATAGTTACTGCATTACGAAACCTAATAAGGCAAACATAGAAAGTTCTACTCATTTGTATGTTCAATTTCTGTCTACTTGCTCTCCTTTTAGTAAAAGTTTGTAGAAGTGTTCGCTCTTCAAGGTTCCATGGTGCCTTGTCGGACAGCTTTCCCATCAGATGTTAAAAAGTTAGCCTCTTGCTATTACTCTAGCAATTATTATGGGGAACTTTAGTTTAAGAAGTCATATAATTTATGGAGATTCAAATGTTAAAGAATTTTGATTTTTGAAATTTCTACCACAAATAGTTCCACTTTTGGAGATGTATAGGAGTATTTGCCTCAATTTATTTATAGAAATCTACTGAGAGATGCATAGTGCCTTCTACATTAATTTGGAACAGTTTGAACTTGAAGAAAATATACTCCCTCCGTCCCACTCAAGATGTCCCCTTTCCTTTTTAGTTTGTCTCACTCAAGATGTCCACTTTCTATATTTGGAAATAATTCCCTCTCTCCTCATTACAATATTCAACTAATTTTTTCTCTCTACTTACTCCACCTGACAACTCTTTCTAAAATCCCGTGCTACTCAAGAATGTGGACATCTTGAGTGGGACAGAGGGAGTAGTATTTTGAGAAAACTGGTCATAGAAAGATATGTGTTTTTGAGGGAATATGGTAATGAATTACTAATATTGGTCTAGTTTTGGGAGATACAAAATGAGATCGTTGCTAACCTAAATGTTTAGTTTGAGAAATTAGTTTGCCAGCAATCTTGACTGTTGGTATTAAGAAAGGAACTGGAGAAGTAGGAGTCTAATTTGATTTTATGTGTTGCTAGTCATGTCAGGAGCTTTGTTGGTGTCCATGGAAAATAGTGTCATCTTTGGATATAGCAAGTAATCAACAGTGAATTTATGTTTCTTAGGTACGGACATCTTGTTGATTCATTCAAACCTCTGATATTTTCACGGCGCACTGAATATGTCATGTTAGGCTGGCATATTGGCTATTGTTAATCGAGTCTGGTAGTTCTTGAAAAGGTTCCAGCTTTGCTGATAGCTTATCGAACAGTGTTACAAAGACCATGTTTACTTCATTGTTTGTTTTGACCTTGAAGTTTAATATTCTCTCACTTGAGATGAGAGGGTCTTCATAACTTGGGGGATGGTTTTCTTGATGTATCTGGTATGTCACTATGTCATATGTGCATTTGAATTAAGCATCTAGAGAACAATGCTCCGTTACATCACATATATTATCTATCAGACTTAACTGACATGACTGAGTGTATCCCTGCTGCTTAATATCATTTAGCTTCTGTAATTATATTTCTTTTCCTTTATGGATTAATAACTCAATCTAGTCGTTGCTGAAAGAAGGTTCTTAAGTTCGATAACATGTTTACCTCTGCTGCTAAGCGTTTCTACTTTTTTGCTGAGGAATCAGTTGATCACTAATAGCTGTTGTCATACTGACATTCACTGAGTTTGTAATACCATTTATTAGATACTGTCATAGTGTCATTTTCCTCAAAACTTATTCTTATGCTTATGCTTTTGTGTTCATCCACCAAATTCTGGATGGGTCTGAACAGATTTCGGAGGAAATGGACATCAGAAGAAGACGAGCGCTACTCAATGCCATGGTTGGCAAAGTTGGAAAAAGGATGGATACATTATTGATCCCACTGGAATTGTTATGTTGCATATCAAGAACAGAATTTCCGGATAAGAAGTCTTATATAAAATGGCAGAAAAGACAAGTGAGCTCTCCATTTTTCCTTTCTTTTGTAAAACCCACTACCACCCTGATGGACAGCACCTTCCTGTATTGTTTGGTTTCGTATTGATTTTAATTTATTTCTCTTCTCGATTATATTGTCCTCTTTTGAGGATGAGGAGGTTCTATTTCTTACAGAGTTGTTTTGAAACCAGTTGGTTATATTTAAAAGTAGTGGGGAAATATGCTTATATAAGTGTATGTATTTGTCAATAAAGTGTAGCTGAATTTGCTGTCAGTCCAGTTAAATATGTTGGAGGAAGGGCTTGTGAATCATCCTGTTGTGGGATTTGGAGAATCTGGCCAAAAAGCAAGTGATTTGAGGATTCTTCTGGCAAAGATTGAAGAGTCTGAGGTGTGTTTGGATGTTATGTACTTCTCATCATATTAACACTTTTCTATCTCATATGGCCACCACCATATAGCATCATTCAGTTGTTATTTCGTTGTCAGTGCTCTCCTCCCATACTTCACCTTCATGCATGCAGTGCCCTTGCATTTATATTCTCAACTAGATGTCTGATGCTCAGAGTTTTTGGTCTTGTTAGTTTCGTTTTTAGTTCCATATTACTAATGCAATTTACGAAGTGAGTATTGGCTTTCATTTGATCAATGATGTATGATTTGATTCTCTAAGAGTTATATCTGATTGGTCGATTGTATTTTTAAAACTATGGGTTCGTGGAGAAACCAATATTCTTATAGCTAATTCGTAGAGAGGAATGTTTGCATGGTCGGTCTCACATAGCGATGACATATCACTGTTATAAATGATATAGTATTCACAAAGTGTTTGTAGAAATAAAAAATTAATAAAGCAATGTGTTTTAGGCACATAGCATAGTTGAAAATTGAAAAGAGGGGTTTGAAAAATGTAAACCAAGAACCCTCTGGCTTCTGGAATTTCCCTGTCTTTTTGTACCTGCCTGAAGTGTTCTATAGATTGTATTGAGTCCTTATTGTGTCCAGTGTGATTTGACTAACCAATATACATGTTACATATATTCTTCCCATTTTTCCTTCCCCCCAACACCCCCTCCCCAATGAATAAATAAAACCAAACAAACAATGATAGAAATAATCAATAAAAGAAGAGAAATGAAATGCTCCACATAACTTAGGTTCTTGCCATTGGCATACTACACTTTGAGATCCAAACTATTTTTTTGTACCAGAGTCTCTTTTGCGTATTACTAACATTTTTGTTTCCTTCATCAGTCTTTTCCATCAGCTACAGGTGATCTTCAGAGGACAGAGTGTTTGAGATCTCTGAGGGAGATCACTATTCCACTTGCAGAGAGACCTGCAAGAGGTGATTTAACTGGTGAAGTATGCCACTGGGCAGATGGTTATCACTTAAATGTCAGGCTGTATGAGAAACTATTGCTTAGTGTATTTGATGTCTTGGATGAGGGCAAGCTTACAGAGGTTAGTGGGATGTCATCTGCATTATGGCATTATTTGTTTTTCTTTTTCCTCGACAAGTATGCAGTGGAAGTTGAGAGGTTTCTAGTGTTGTCAAATATGCACCACTATTTACTTTCCAGACTTTTGATAGTGAATCAATCACTAAGTTTATGTCAAAATAATTACTGGACCTCTACAGAGTTAAGGTTACTTGGACCAACTTAAAATTTTATTTTTGTTGAAAAGAAGTGCTTCTGAGTCTCATACTTATTTCTGCCATGATTTTGTTCTGACAGGAAGTAGAACAAATGTTGGAGCTATTTAAGTCAACATGGTGTGTTTTAGGAATCACGGAGACAATCCATTATACGTGCTATGCATGGGTGCTATTTCGGCAGGTATAAGGCCAAATAATTTCCTCGAGTTAATTGGCATGTCTTTTTTCTAATAAGAAATTCATTCTTTGAGTAGATGCCAAATGAGAATTTGCTCAATAGTAATGCACAGAGTGAATGTTTTTAATCAGTCATTCGTCCCCCCCCCCCTCCTTCTTGATGTGTTTCCAATAGTTGTCGCTTTTTCTTTCCTTAGTGTCTCACTGTCTTGATTCAATGTTGGCCACTCTCATGTTTGCTGCTGTTACTCCATATGTCTGTGGTACTACTCCTGACAGGAAGTGGGACCTTAATGGAAGGGGGTTGAGGTTAATTAATATGGTGATTATACCCTTACAGATTGTCTCTATGGCTGTGGAGAAACACTCATGGTTTTTTATCTGATTATTTAAGTTGAGTCTGTTACATTAGCAAAGAAGCTCTGGCATATTTGAGACTCCTGAATCCCTGAGACTAAATAAATTGTTAATAAGTTTTTGTTGGAGGAAACGTGTTAGGATAATAGAAATTTAGGAGATTAACAAGTATGCTGTGGATGAACACTTGCAATAATAAATTGATTTTTACCAAGTACCTTCTTTTAATTGGCTTCTTTTGTGGTTGTGGGGGACATGGACTCAATAGAGGGTTTATATCCTTTGTTGCTGGTCTCTCCCATTTACCTCTAATAAATTCTATCTGCAATTTTACATCAACTTGTCTATGTGGCTATTGGGGGTACGTGAACTTTTTATTACATATTTTTTGAGAAGAACTTCCTATTACATATTGAATACAAGTATAATTCTAAGCGAGTTCTTACACATGCCGTTATCATACTTTGAATATTGCTGGCGGAGTTCAAACCACGCAGTCTCCTGACCTTATTTTACACACTCAAAGCTGCTAGTACATTTTGCTCTCTGTTGATTACAATCCTCTTACATGTGCATTACAGTTTGTCATCACCGGTGAGGAAGATGTCCTGCAGCATTCCATCAACCAGTTGAAGAGAATACCTTTGAAGGAGCAGCGAGGCCCACAGGAAAGATTGCATTTGAGGAGCTTGACTTGCAGAGTTCAGACCGAAAAGGGATTTGAGGACTTGACTTTCTTGCAATCATTCCTAATACCTATCCAGAAATGGGCTGATTACCATCTTCATTTTCCTGAGGTCTTTTGCTATCCTTAAGTTGATTGATTTTGACATGAATTAGTTCGGTTTTCTACCATAAAAACATCTTTTGATTGTCTCCTTTAAATTTATTCCATTTCTCTCAGCTTCAAGAAATAGGTCTAACAAATGTAGATATTGCAACTTTTAACATTGTTGCTGCCTTGCTGGGTTCTTTCGTAAAAAGTCGATCCATTGAGTAATTTTTCATGACATTTTAATTTTTTATAGTGGCTAGAATGAAAACGTTATAAGTTAAATAATAGTATAGTGTTAACTCTTCTGTAAGATTCACATTTTCTACTTCTAAAGTTCTAATGCAGTTTGTGGATATCATTGACTGGTTGGTTGTATTGGTTGACCAAGCCAGATATCATCCATGTAGATGTATTTATTAGTAAAATACTGTTCTTAAGTAGCTATGTATTCCTCATAACATTGGGACCTCCCTAGCCCATTTTCGATTCTATCTAACATATATAGAAGATGGTGATCTAGAAGTGTTCAAGTGTAAGGTATAGGTATGTGAGCAAACTTGCTATTCTTTTTCAAATTAATATGTGTGCAGGAAAATGCAAAAGCTAGGGAGTGTTAAAGAGGACTTATTATTTTATTTGCTATACAGTGCCTCCTTTTCTATTCATGATTTTGATGTAGTTGTACTAAAAAGTCTTGACATATTAATTCCTTAAATACTTGTGTCTTATTTATGGCTTAGGAATGTACATATATATATTGGTGAGTTAGTTGCTCAAGGCACTTGCTACAATCCAAGTTCTGGTGTTAATAAATTATATTGATCCACCCTGAATGTTCTGATGGACCAAAAAGTCAACTTGTTAGGCTGTTAGCTGCCCTATATTTAGTTGCTGGTTATTGTCATCATCATTATTATTTGTTATTTGTCATTATTGTTTTGTATTTTTATTTTTCTAATATTGCTTATTGTGAATCATGATCAAAACTTTGGATGATGACCATCTCTTTTAATTACTACTCCGTATTTGCTTCTCTTTCATGTTAGGGATCGAGAATGATGGAAAATGCATTAGTAGTTGCCATGGTTGCTCGGAGGCTTCTTCTTGAAGAACCTGACTTGGTAATGAGTATTCCTTGGTTAATCTCATAATTTGCTTCTGTCCAAAGGAATATTTAAGCATTTATTTGTTTATACTCATACTTCACTGATTCACTCATGCTTTGTGAATCATTGAGTAGAGGTTCTTCAGTAATTGTTTTCAGTACAAGTACAACCCTGAACTCTCACTCGAACTTCATCAAAAGCCAATTCTGTTTTCTTCACTTATTGGCCTCTCTTGCTAGTGAAATGCCAATGCTGACAAACACAACTCCTTTTATTATTACAGGTACATTCTCTTTGATTGAAAAGAGTGGAAAACATTTATTTTCACTCTTTTTTCACTCTTCTCACATGTTCTGTAGGAACGATAATATTCCCACGGCAGGATGTGAAAAAAAAAATTCAGGCAGCCCCCGTTGCCTCATTTTCACTCCTTTACACTTGATGTGATAAAAAATATGGGGACCACTAAAATGTGATAATACTCTTCCCATCTTTTCTTTCCCTTGTTTTCTTATGATAAATTTACAACCAAAGAGAATGCACCCTACTGTTATAGTGGGGAGGAAATACTAAATGGTGTCATTAACGTGAAACAAATATACAAGAAATCAAGAGTGGTGAAATATAAAATAGTAACATTGAGTTGGAGTCACATGCCTTTATTTTATTGCAATAGAATTGTCATATAACTTGAACAATATTAAACTAACTCTTGGATTTTCAGACAATGCAGGGTCCACCTGTCACAGATATAGAGCAAATCGAGATATATGTGCTATCTTCCATCAAGCAAGCATTTTCCAGAGTGAGTGCTTGAATCTAAATATTTATCAGAGAACTTTAAGCTGAAGGATAGTTTGGAAAATATTGGATATTACAAAAGTCACAGAACATTGGTTGTGTAGATCTTTGAGCTTTGCTAAAAAAATGCGACTTTCCTGCAATCTGTTAGAGCAAAAGGAGTTCAATTTGAAGTATTTATAGGAGGATATGAGGCCTGAGAAATTATCATGAACAGGAAGGCTATTGTCTTTTTACTTGTATTGAAATGATTATTATGACTTTGGTAAGCAAATATAGCTATGCTTTTAAAGTTAAAACTGGTATCATCAATAATCTTTCTTCTAATAATACTAGCTTATTGATGAATAGCTTATTATGATATGGGTCACCATTTTACATTTGCATAGAGCTTAAATCTTGTGGCTACACTGTATTGTATTAATCTGAGGTCAAAGTTATTAATTGTCTTTATATTTGTATCCTCCTTTGCAGATTATACAGGATGTTGAAACACTGTCTGACACAACAAACGAACATCCTTTAGCATTACTAGCTGAACAGACAAAAAAAATTTGTTAAAAACAGTACAGCCGTGTATTTTCCTATATTAACTCTGCGGCATCAGAATGCAAGTGCAGTTGCAGTATCTCTTATTCACAAGCTTTATGGCATCAAACTGGTAAACTTGCATCCTAACATTTCCTCAGCATTCTGACTTGTGTAGAAGTCTAATTATTCTAATTTCCTTAGAAACCATTCCTTGAAAGCGCTGAGCACCTGACCGAGGATGTTGTTTCTGTGTTCCCGGCTGCTGATAATCTTGAGCAAAACTTAATAGCTGTTATCACATCTACCTGTGAAGAGGGCACTGCAGAGGCTTACCTCAAGAAGCTAAATTTGTATAAAGTGAGGGTTGTTTTTTAATATATTTAATATGCTGTACCAAGGATGTAGGAAGTAATATGGGCGACATGTTTTGATGGCATTGAGTTATGAGCAATGTTATCAAAAAGTTGTCATGCACCGCCATGGTGCTTTTCCATGGCAGGATTTTGACAAAACGCCATCGCCATGACGGTTTATGGCAGATTTTGATGGTGTCATTTTGATTGGCTTAGCCCTAAACCCAACCCAATTTCCCAAATGACCCAGTCCATTTGTCCAAAATCCAACCCGTTTTCACATTTGAAATAGGATTTTAATATGTTTTCAGATTTCACTCCTCTGTGAGTGGCTATATTATCCGAGTGGAAGTGTGTGAACTGTGTAAGTAACCTTACTCATCTATCGCACCTTGTATTAAACCTTTTTCCATATATTCCCTTTTTTCTGTTGTGAGATTCACATACGACTAAAGGATTTAGAGCCTCTCATCTAATGTGCTTTTATTAAATTCCCTAGTTTTAACTGCATCATTTTTGTACAATAATTAGTATTTTAATGGAAGTTTCTACACTTATTTGTATTATTCAGATTGAGACTGTATCTGGAACATTGGTGCTGCGATGGGTCAATGCACAACTTGCAATGGAACGAGTCATTCAGCAGGAGGTATCAACTTATACTAACAGTTCATAAACTATTGATATCAGGTTTTGTACTTCTATGTCAAAGAAGAGTTAGGCCAGAGTACGGTACTGCAAAGTTTATGCAGTACTACACTTTTTGGTGCAGTAAAGTTGATATAATACTTTAAATGGATGGTGGAATCTGTTCTTGGTGGTAGGGCATGGTTAAACTTTTAGTAGGCATAGAGTAGGAGAAATCCTTTCTGCATAAACCCTTTTTGCCTTGTCAACACCCAACTCTTGACCTGTCTTAACCTTTTGAAGCTGTAAAGTTGGTGCAACATGATAAAAAAAGGGAATGCTCATACTATAAACACAGACCAACTGTATGTTAAAACACCACAACGGAAACCAAATGTAATTGAACAGAAAATAGATCGAAAAAACTGGAAAGAAACTCCTCTCTCGAGGCCTTGACCTAAAGCCAAAGCAAACTAATATTCTCCACAAAATCCCCTCTCAAACCTCAAGGGTATTTGTAGAGAAAGACTCCAACTAAATCAAATACTAACAAAGTAACAAACTATAATATCTAAAGGATATACATGAATAGAAAGACTCCTAACAAACTATTCCCTCTGTCCCAATGAAAATGACCCACTTTTCTTTTTGGTCAGTCCCAACAAAGGGGACAACAAAGATGCCCATTTCTAAAAATGAAACTACCTCTATCTCTACTTTATTCTCTCTACTACATAAAATCCCACGACGTCCAAGAAAGAGGCCATCTTCCTTGGGATGGAGGGAGTATAATATCTAAAGGATAATCAATCCTTCAAATCTGTATCACAATACCTTCTTCATTATTTTCTTTATGTGTAGCCACTAGCCACTGGCCAGTGCCCCTCTGAAGTTGGATTAGAATAACTGTAATTTGTGAAGTTAGGCTAGTTGATGTGCCTTGATGGCCGAAAGCATGACGTTGGGTTGAATTTCTAATATTGCATATGTTATCTGAGTCCTTGTTAACATGATTTTTGAGTGCATTGTTCTCCGATGAAACAGTATCTCCATACTGGCCAAATATATTACTCCTCTATTAGCCATATGAAAGCCACAAAGCTTTGAGAGAATCTCATGTCATGCTTTAGCTCCATAATTTATGTGGAAATATGATATTGAAAGTGAGTTCTGTGATATAGAATGTTGATATTTGGTGTCTGTATCATACCTGAGCTTATGTTTCTATTCAGTTTCTTGGATAACAACACACAATATATTCAATTTGTGATTACTAGTTAGTAAATAGTAGATCAATTGAGGTGCCCTTTATTTTTTCTTATTTACCCTTCACAGAATAATTGGATAACCATTGTCTGAGAATTGATCTTTTAATCAAAAGTTTACTTTATATCTCTTTATTCCTTATTGTTCTATGCAAATAAGAACTGAACTCTTCTTCTCCATCTTCCTTGTTTTTTCCTTATCTTCTTCAGAATTGGTCTCCAGTCTCAGCACAGCAAAGGCATGGAAGGTCGATCGTTGAGGTCTACAGGATTGTTGAGGAGGTTTGTTTGCTACGATGTTCAGATTTTTCTTGTCTTTCTTACCTGATTTTCACTCCATTCATGAAGACTCTTGTTATATAGCTTCTGTTTTATGATATAGTGTGGTTATAACAAAGTTCTATGGCAAGAGGAGAGATTTCCAACATAATGACTGTTAAAAGGACATTGTTCACTCAAATAAGGTTCTTTAGGTATTTTCTTACATACCATCTGGCCTAACAGACTCAGGGTTATCCAGTTATGCTAACTCCATTATTACAAAGTTTAGTAATTGACAATTGAAGCAATACAATATGATTAAGTTCAAACGCCAATTAGTAGAATTGCTAAGTAATAAGGTTATATAGATACTTATAGGCATTTGCCCAAGCACCTTCTGTTAAGGGGAGAGACGACCTGTGCACGAACTGTTTGTTCATATGCCAGACACAGTAATAACTATCTATTTGTATACTTATTACCCACGCAAGCCAATTTTGATGGTTTTTGTAGTATATCGGAGTAGTATCAAAACCCTCCCCTAAATCCTCCACTCAAAGCAAATCCTTCGATCAACATAATTAAGCAGGATTATTTACCAGTAGCATAGCAGAATAACTAAATAAATATGCAGTGAACGTTATGATAAAAATTAAGGATAGAAATAATGTTACAATCATGTTATAATAAAAGTCAATTGAGAGCCCATTTGTTGATTTTGTCTGCAGACAGTTGATCAGTTCTTTGCTCTTAAAGTTCCAATGAGGCCTGGAGAGCTCAGAAGCCTCTTTCGTGGCATTGACAGTGCATTCCAAGTGTACACCAAGCATGTCGTGGACAGTCTAGGTATTGTAATCGTGCATGTGATTTCAATTTGATCCTGTCTTTTGGTTTCTGTTTGTATTACATAAGGCCCAGTTTGCTTTACAACGAGCTTTGTGAATTGGTATAAAGTTGAGTAGTGTTTGTGGCATCCAATTGTATGTCCCTAGCTTGCGCACTTGTTTGTCTGTTTTTTTATTAAATTAGATCTGGAAGAATATGTCTGGGGTGCTTAATACCATTTTATTCAAATACATGTATTTCTTACTTGTGGCTTTGGATACATGGATCCAAGTTTATGATTTAACAACTTTTATTCAAGCTTCAGCTTGATATCATGAAACTCTTTATTCTACTGCAGCTGAAAAGGAAGACATAATTCCACCCGTGCCCACTCTTACCCGATTTCGGAGAGAAAGTGGAATCAAAGCTTTTGTGAAGAAGGAATTGACAGATCAAAGGCTGCCTGATGTCAGAAAATCTAATGATATCAATGTTTTAACAACACCTACCCTTTGTGTTCGATTAAATACTCTTTATGTAAGTTGGAGCTGCTTTTCTAACCTTTATGACAATGTCATTTTCTCAACTTCCTTATACCTTCGGATACGCTTGATCACAATAAAGATTGATGTAGAAGGATCCTTGTTAGTATGCCTTGGATTTGTTTCCTAATTGGGATAGGACTATGTTTCCAAATTAGGATAGGATCTCATGTGTGCCTATTAATATGTGAGTAGAGCACATAATTCTGAGATCGTGATCTTAGATCTGAAATCTGTAACTGCAGTCATAATACAATTTGTTCTCCGTTCTTGCCCGTGGATGTAGCCAATTGGCGAACCATGTAAATTTTGTGTCTCTTTACGTTCTTTCGTTTGTCGATTACACAATTGCCCTATTTGTCACAACAATCCTGATTAGGTTGACTTAAGGAAAAAGGGTCCATCTATTCACAATAAATAGCTTTACATTTTCACTCAGATTTGCTTTAGGACCAGTAGCCACTGGTGGATTTTAGACGATTCTTTGTTGTCTCGGCTGAACAATGTCGTATTTCTTTTAGGGTGAATCATGAATTTTTCAGGTGTGTCAATTGCGTACTCCTAAAGTTGAAGTCAGCTGAAGACACTTTTGGTTTAGTGGCAAAAGAAATAGGGATCAATTATAAAAGCCACTCATTTTTTATAATCATGTACCATTGTGTGCAATTATTGTTGGGTTATTTTCAACTGATTGCTATTCTACAATAGCGCATTTGGCTCATTTGACCAAAATTTATTTGAACTAGACCTACCACTGATCTATTCTTTTCCATCTGATTCCTTTCCTCTACCTGAAGTATTTATCAGGAACATCTTCTATCTGTTTGTTCATGCCTATATACATATTGCTTTTGATGTATTCGTAATTATGTACCATCTAAACTAATGCAAGCCTTTTGCCAACCTTAGTATGCGATCAGCCAACTCAATAAATTGGAAGACAGCATTTCGGAGAGATGGTCTAAGAAGCATCATAGTCATACAATAAGTAAGTAATGTGTACTTATTTTTCGTTGCAAATTGTTGTTTGTAATCTGTTATGAGACACCTTTTTTTTGAGAAAGGAAGACAGACTATATTTTAAGTAGTTAAATGCATTGCTTTCTCCTAGAGCCAATATTTAATAAATCAATTGAGTTCTTACAGGGGTAAATATACCCACATTGGTCTACTAACTCTCCAATTCAACCTTTCTAAAGAATGACATATTCTTGGTGGCTCATATTTTGTAATATAACTCTTTTAGCTGATTTCGTTGTCAGTTCTCTACTTATTATTGTTAGTTATTTATTATTTCTTTATTAGTTAGTTGTTATAGTAAGAAGTCTAGTTCTTAGAGAGAGCTTTTATCTTTAGAGTTGGAGTTAGTTTAGGAGTCCTTGTTCGATTAGGAGTCTGTCAGTATGTTATAAAAAGTAGGGCTATGTTTCCTATGTTTTATTCGTCAAGAAATATAGTTTGAGCTCAGCGTATTTGCTGTGGTCCTTATCAGAGGAGCGGCTTCTTCAGAGGAGACTTTATCTTTTGTTTTTCTGTTCTATCGCCGTTATTTCTGTTCATTGATTCTATTGTTGTTATTTTCTGCTCTTTCCTTTTTGTTTATTTCTGTTCTTTCCAGCTTCTACCGCCCATCGTCTATCATCTACTCTGTGTTTCTTAATTTCTTGCCATTCTTCCTGTCTTTTCCTAGTGATTCTTGTGTTCTAAGTCTGCAAAGATTTTATATACAACTTTGGAACACTTTGGCTGGATTCTTGTCGAACCTATAGCAAGCACTTGGAGATACCAATGCTAGTGCACTTAAAAAATAGAATATATTTACTGATTCCTTTCATATTAACAACTTTTATATTGCTCCTCCTATTCTCCATTTTCAGAAAAACTAGTAAATAGTAACTCAATGAATTCCACCCAAAAGGATGGTTTCGATGGAAGTAGAAAAGATATCAATGCTGCTATGGACCATATGTGTGAATTTACTGGTATGTCTCATACATAGTGTATCTCTGAAGTTTGCAATATATGCACTGTATGCTAATGATTTCTGCTTGTACTTGTAGGAACCAAAACAATTTTTTGGGACTTGAGAGAGCAATTCATTGATGGTCTCTATAAGCCAAGTGTTGCTCAGTCCAGGCTGGAAAATGTGATTGAGCCTCTTGATATGGTATGATCTTTTGAAGTTGGGAAGAAAATGTTTTTTTTTAATATTTTATTTATTTATTTATTTGGATTAAATTTGTCCAAATGGCATTCATTTAATTCTTGTATTTTCTGTCGCCTGTAAGTTTTGCATCCTACCTAGCCTCTACTGATATTCCAAATTAAGACCTTGAGTAACTAATAGACTGCCAAAGGCTAGCTATGAGATGTATGAATGTTTTTGAAACATTCCGTATCATTCATAAATACTCCTTCCATCCCACAAGAATATGCACTCTTTCCTTTTTAGTCCGTCCCACAAGAATGTGCACTTTCTAATTTTGGAAACTCTTTTCTCACTAATAAGGTGGGACCCATTCTCCACTAACAATACTTTAACTACCTTTTCTATCTACCTCTCTTTTACTTTACCAATTTTGTATTAAAACTGGTGCTGAACCCAAAGTGCATATTCTTTTGAGATGGAGGGAGTTAACACTTCAAAGCAAAGGAAAATGTGACGTATTACCCTACAATTAAACATAGAAATCTCAAGGATATTTTCAGCCTGCTCCAGAAGCTCTGATATGTAAAGTTTCTTTTCAAACCCAACTTTATCATGAAGAGAAACTCTTGAGGCTGACATACAGATTTCATTATAATGGTTGCAGGTACTCAGCAAGTTGTGTGATATCATAGTAAAACCTCTTAGAGATCGTGTAGTAACAGGACTTCTTCAAGCATCCCTGGTTTGCTACTCTACCTTGATTGTCTAAACTGGCGGAGTTGTAGAAATAATAGAGTCATCAATTGATATAATCTACTTCGTACCAGGATGGCTTAATCCGTGTGATACTAGATGGAGGTCCGTCACGTATGTTTACTCCAGCTGATGCTAAGTTTATGGATGAAGACTTGGAGGTTTTAAAGGTTAATCATAGAAGTTGTCAGTTGTGTGAGAGACTTGTTTTGGCTCCATCATCACAGCTAACGAGAAATATGAACTAATTATGTTTTCATAATAATTATCTACATAACACTGTAGGAGTTTTTCATATCTGGAGGAGATGGGCTCCCAAGAGGAGTTGTGGAAAACCAAGTAGTTCGTGCCCGGCAGATTATAAAGTTAGTATGGAATCAGCACACTGTGGTAAACTTCATTAATCTTGTGCTTACACATGAACCATACTAGGGTCTTTAAACACGAAACACTATTTTCTGACATTGTGCATCAGTTCAGGGCTAAGGAAATATAAATGAACAAAGAAAAAAGATAATATCTGATATTTATGAACGTGTAACATGCACGTTTGTCTCTCTTTTTTATTTATCATCTCATGTGTTCGCTGTTGGGATGCAGACTCGAGAATTGATAGAGGAGTTGAGATCTGCTAGTGAGATGGAAGTGCAGGGTGGAAGAGGTAAACTGGGTGCAGATTCAAAGACCCTTATTAGAATTCTCTGCCGCAGGGGTGATTCAGAGGCTTCTCACTTCCTCAAGAAGCATTACAAAATACCAAAATCCGCAGCTTAGAACATCTCTGTTTCTTGCTTGTGAAGAATGTTAGGCTGCTCTGTAATTACATAATGCGTTTGTAAATTTTTATTGTATTTTTGACCTGGAATATGATGTTAATTTATTAAATTATTTGTATTGTATTTTTAAAGGAAAATATTGCATCAAGGTTGGATTTTCTTATCAACTTGTTAGGAGCCCAACACTGAATAGAGATCAAGTTGCAACAGTTAAAAACAGCACTTTGGAGCAATAATGTTAACTAGGTTCACTTTGCCACCAGTATTAAATCCCCAAATTACCACATCAATTAACAATAATGTTAGAGATCAAACTCTACATCTCTCCACATTCTGCAATGACACAAGCAAGTTTGGGCCGGTTGTTGGGTCCGGTGGCTACATTCTCAATCTTCCTCACGGTCAAAAGACCATCGCCAATCACGCGCTGCATCAGAATGAGGGTTTTCAGCAGAGATAAATTCAACAGCTTGTGCTAATGAATAATGCTGGCAGGATAGAATGGATAAATAACTAGATCATGAGACAATAGCAATGAAAGTACACATACCCCGAAGACTACGTGTTTGTTGTCAAGCCAATCGCACTTCGCACAAGTGATGAAGAACTAACATAATGAGGAAAATACACATTTAGAAAAGTAAGTAGTAAGGAAAGTATGCATTTTAGGAAAACTATGTGACCATTTTTTTTGGCCTTAGCATCCACATTATTCCTACAGTTCGACTTTGCATGAGAGAACAGAATATAACTGGATATGGTTTGTCCAAACTTAAACATGTCTAAAAAGATGTTTACCTGACAACCATTAGTATTCGGCCCGCTATTAGCCTGTCAAAAACAATAGAACAGTCTACTCAGGTCGAGATAGTAATTTGTTTATGCATCCCACAATGGCAATTCAAGTGATAAAATAATAAAATATCTTATTACAACAATGATAAAACTATTTGATACACGGTTTAGCATCAATAGAAATATAAATGATGACTGTAACAAAGAAAGAATCATCTCATTTGTAAAAAACAATTGACTTGCTTCCTGAGGCAAAAGAAATAATCTATTTACACGTTAAGCAAAAAGTTATACTACAAACTTATTGCAAAGAGAATTTCCAAGTCACACTTCAGTTCCTTTCACTTACAACACTACCTTAACCACAAAAGAATTCAACTTACAAAGTAAATACAATGCATCATACCATTGATAGTAGGCCAGGTCCAGTGTGTTTAGCTATAAAATTTTCATCATCAAGTTTACTTCCATAAATTGATACACAGCCACTACCATCACCCTGCCAAGAAAGAACATATAAACTTGATCAATAAATATGCAATTCATGTGCAAATCATGTACAAGACCCTTCTAATCATGCTAGATATCAAAGTGTTAAAAGTAATTCATGTATTCAACTATTTAACAATGGAATAAATGGTTATCGTGTTTGAACTTGATAGCAAAAAATAGTTATTTCAGTTGTTCAAAGTGGTTTCATCGATTGGATTGAGGTCTTGTATGCGAATAGGTTGAACTCAGATAGTAGATTATACCGACGTCACAAAAAACATGGATTTAAACAACAGTGCATAAGTTATGGTCAAGGGAATGTTGGCTTATGATTAGTTTTCCGATTAACTTAATAGTTCAAATGCCTACTCAAAACAGCATATTAAAGGGATCAGGATAGGATGAGAGAGAGGAGACACCTTAAGAAAATCACCAGCTTGTATCATGAAGTCCTTGATTACTCTATGGAACTGACACCCCTTATAACCGACAGGTAATCCAGCTTTCCTGTAAAAGAAACCAACAAAGATACATGGCCAAATTTAAATGAGAATAACTGTCAACTTTGGAACAAGATGCAATTGAAATTAATGAAAAAAAAATGTCAAAGTTTAACAAAAAATAATCCAGTGCACAGAAGAATTGACCAAAGTATCAGCAGCAAGTTGTTCCTGCTATTTTTTTACAAAATTATTTACAGCATTCAACTTCAAAGCCTCTTCCACACTCTCAGATAGAAGGATTAGAAAAGTTTCACTGTAATTTAGAGTACAGAATAGTGGAAGGCCTAATATTCAATGAAAAGTGGATTTCACCCATCAAAAGTTTTTGCAATACAAGGGAATCTCTCTAAACTATATGACTTCTTTGAAGACGAATATTGTTCTTCTACAAAATTTAGCATTTCAATGCTTAGGATTAGTTTTATAACAATAACTCTACCACGACTCAAGATTTTTAACCGATCTTCGCATATAATATCCGAATGGCATTTTGTAAAGTCTTTTTTCATGTAGTATAAAAGAGTTGCAGATTCCTAGCCTGGAGGAAACAATAACCCTATAGATTTTGTAGCCTCATTGGTCCTAAAATTTAACAGTGTCGGATACAAGGACAAAACATTTAAACATTCTGGAACGGTACAAGAATAAAGAGGTCAGAAACTCATTATATTAGCACGAAAATAGAGTTACGAACCTGTACTCACCCGTGCAGAATTGCCTAAAACACAAGAAAAACAAACATTAGTAAGAAAGGGACAACAACTTAAATAAGAGAAAATACTGAAGAAAGTAAAGAAAATTGAAATGGAACACCAGCTTGTCCAACAACTTATATAGCTTTGTATAATACTAATACTAATAACATAAATAAACAGTTTTTAACCTAAAAAAAAAATGCATATGGTCTTCCAAACCCCTTCAACAAACTTGAATAAATTAATCAAGTAGTACTTGCTAACTTATCGTGCTTCAATTTTAATCCAATTTTCAACTTCCCTAACTACACTATGGTGCAATCATTCTAGCATAAGCTCAATTATTTTAAACTTGTAAACAAATCCAACATTTTACAAGTTCAAGAAACATCAAAATCAAAATCATCTCGAAATATTTGAAGCGTTGAATAAAGCTTTACAGTTAAAATGGTGAGGTTAAAAATAACCGGAAATTTTCGGCGGTTTTGGGGGCAATATCAGCAAAGAGCTCCATCTTGATGCGGCCAGCAGGAATGTTGCCGATGGTGACATCGAAGAATACGATTGGGTTTTTAGGGTTTGGCGGGCGCTGGTGCCACTCCACTCCCGCTCCTCCTCCGCCGCCTGCCGCTGCCATCAAATTAATTTAGGAAATACTATTAATTTCATGAGATATAATATAATAAAAATGTTTGGTCAAACTTGAAAAATTATGAGATAATTGTAACTAATATATTATGAAGTTGCTTTGGTTTATGTCACTTTTACGTACAGTATCAAAATTCAAATTTAAAACCAACTTAAGAGTTTGCAGTTATCACATCCATTCCTGTTGAAATTAAACTAAGGTGGCAGCCGGAATGCGGGCAAAATTTTTAGGATGACAAATGTTTGAATGCATAATTGGTAAAGTATGATATAAATAGAAAAAAATAATAATTGAGATATTGTTAATGAAGAATAAGGTCCTCTCCTTAAAAAGAAAATAATTACTAATAATATAAATGTGCTATTTGTATGGAAAAGTAAAAAAAATAATTCTATCTATGATAAGTACTAAAAAAACAACATCATTTCATTTATGTAATTATTTTCAAAATTCTAACCTAATCCCATATAACATCTCGTCTCACCCGCATGATTGATCCTTGTTGGATCTCCCAATCAGACAAAGGAAATGATTGTCATACTTGGCATTAACGGTACCGGTAAATACCACTAGTGATTTAATCAATCTTAACATCGAAGCTATCGTGTCGAGACCATCTCAACCACACCTTTGAAGAACTACCGATTAAATAGTGATAAGCTCTCAGATGTCTCAAGAACGCGGGCTCCTTAGGCTTGTCAAAGCTCGGAACTCCAATGAGTTTAGACTAGAGTTCACAATAGTAGAGTCATTTCATTTTCTGCTCGGAAAGTGTAACAATTAATGACTGCTCAAACTAAAGCGTTTTTATTGATCAGCACAATATATGGGGCACTCGGCATGTTATTTTGGCAACACATCCATGATTCATCCGAAAACCAGAGAGGAAAGCACACATATTTATTTATTTAAGTTTAGAGGGATAAAAAGTTGGGAATCGTAGTTGTCGAATAATATTTGGACAAGTTTAAGAGAATGAGACGTCAAATTGTCAATGAGTATAGTCCCAGCTGCAGCAGCCTCCACACTACATTCCATGCACCCAACCCAATTCCAACCTCTACTTAATATCTTCCCACCTTGTTATTTCACATGACAACTTCTAATTCAATAAATAAAAAAATAGATATGTACCAAATTCATTGTATTAGACTTGAACCTAAGAGACAAAAATCATCTTTTGTTCTTACCTCTACAAAAATTTACTATTGATAATCTTGAACAATAAAACAAAACAAAACAAAATAAATAGATAGATAACCGTAACCATTATATAAATTTCATGAATGGAACTTCATGAACTTCTATTATGGCATCTGAGTTGGATCGTTGGACAAAGATTGAAAATTTAACTTCTTATCATTCTCATAACTTTTGAAATTAAAAATTAAATTAATCATTTTTCACGTTTTTGTAATTGTCTCATTGTCAAATTTTGGATGACATAAGTAATGACGTGACAATCGAGTTTTCTACAAAAATAACACATTCGATGAACAGAACGACATCGTCGATGATACTTAAAACGACAAAGTTGCATAAATAGACAATGATCGATTCTCACTATTGCCGTGTGGTTGCAACATACCTTGGGAGATGGACTTATGGCAGGACAGTGGGTTATGACCTCTCCCTTTGCGGGCCACTGCGTATTCTGATTGAACACCCCTCACAATACTGTCGGGTCGAGACGTGGGAGGCCATGGGGTTGAGATTTCAACCTTTTGCATAAGTGATATTAGTAAATATAAACAACCAAATGAATATTGTGGCAAAGCTAGAAAACTGCAGTCACTTAAGGCTGCCATTGAATGATAAGTCAATCATCAAGAAACCTAGGAAATCCAATCATATGATATTTGAATGTCTTTTTTCCAACCTTCATATATATTTCCCCTGTCACCTCAAATATTTAGTATCCTTCCAAGAAACAACCCTTACTTACAAGCCATATACTATATAAATATGCTATCTCTAACTTTGCTCTCAAATTAAACACACAACACAATGGATCACAAGAAGAAGAAGCGCAACCAATCACTCAAAGTAGTCTACATCTCTAGCCCCATGAAAGTCACGACCAGCGCCGCCAGGTTCCGGGCGCTGGTGCAGCAGCTCACCGGGAAAAACTCCGACATCGCCCCCTACATGGATTCCGACGGCGGCGCCCTCGTCGACTACCGCGACCACGACGGCACGCTGCTCCCGGACCGGCCTCCGCCCTCTCTCTCTAATTCCGACACGTCGGATTCTCTGCAGGGGGCTGTCGATGATGTCTTCGCTTCCCAATTCTCCGGGATTTTCTCGCCGGAGATGGCCGACGTGTTAGGGACCTATCATGACTTGATCATCTGAAACTTTCTTTTTTTCTAAGATGCTTGCAATTAATTAAGGTGTGTTCATGTCAACTAGTAGGCGTCTAATTCTTGAGCTGAATATATATACTAGTTAACTTATTTTCCCAACATTTATGTCCGATCTTACAAAATTGACGATAAAAAATTAAAATGACTAATCGTTCTCGCTAACCTCTTTACCAATCAAGCAACGGTTATAACTATTCAAGGTTTATTATTTCCATATACTTGTGTTATCCACAAATGAGATCATTTTGTGTGGGCCGAGAGAATATATAATTTCTCGTCCTCTTTCCTTAAATAACTATAATTATCTTTCTTTAACTCACAATTATCTCACTTTTATAAACTCAACCGTTCAAATATGTTTCTCGTAATAGTAATTTAATCACGTTTGAAAATAAAATATTAAATTGTAAACTTTTATTTTTTTTCTCAATTATCTCATCCACATACGAAACGATATTTTTTGATAGTGCTCAAAAAGACGTTATTTCATTCAAGTTATTTTCTCTATATTTCCTTACCTTTTTTTTTTCTTTTCTTACCAAATTACGTTGTTTTAAAATAATCAAAATACATTATTTTATATATGGATTTGTATATGGATGAGATAATTAAGAAAACATTGAAATATTGTAATTTTACAATTTTCAAACACCGAACAAATCTAAAACCAATTTCATAATTGAAATAATTAGTATCCCAAATTCAGAATAGTGGTTTTCAATAGCATATGTATACATGACAACATCGCATGTTGTTCATCAATCTTGTTTCCTCTAGTGTAGCCCGTTAACATGTGGGCTGGCCCGAATAGCCCGCCAAATTTATAGGGTTAGGGCTGAGAATTTCTTGCCCGATAAAATTAAAACTCGATTAGCCTGCACCTGATTAACCCGCAACCCGTTAGGACCAGATCCGAAAACCCGATAGGCTAGCCCGAAAACTCGATAAAATTTCTATTATTCTATTTTTTTACTCTTAATCCGACACTTCATTGATTAATTTTATAATATAGATAACTAAAAAAATAATTTCAATATTAAATATATAAATTATATATTGAATTTTTATTAATATAATAATTTTTGAATAAATTAAAAACATCAAATTCACTAAAAAAGTATTTAAATTTCTAAAAAATGCATTAAAATTTCACGAAATGTCTCAAATATTAGTATCTGATCATGTTTATGATTGAATTTAAGTATATATCTCAAATTTATCATAATTAAATATTTTACATTTTATGAATATAACTAATTTTTGTCATTATTTATTGGATTAATCGCACGTTAATCTTATCAGTAGCAACCCGATTAACCCGCTGGGCTAGCCTGAATCCCGAGCTTTTAGGGTTATGGTTGAACTTTTATATCCCGAAAGAAATCACAACTTGATTAGCCCGCACCCGATTGACCCGCAATCCAAGTAAGATTGGCCCGAAACTCAATGGGCCGACCCTATTGACATCCTACCTAAACGATCCAAGTAACATATGGACCCGCTTGAAATAAATGTCTTCATGTCAAATTTGTCTCATTACTTTATAACTTTATTGAACTTCTCGAATTCAACTATATATATCTTGTGAGAATGTAGCTCATTGAATTCAAAGTTAAATTTGGTTCTTCAAAATCAATGGAAGCTTCCCACTTTAAATTAATGCAAATTAAAGCGTCACAAAAGTTTAAATATCTTTAGGGCCACTTTATAATATTTTTAGCAACGCCTAACTTTGGAATCTTCCTAAAAGCTAAAAACAAGAAAGAGAAAAAATAAGCATAGACGTAAATTTGGAATGTGATGTAATATCAAGTCAGCAATCAAATTCGTTTGCCATCTTACAAAGTTACAATTTTATTTAAACTTGGTTTGGGAGTTTAATAAAATCATATTTATATTTGTTGAAATCTAGCTTGGTCAATGCAGTTTGACCGAATTGTATGAATAATAAAAGATTTAATTTTGTAAACTTAAATATTATAGAATCTGTTGGGATTTACGCACACAAGGCTTTCACACACTCAAGAAGATCACACACACACTCACTGTTGTATGAGATCACACAATGCAGAAACACACACACTCACACTTTGAGTATTGAAGATGATAATCTTGGAGAGAAACTGGAAAACTCTTTATTGATTAAACTACTCTAAACTACATACACGGTTATGAGCTATTTAAAGCTCTACAAACAAGTAGCAACTGCTACTAACTAACTACAACAAGGATCAAGAAAACAAGAAGAATAACCGCTACACTTCGGCTAACTAACTGCTTCTTCCTTCTCGGCTCAGACCGAACTGGTTGCTTCTTCCTTCTCGGCTCAATACCGAACTCCCTTCTCGGCTCAAGACCGAACTCTCTTCTCGGCTCATTCCAGCTCAAAGCCGAGCTTCCTTACCGAGCTTCCTTACCGAGCTTCCTTACCGAGCTCCCTTCTAGCCGAGCTTACCGAACTCCTTTCTAGCCGAGCTTACCGAACTCCTTTCTAGCCGAGCTTACCGACTTCTGCCTTCTTCTTCCAACTGAAATGAGCACTCCATTATTACAATTCTCCACCTGAGGGCTCATCTCAGTTCTTGCACAAACATTGATCAACTTCTTGCAATGATCAAACTTGTCTCTACCTAGAGACTTTGTTAGCATGTCAGCCGGATTGTGCAAGGTGTTAATCTTAATCACCTTCACTCTCCCCTTTTCGATCTCATCTCGAATAAAATGCAACTTTATGTCTATGTGCTTGCTCCTTTCATGAAAACCCGGATGTTTAGCCAAGCACATAGCTGAGCTGCTGTCACAATGAATCACCATTGTCTTTTGGTCAAAACCAAAGTCAGAAATCACTCCCTGAATCCAAAAGCTCTCCTGTACAGCTGCAGTGAGAGCTATATACTCTGATTCTGTTGTTGAGAGAGCAACAACACTTTGCAACCCTGATTTCCAGCTGATTACAGTTCCAAACATGGTGAAAAGATAACCTGTTTGGGACTTCCTGTTGTCCAGGTTTGCAGCATAGTCTGCATCACAATAGCCCTGCACAACCTCCTCAGATTCACCTTCCCAGCCATTGAAGACAATCCCCCAGTCCTTAGTTGACTTCATGTACCTCAATATCCACTTAAGAGCATTCCAATGCTCCTTCCCCGGGTCTGCCATGTATCTGCTAGTCACTGAGATAGCATGAGCAAGATCTGGTCTTGTACAAATCATAGTATACATAACACTTCCAACCACACTAGCATAAGGGATAGCCTCCATCTCACCAGCCTCTTGCTTAGTTTTAGGGGCCTGCTCCTTTGAAAGCTTAAAACTCTGGGACAGAGGAGTTGATGCAGCTTTTGCATTTTCCATTTTGAATCTCTGCAAAACTTTCTCAATATAGTCAGTTTGCAGCATCCACAGCTTCTTGCAGCCTCTATCTCTCTGAATATGTATGCCTAGGATCTTCCTTGACTCTCCTAGATCCTTCATTTCAAAGCTTGACTTCAGATCTTGTTTAACTTTCTGAATTTCTGTCATAGAAGGCCCTGCAAGTAGCATATCATCCACATAGAGTAATAGGTAGGCAATGGGAGTCTTGCCTGCCTTCTTGATGTAAATGCAATCATCATATTCTGACTTGGAGAAGCCAATCTTCTTCATCTGTGCATCAAACTTCTTATTCCACTGTCTAGGACTTTGCTTAAGTCCATAAAGACTTTTTTGTAACAGGCACACCTTGCCTTCTTCTCCAATCTTCACATAGCCCTCTGGCTGTTCCATGAAGATAGTTTCCTCTAGATCTCCATTTAGGAAGGCTGTCTTCACATCAAGCTGTTGTAGCTCCCAGTCAAGCTGATTCACCACAGCCAATAGGATCCTAATTGAAGTGTGCTTCACAACAGGTGCAAACACTTCATTGAAATCGATTCCCTCCTGCTGTGTAAAGCCTCTAGCCACCAGCCTTGCCTTGAACCTGACTCTATCCTTATCAGTGGTCTCAATCTTTCTTTTAAACAACCACTTACAGCTTACCAGCCTCCTTTCCTTACCATCTGTACTCAGCTTGGATTTGTCCACCAAAATCCATGTTTTGTTCTTGAGTAAAGACTCTATTTCCTCATTCATGGCTTCAATCCATCTTTCTCTATCTTTACTCTGCATAGCTTCTTTATATGTGAGTGGATCTGCGCCATCAATACTTTCAGCTGCACACAGAGCATAATACACAACATCAGAGAACTTTGTTGGTGGCCTTGTTTCTCTTCTAACTCTGTCCCTTGCAAGCTGATAGTCTCTGATAGAGTCTGATATAGACTCACCAGCCTGGTTGCCCTGAGTTGGAGCCTCTTCTTTATCTGAATCAGACTCACTCCCTGAGTCAATAACTCCACCTGCTCCTAGGCCAACCCCCACAGGCTCCACCTTGAAGAAATCACCCTCATCTTCACTGGAGTCCAGCTTATCTTTCAGGTATGGCATCTGATCCTCCAAGAACACCACATCCCTACTCACCAAGACCTTCTGCTTACCGGGCTCAATACACCAGAGCCTATACCCCTTAACACCCCTCTGATACCCCAACATAATACATTTCAGAGCCCTAGCTTCAAGCTTGCTTTGCCTAGCATGAGCATAGGCCACACACCCAAACACCTTGTACTTTGAGTAGTCACTATGAGCTCCATACCACATGTAATCAGGAGTTTCAGATTTCAGGGCAGTAGATGGGCATTTATTGATGAGATAGGCTGCTGTATACACAGCCTCACCCCAGAATCTGCTGCTCAAACCAGAACCAAGAAGTAGGCACCTCACCCTCTCTAGGATTGTCCTATTCATCCTCTCCACAACACCATTTTGCTGAGGATTACCAGGAACAGTCCTATGCCTCTTCATACCCTTCTCTTTACAAAACAGATCAAACTCAGCAGACAAGAACTCTAGGCCATTGTCTGTTCTTAAGCATTTAACACTTCTACCCTTCTCTAGCTCAACCTCCTTACACCATATCTTGAACTTTGTGAGTGTTTCAGATTTTTCTTTAAGAATATATACCCACAACTTCCTTGTATAGTCATCAATGATAGCTAGATAATACTTTCCTCCACCAATTGAACACACCGGTGAAGGCCCCCAAAGATCACTATGTATGTAGTCTAAAGGGGCTGTAGAAGAGTGAATACCTGTAGGATAGGGTGCCTTCTTAGCCTTTCCAAGTATACACTGCTCACAGGGGTTCATCTTGTTGAAATCTCCAGAGATCAGACCCTTCTTGATGAGTTCTTTCAAGCTTCCTTCAGCTGGGTGGCCCAATCTCTTGTGCCATAGCATTATGGAATCATCTGACACTGCATTGCTTTCTCCATCAACAGCCTTAGCCTTCAGATAATAGAGAATATGCTCTCTGTCAGCCTCCATCATCACTGCATCTCCAGATTTAACAAACAATTTTCCTTGACTCATCAATATGGTGAACCCTTTCTGCTCCAGCATTCCCAATGAGATGAGATTCCTCTTCACTTCTGGAATATACCTCACCCCAGTTAGGATCTTTATAGAGCCATCTTGTAGGCTTAGCTTTACCTTCCCTATTCCTCTGATCTGACAAATGTGATTATTACCCAGCACCACAGTGCCGGCTGCTTCTTGAAGGTCATGAAACCAGCTCCTATTTGGGCACATATGGAAGCTGCACCCTGAGTCCATAATCCACCTATGACTGACCCCACTGTCACTAATATTCATGAGTTGAGCCGGGGGATCAGCACTCTCCACACAATCAGATTGGTTGTGTCCCTCAGAGGCTATCTTTCTCTTCCATGCATGACAATCTTTCTTCAAATGTCCAGGTTTCTTGCACCAATAGCAAGCTCTGGTTTCCTTCTGAGCATCAGAACTTGAGGGTTTAGAGCCCTCAAACTTCTTCTTGAAGTTCTGCTTCTTGAACTTCTTCACATTCAAGGCCTCTGCAGCTTGAACATTGGAGCTTGCAGAGCCTCTGTTGGCTGTCTTCTGGAGTTCTTTGGCCATCAAGGCTGAATAGACTTCTGCATAGGTGATAGGTTTATCTCTTCCATAGATAATTGCATCACTTAGCTGGTCATACGAGCTAGGCAAGGCATTCAATGTGAGAATGGCCTTATCCTCATCTGAAATCTTGACATCAACAGATCCCAGGTCATCAATGATCTTGTTGAACTCCTCTAGCTGCTCAATGATGGACCTATCTCCAGAAAAACTATAGGCATACAGCCTCTTCTTGAGATACAGCCGGTTAGCCAAGGATTTGGCCAAGTAAACTTCATCTAACTTGTCCAAGATCTCCACCGCAGTCTTGGCTTCTTGAACTTCCCTCAAGACCTTATCTCCAAGGCACAGAATCACTGCAGAATGTGCCTTGAGCTGCATCTCCTCCATCTTTGCCTGAGCTTTATCATCAAGCACTGGAGCCTTTCCTTTCTCCTCTGGTTTTGCAAGAACTGCGGCCAAGCCTTGTTGAATCAAAACCGCCTTCATCTTCATCTTCCACAGGCTATAATCATTCTTGCCTGTGAACTTTTCTGCATCAAGCCTTGCTGCCATCTCTGAAACCGTTTAATCCTCTGCAAATCAGCTTCAATATCCCTTTCCCACAGACGGCGCCACTTGTTGGGATTTACGCACACAAGGCTTTCACACACTCAAGAAGATCACACACACACTCACTGTTGTATGAGATCACACAATGCAGAAACACACACACTCACACTTTGAGTATTGAAGATGATAATCTTGGAGAGAAACTGGAAAACTCTTTATTGATTAAACTACTCTAAACTACATACACGGTTATGAGCTATTTAAAGCTCTACAAACAAGTAGCAACTGCTACTAACTAACTACAACAAGGATCAAGAAAACAAGAAGAATAACCGCTACACTTCGGCTAACTAACTGCTTCTTCCTTCTCGGCTCAGACCGAACTGGTTGCTTCTTCCTTCTCGGCTCAATACCGAACTCCCTTCTCGGCTCAAGACCGAACTCTCTTCTCGGCTCATTCCAGCTCAAAGCCGAGCTTCCTTACCGAGCTTCCTTACCGAGCTCCCTTCTAGCCGAGCTTACCGAACTCCTTTCTAGCCGAGCTTACCGAACTCCTTTCTAGCCGAGCTTACCGACTTCTGCCTTCTTCTTCCAACTGAAATGAGCACTCCATTATTACAGAATCTGTCTACATATATACTGAGTAGATGGTCATGAATATTCATTTTCTCTAAATCAATTAATGATAAGTAAGAAATAGTGAATTACAGTTTGTGACTAAATAGCAAGATGAAGTTTTGAAATGAATTAATATGTTAATTAATCTCGCATCGAAAAATGAACCTTCTTAAATCAAGTATTTATGAGTTTTCATTTCTACGTGTAACAATTATGTGCACAAATGACGGATTGTGAATCCCACACGCATGCGTGCAGCTGGCTCGCCTCGCGCCAGGTGTCGGCCGACACTCAGACAAGCGGCGTTCACTTGAATTCGAGTATTGACAATTAGTGTTTGGAATATTTTTTGGGAATGATAATTGGTCTTAGTTTGAGACCTACTTAATTCGTTTAGACCAATCACGAGAGCTTCTCCCGCGCGTCTCATGAGACTGATGATATCTATGCTACATAATTGTTGTCTTGATGTTGATGCGAGGAGAACTTGAGAAGGTCTTTTTAATGAGTTTTTTTCATAAATCCCCTGAGCCGGCCTGTCATTTAGAATATTAGCTCCAAGTTATTGATGGATAGTGGTTTCAAGTAGTGCATGTTATTTGGTATTGGATGTTGGCAAATTTGGAAGAACTGGGGTGTCGTTGTCTATAAAGGGGAGCGGATGAGTTCGACAGGATTTTGGTAAAGATAATGACTACAACAAAGAGTGTAGAGGAGGCTATATCAGTGGAAGTATGGATGTTCCTCGAGAGTCTATCCTAGTGCGTTGGCTTCCTTTAGCTAGCTAGATACAACTACCTCGGTTTCTATATCTCTTACTTTACCAATTTTAATGCAAAATTTGTAATGTAAAATAGATAGAAAGAAGAGTATATTAGTGAAAAATGAGCTCTACCTTATTAGAGAGGAAGAAATTTTTTAAAATAAAGTTTTCATTTTTAGGGGACGGAGGGAATATATGAGTGGCTATACAATATTTTTTTATCATGACATATTATTATTAACCATATAATGATTACAATTTATGTTAAAATATAAATATAGTTAACAATAGTAAGATGATCTTATGGATTTTATATAATATAAAAATATGTATTAAATTTATCAATTTCAAGAAATTAAAATACCGATTCAAATTAAGGATCGTAATCTTATTTTATACAATTGAAATATGATTATGTTGATAGTAAAACGTCAACTATAAAACTAAGAAAATAAACTTTAGTAGCGACATAATTATATAGTATTTTTATACTAACTTAATTATAAAAAGTAACGAAGATAAAACTTGAACATGATACATAAAGACATACGCAATTAATTATAAACATAGTCAATGTGTCAATAACATATTTATTTGACTAAAAGAACACCAAATTTTGGTGCATACTACAAAATTAACTTGGGCATACGTAAGACATACTCAATTAATTAGTATAAACTTAGTCAATAACATATTCACTTGTCTAAAAGAACACCAATTATTTTGATGCATACGATTCTACAAAATTATGTTGTGAAGTTATAAAATATGAATATATATGTAGTCAAGTTATAAGAGAAATTATGTACTGAAGTTATAAAATAAATATGAAGCTTGTGCTGTTGTGCATACTGCATATATGATTGTATATGGAGTAGTAGTATATGTGAATTATAGAAATTTCCATAAATCATAACATTTTGCCTCTAAAATCTAGTATTTGGCTATGCATGCTCTATCGGTAGGTGGGGCCTAATATATTTCTATTTGGTAAAGAATATTGGTGGAACACACCAAATCAGATTGCTAGCGTGGTATAGGGTTTAGGGTTTAACCTAAACAATTTTCTCCATTGACATGTTGTGTCCCTTTTTTATTGACCAATAAAAATCATTCAGTAAGTTAAAATTAATATCTCTATTTATTTTGAAAATCATAAATGAAATATTATAGTACAAATTTTCATCTTTACTAAAAGTTCATGATTCTTTTTAAAAACTGATGATGGTTCCTGAATTAAGTATAACGAGAACAAATCATTCAGATATATGCACATTAATCCTAAATTTACTTTAAAAACTTTACACTATTTATACGATATAAGTATGGATTAATCGAAAACGGTGAATCCTAATTGACATAGATGACATTCAAGCTATCAATATAAAATGAATCACGACATGATAGAGCGAGTCAATTGAAGGATAGTACAATAAATAATACTAATTCGAACAAAAAATAGATTGACTAAGCAAAAAGAATACGTAGGGAAAAAATGGATAACTAAGCAAAATATTGAAAAGGCAAAAAAGGCCGCAAACTCTCCATCTCGACTGCCTCACATTATGCTGCAACCGTTGGGATTTTCATCACTGAAATACCCGCCGTAATGAGAGTACTGCGGCGGATAGCCATAGTGGTAATCCAGTTGAGGACGGCTGAACTGCCGGGGCGGGCCATGGTAGCTTTCCATCGGGCCGTGGTAGTGATCATGAGGCTGGAAATACTGCATGCTTGATGATGGGCCATAGCGGGGAGAATTCTGCAGCCGAGGCGCGTGACGTGGAGAATCATGGTAATACTCCAAGTTTGGTGGCGGTGGGCCATAGCTCTGAGGAGGAGGAGGCATCCGATTCTGACGATATTGGCGGCGGCGGTTGAGATCTCCGACTGGATAGTGATGGTATTCAGAGCTGCCGTATTGCTGCGGATTCGGAGAATCGTCGAAATTCAGTCTCCAGGATCTCGAGTTGGAGTATTCCACGCTTCTCAAGCCTTCCATGCGCTGCAATTCCGCCATGTACGGCGAGAATGGGCCGTACGGAGGCGGAGGAGGAGGACCTCCTCCTCCTCCTCCTCCTTGTGGCGGATTTTGAACCGGTGCTGGCTTTTCAGCCGGTGGCGGTTTTTCAACGGGTGGAGGAGCAGGCGAGGCATTTTTCTTGGAAGGCCTTGGACGTAGCGCAGAGAAAACCATGGGTGTTTGTTTTTTTATTTTTTTTGATGTTTTTGAATTGTTTGTGAGGGTTTTTATATCTCAAGTTTGGGACTGAATTTGGAAATTACTATAGACAACTTTTGACACCGAGAAATTCCTACGCGTGAATGATTATGAGAATTGAGATCAATTTTCTACAAGGAAAAAATTGTTTGTTTTGGTATGACATTATATTTACAGCTGCGAAATGCATCGTCTTATTTTTTTTGTAAAAGATCTTGTATTGTATATTATTTTTGTTTTGGTATGATATTAGATTACAGCTGCGAAATAAATCATCTTATTTTTGTAAAAGATCTTGTATTTATAATTGTAAGGCAGCGAATTCATACCTTAATTTGAATGATCAAAACCCTAGATGTTCAACTAAAAAACAATATTTTAGCACGATGCAAACAAGTGATTAATGGGTTTTGTGGCAAAATTATTTAATACTAATAACTTATCAAACCCGAGCCTTGCAAGACACACTGAATTTTCTTCATACTAATTTTATATTTTGAAATTATTTTATGAAATAATAATAAACAATTATTATACGAAATCTAAAGTCATAAATAGATTGATATATATGTCAAGAATTTATATAAATTAAATATTAATATAAATTTCTTTGTTAATATATTTACACATTAAATATATTATTTATATATTTACATGTTAAAAATTTATTTTAACTTTTATATTTGAAATGTCATTCCAGTTACTATCATTTTATTGAACTAATTTATCATATAGTATCGTGTAATTTTATGCAAATAAAATCTGTTAAATATATTAATTAATTAATAACACAATTAAATATTTAAAGCCAGTATCCATGGATTACAAATCATTACTAATTAAAAATCGTTAAAATTATTTTTCATTCAGGCAAACATATAGTATTAAATACGTTTTCTGAAAAATTATGATAAATACACTTAATTATCATTAATAAATATAGTAGCATTAATTATTATTAACCCTAGAATGTATTTTTATACTTCTCTCTGTACCTAGAAAATGGACTAGTTTTTTTTTGTTGTCCCCCAAAATTAGACGAAGTCTAAATAAGGAAAGTTTTGAACTAGTAATAACATAGACGTCATAATCCACTAAAACTACTTCCATTACACTTTCCCTCTCTTTCTCTTGCTTTTTCATATCTCTCTGGTACGTGATAAGGAGCATGTGTGGAATAAGCGTGAAGATGGATTAAAATAAGCGTGTTGCTTGGATGCAGGCAACACGTGGAGTAAAGAATCACTGATGTATTCGCCATAAGCGCGTCATAGCAGATTATAGAGGAGTAGTTAGTTAAGAATTTGTTATTTCCGTACAGCACAACAGCTATATAAGCTGATTGATGCTCATTTGTAAGGCATGATTATGATTTAATGCAAGCATCTTCCCCTACTTCTCTCGCATAATTCCTTTTGTGTAGGACGAATTCCGGTCACCGTTCAATCTTCCGGAGACCCCAATTCTCTCTTACTTTACTAATAATGTCATATACAACTTTGTCAATTTTTAGGAAAATGATGGAATATACTCCCTCCGTCTCGGGCTACTCGCTCATTTCCTTTTCGGCTCGGAGATTAAGGAATGAGTGTATAGGAAAGTCAAAAATGACGGCTGTAGGTGAAATTTTTTACTAGAAATGGAAAGAGTGCAAGTAACTTGGGACGCCCAAAAAGGAAATAAGTGCGAGTAGTGCGGGACGGAGGGAGTATTATTTTGTTTGCCTCCCTTCTCTTACCCTTCATTCTCGGTTCCCTATTTTCCTCCTTTTCTAACTTCTCCTTCCTTTTTTTCCTATTTCTTCCACGTGTATCATTTCTTTTGAGTCTAAATTAGTGAGTGCGATAGTATTTATTATAAATTAAATTAATAATAAATGTCTACTGTCTTGTAGAAAATGGGATAGGAGATGGTTGAGGCATCGACCTTTCAATATAAGAATTGCAAAATTTAGAGGTCAGTTAATCAATAAATAATTTTCAATCATAAGAAAACGGCTCCAATTTATATTAATTACTCTAAAAGATAATGCAATTATTTTTATTTGTAACAGCCACATTAATTTTAATTTACAATTAAAAATAGCATATTATTTAAATAAAATGGCTATATATCTTTATCAAAACTAGCTTTTATATATTGATAAATCTGATAATTATGCAGTAGTTGTAAATAGTCACTTATCTAAAACAAGAGAGGAAAAATGAATAAGCAAATCTGGCCTAATCTGTCTCCCTTCCATCATCTACTACCGCTGAAACAATAATAATAATACTACAAGCTATATTTTCAGAGTAAACAGAAGCCTTGGCTTTGGGCTGCAACGGTACTCGTTTACATTTCATTATCAAGTATATCGCGCATCATTTGTATCGGGATAAGTCCTTCTGTCCTTATCGCATCTTTCTTTGGGTCAGGGCTGATGAAATACAAAGTCGGCAACCCTCTAACCTGTAACACCAACACGTTAATTAGAACACGTAGAGATCTTTCGAGACGAACACGAGATCAATAACAAATGAAGCTATGTTATTGGTAGATGAATCATTAGTTCATAGTTGTGTTGATAAGCTATGAAAAAGATGGAAAAGAACGTCACCTGCATATCACGAGAAAATTCATATTCATCATCCGTGTCAACCTTCACTATCATTGCATTGTTTTCATACTCAACAGCGAGCTGTATCACAAGCAGAGCTCATAGTCAAGAAAGGTCTAAAGATTTAGTATTATGCATGTTTACAACAACAGAATTTCAACTCTTCAAGTCGGCAATGTCAACTCGAAATATCCTCCGACTTGATGAGTGAAAACATAGCATGATTGACATTCACTGCAGAAGAGCGCAACTATAAAATGTGTAACCAAACTTCCACATCCATCCATATGGAAGCAGTGTGATACTCAGTCATGCTCGGAGTATACTGAGCTTTGATAAAATGGGGAAACCAAACCAAAGTAGATATTTTATTCAAATTAAACCTGCCAAGTATCATTTTTCCACTACCATGATGATACACCAAGAACCTATGCTGCCTTGCTACTCAAGTGTTCCAAACTACAGAAGGAAACCGGCAAGGCAAAAGCAGCTAGTATGAACTTACTTTGAAGGATTCTTATTATTAGTCTCTATGTTTAGTTCTTAAGACGGGACATCAAATAATGTTACAGTGGAATGGGGTGTCGGTAACGCACCATCAAAACCATCTTAACGAAACATTCTGCCTATAATTTAGGCCGGAGGTGAGCAAACAACCATAGCAAAACATGGATCCTAAGTAGAAAATCGGGCTATGCGTTAAAATCTTCTGTTTTTCAGGCTTTCAAACTCACACAAGGAACACTGTTTTGTTCACCCTTTATGCCAACAACAAACAAATTCCTGTTATGCCAAAACTAAACTTATCAACCACAGTTATTCATCCCAGTTTTCAACTATGTAGATTTTTTGGTAAGGAAATGAGGCTTGGCATAATTGAAGGAAATCATAACATTCCAAATAATAACTCAACAAAAAGAACATCTTTAACAAATAACATGTGATAGCACTTTCCAAAGCATACCATTTCAAGTTCTTGTGCCATCAAGATACAAGGTCCACACCATGTAGCATAGAAATCAATAATCAGTGGCACATTCCTCTCTCCCTTCACTAACTCCTGGATTTCTTTTGCAGATAGTTTTTTCTGCAATCAATCAAACGATGATAATGTAAAACAAGAAGCCAAAATCAGACTTACCAACCAACTAAGAACACATTCATTTGCTTTTCTTTAATTTGTGGTTCAGATAAAGTACCATTCTTAGGAGAAGGAATAATGTATCAACAAATTAAAGAAAAAGGAATAACAACTACCCAATAATAAATCTATACAGACAATACACAAATTATTTCTAGCAGCCCATCCCTTCCAATTCCAGAAAATTAACAAAATCCACAAGCAATAACAAAATGAAGTGGAGTATTAAAAAAAATCGAATCTTTCGCAAAGGGAAGCAACAAGAAGTACTGAATTGGAAGTGATAAAAGAGTAGATAAATACCACAAGATAATCATCGCTGAGATACTTTCCTGCAGGGGGCTTGCAGATAAGCTTTCGTGAGAGCGTTTGAGTTGATAAGGTGGAAGCTCTGTTGCTGAAGGTGGAGGTGAAAAATAGTGTGTTTGGCTGTCGGATCTTCAGCGAACAAGGTGAGGAATTCGGTGGCTGAGGTGGAGGCGGAGCACCGAATGATATAATTGAAGTTTGCATTATAGTATAATCGTGTGTATGCAGGAGAGAAAGAGATAGTGCAGAGGTTTGGAAGGAGAAATATGAGTATCAGTGAGGACTGAGTAGTGTAGATGGATAAATCAAAATATGTTTTCCAGTTAACTGAGTAGTAGTAGTAGAGTTGATAAAAGAAAAGATTTTGAGCCCATCACTCGGCCCGGTGACGGGCTACGGGCCGTGGACGCGGGCTCTTCTTTGTCCTTTTTATTAAGAGCAATTAGTTAATAAAAATTGAAAAAAATTGATACTCATTTCTGTTCCCAAATCCCTGATTAAGAAGGATTGAACAATCCTTTAGCCTTCTGCCACAAACGTTGTCAGCTCCAATTTAGCATCCTCCTCCAGCGCCGGCGAAATCTGCCTCGGTTAATTCCTCTGTGCCGGAGAAATTAGATAAAAATTCTTCCATGTATGTAAATTCTTTTTTTTTTGCTTTTAAATTTTTGTTTTTGTTGGTAATTTTCTCTCATGGATGTAAATTCTTATCGCAATTGTGCTGAAAAATAATCTGTATGTTGCATCCGTTTTGTAGTATACAATAAGTTAGTAAGTATGTGGAATTGAGAAATGAATTGTTGTCATGTGATTGTTCTCGTCGTTTGCTTAGCTTCTCCAAATAAGAACAAGAGAAAGGGAAGCTGACTATTGTTGTTTGCTTTCCTTGTTCAGTCTCTATTTTAGTTAGAAACGCAATTGCATTCTTTATCTCGCTATTGATGATGAAACTGCAAAATTTCACACCTACAAAAACCAAAGTCTCTATATCTTTTAAGCCATAGCCACTGCACTTAAGCATATTTCTGGCTTAAACACTCTGTCAATTTATGTGCAAAAACAGAGAATACAGTTGTTATTTACATATATGTGTTTGTTGCATTATTCCGGTCGCTGCCAACTGCTTTCGGAGGTCTCCTTCTGCACACGTAAGAAGTTATGTGTGTGTGCTTGTCTGTAGGGTGGGACTGAAAAATTTCTCAGGTTCCACCTTCAATTTTCCTCGAGTCATCTGCAGTTAGCTTCACATATTCATGCTATACCGTTTCTGGGTGTAAATTTGAATCACATATTGTTTAGTGGAAACCAATATGAATCTACTGATTCTATTCTGGGGAATCCTCAATAATTATAGCTGTATGGTTGTAATTTGTTAGAGTTTCCTCCTTAAATGTTTCTTTTACTTTGCTCTTATCAGTCTCTTTTCCTCGATTCATCCGCAGTTAGCTTCACGGATTCATGACGACCATTTCTGGGTCAATTCTGAATTTCTCAGGTTCCACCTTCAATTTTCTTGTTGTCAAAACATGCAAAATTGTTTTTTTGGTGTATCCTTGATCTTTTCCACAATATCAGCTCATTAAAATTTAATAATGTGTAATACCTAGGTATTAAAAGGCTGGAAAATGGAGCTGTGTATCCTAAGATGCTACTCCACAGTCACAAGTACAATACAACCAGGATTAGTAAATTTCACCATGGGACTGCATCAGCAGGGGGAAGGGTGAGCTGCGGATATTATTCCTTATTTTCAAGATTACTTTTAAATGTGTTTTTGTGTAATAGTCTGTCATTGATTCAAGTTCAGTTTCAAAACCTTCAGAAGCTTTGGTTTCATGGTCGTGCTGCCCCAGCACCAACTGTATGTGCAGGAAGAAACTACGAGCTGGACCACAATGATGACTATCATAAAGAGCCTTTCTTGTTAGACATGGTTAAAACAGTCACCTGGTAATGTAATCACAAGCAGGAAAATGGAAATTTTGAACCAAGTAGTATCAAGTATAAACGGCAAAATCAATGAATTAGGAGAACTTTTGAACTTACATGGGATTACTTAAGCTTTTCTTGTTTGTATGAAGTGTACATTGCTATATGCTAACTTTATTATTTTCTGTTTTTTAGGGCAACTCAGAGCTTGTTTCAGTTTTTAGCTGAGCAGCCAAGTCAGCTTAGATATATTGAATGGCCAAGCTTCCAGAGCACGGTTAGTGACTCTTTAATGGCACACAATCCTTTTCAGTGATTTTAAATATATGTTTGCCATAGCCAGTTTCTTCTCTTTTCCTGTTAACTCTATGGTAAATGTGTATCAAAGGAATAAGGACTTATCTGATCTATAGCATGAAACAGGTGGTAGATGTGCTAACATTTCTGACTATGTGATAAATATCATAGTTCCAGTCATATTTGAACAATAAAAAGTGATTCATAAGGTCTCTAATACATCTGTAGTTTAGATGGAGTTTGCCATACCATTTCTTTGATAGACATTTAAAGCCCTTCCAATATACATTATCTGAAATCAAATATCTGAATCTGGTAATTTCACATTGCATGTACTAAATGCATTCCATCTGAAGAGTCTCATCAACTTCCAATAATGGGCCATATAATAAGAAATCTTCTAACTTTACCTATCAAACACCTACTTTTAGTGCACTAATGAATCATATGATTCTACATAGGGGACTTGCTGAAAGTACATTTTCTATTGAATTTTTTTTGTTGGATTGGTCTTGTTTAAAGTTTGTGAAGTGAGGCTCCTGGCTTGGCTTGCTGCTTTATTAAACTTCTACTATAGCAAGTTAGTTTCTGATGAAATATATCTGAGTTGAATATCAAGTTAGTTTTTCTCTCTTGATATCTCATTAGATGTTATAGCTTTGCAAATTTATGTGTGTTGGCAGCTTAGAACTCAAGTAGCCAACATTTAATAAGAGAGATATATTTGTATTCTCTGCAGGTGAAGACAGCAATGCTGACTCTTGTTCTTGTTGCTTTGCTCATCGTTGCCCTGTCCACAGTTGATTCTGCCTTGTCTTATCTATTAGCTTTATTTTTGAGGAGAAAGGCGTGGTAATGGAAATGACGTGCATGAGATGCGTTGGGCGTGGATGTACAAGATGATGCACGCAAGCATTAGCAAAATCCCATGGATTTGGAGCCGTGGGAGTATAAAAAGGTGTAAAGTCTCGATGGATTCTGACATGGAGAAAGAACAGAACCCAAACGCGTGATAGCTTAGCTGAGGTAGAAAACTTGACCTTTCATGCTATCAAAACTTGTGTGTAAATTGGAATGCCAACTTTCTCAATATTGGATGCATCTTTCAGCCTCTGCAGCTGGTGCTGAATTGATTGTTAGGTAACGAGTCTCAGTCCTCGTTATTTAATGCTTGTCTATGCAAGTGCATTTGACTTTTTATATTATATGCCTCGACTCAGTTCATTATTGTTTCAAAAGTATTACGATGAATTGTCTTACAAAAAAGATGGGCTAACTGAAGCGTCATTTGCTGATATGGTTTTGTGCAAATAATATCTTAATGGCCATATATTAAATCCTCTTAGGGATACACTTGTACAAAATATTGCTAGAAATGTATCGTCTTCTTGTCTTGATGGTGACGTAACTATTATTAGGGCATTCCCAATCGAAACCTTGCCCCACCTCCAATTTTGTCATGTTATCATTTCTCTATTTTTCTGCGTCATAACACAACACTTATGATACTAACGACATCTAATCATACCTATTGAATTAACTTGCATTATTCACTGTTTTCACTTTAATAATTGGAAAATTGAAATTCATATCAACATGATTAATCAAATACTTTTATACAAATTACAAATTCACAAAAAATACTCCTTCACTTTTCTTTTTAGTTTGTTTCATCCAAAATGACCCATTATAAAAGTAGAAATCTCTTTATCTCAATTTTATTCTAGCTCTTTTAATTTATTCTCTCCACTTAACACATAAAATAAACCGCATAAAATTGCGTGCCCAAGGAAGGGGTTATCTTCCTTGGACCGAATGGAGTATTTGGTTAATACTAAAAAAAAAGTCCAAATCTTACATATTAAACAATGAAAAAGTGATCTAGTGCTAGGAATTGCCATCTTTCGGATCCATTTTTTAAGAGAGAATTTTTTAGTGGAAGATAGTGTATGATAAGGATTTTGAATTTATAAGTAGCAGTAGTAAAAAATATGAATCCATCCCCGGGGTGACCCTGAGCACGAGCTGTGCAATGGGTGACCGCGTCGGGACGCAGCCATACACCTCTCCACCCCTCACCAGCAGTGCATGGCTCCGCCTACTGGAACCCCCCCCCCCCCAAACCCCCCATTGCAAATGCTCTGATCATACAATCAAAAAGACTAATTGGGTGGATAATCGAAATGCAGGGTCAAATCTTTAGTCATATAGGATCATCAAAATTGTGCGCAGAAAAAGATCATGTTGTCTTCCAAATTTCAACGAAGTCCATCTAGAATACAAGAATGTACAAACAACAAAATCCGAATCGAATTCAGAAAATAATGTCCATATACAAAACAAGCCAATCAGGCAAAAGTGTCAATAAGAAGCATCAAGAATCTTCAACAAGGCCAGCGCCTTGGTCTTCCCCTTCTCGCTCCCGTTCTGCACAATATCCCCAATCCCCTCAACAACCCTGGCCTCCAACTTCCCCCTCACATCCCTCCTCACCTCCTCCCCTCCACACTGCACCAGATTCAGCAGCGCCGCCACCGCGTTCTCCTTCGTCCGGTAGCTCGACCCCGTCGCATTATCCAGCAGATCCATCAGCATCTCAATCCCCAACACCTTCCTGAACACCTCCCAGCTCTCCTCACACCCCGCCACCTGCGCGATCACCGCCGTGGCGTCCTCCACCAGCCCCACCCTCCCGTCCTTGACCACGAGCGAGAACAGCGCCTGCACCGCCCCGAGCTCCACCATCTGCGCCCTGTTGAGCGGGTACAGCGCCACCCCGAACAGCGCCCGCAGCGCGTCCTTGATCGACCGCGCCGCCGACCCCTGCCCGCGCACGATTTCCACCAGCCCGAATATGATGTCGCGCTTGTGCCCGATGATCGGCCGGAACGACTCCACGCTCAGCAGGCTGAAGATCGCCGCGGCCGAGCACTGCGCCACGGACGGGGTCGCCGGGTGCCGGAGCGCGTGGGAGAGCGCGTCGAGGACGCCGCGCGACGAGATGAGGTGGTCCTTGGAGGAGATGGAGAGGTTGAGCAGCGCCGCGGCCGCGTTCTCCTGGAGGATCGGGGACGGGGAGTAGAGCGACTCGGCGATCAGGGGGACGGCGTCGGCGTCGGCGATCAGGGGGCGGGTCTCGGGGTCGTTCTTCGACAGGAGGCGGAGCTCGCAGATGGCCTCCGTGCGGGTCTGCTCCGAAACGGAAGTCAGCTTGCCGACTAGGGTTTTCACGGCTCTGCGCTTCACGGCGTCCATCTTTACAGATTCATGTGATTTGGGGGAAATTTTATTTGTCAATTGTTGGGTTGGGGCTGTGCGGTGGGTGTATATAAGCTGACTTTTTTGCACCACTGTGGTGGTTGAATCAATCTTCACAACTTGTGCTGTTTTTTTTCACTTTTCTTTTTCAATATTTCCACTTGTAAAATAATCATCTACCGATTGTGGCTTTATAAAAACGTACAGATAAGAAGATTGAGATTCGAGACTTTAATCTATTATTGAACAAATATTCTGTGCATTTACCATCTTTATTAGGGATAATTGTGGTATTTTGACGAAAATTGACTTTTCTAGTACGTACTATTTTATTCAACTAAATTATTCAAAAAAATTTTAATCTTTGTGAGTTTGAGAAGATTGAGAATTGGCAACATTTTAACATGGTCGATCAATGGTTTAGGAGGGAATTGCATCGGATGTAACACAAATGTTGGAAATTGTCAAATTGCTACGAGTCTTCTAGTAAAATTCATCGCTAACTTTATGTTTATCTTCTTGTGCCCATTAGATTGAACTCATAAAACGTAAAGAAGTTAATTTGAAAAAAAATAAATGGGTAGAAAATGGTTAAAGACTGTGCTTATGAATCATCTAGTAGGATGTAGGTGGAATATATATGTCACGTCACGCTTAGGTATGTATGTATTATGACATGGTCATTAAACAAAGACTTGATATAATCTATTTCAACAATTTAATAGCTACAGAAAATTACGCGGCCGCGACTGGTCCTAAATTACTTCAATTAGTGATATTGATACATTAGTTCTAGTTGGTAGAGTTAGCCCATTAAAATTGATGGCCTTTAATTTGGTTGAAGCGCTTAATTTCTAGGTAATAATCAAGTAATTGATCAGATCAAAGTCTAATTAATCTGCATATTAATCGCATCGCAATCACACAGATAAATTCATCCAATTCAAGTCCTAAAACATATTCGTATTGTAAACGTGCGAATACATATTATCCTATTATTATATTCATTGATAACGAGTTTTTTTTTTTTTTTGTTTCCGTCACAAAAATCAAACATCGAATAACTTGAAGACGAAGATGCGATTATTGGATGGATGATGATCCTCTAGCAAAAAGCTTAGCGATTTGCAGCTGAGTATTTGCAATGATTTCAGTCCGTTTAAGGTCCAATTCCCCTCTCTTTGCCTCTGCTTCTGCTCTAATTCTCTCTATCTCTCTCATCGTCTCCATCCGCGACTGCTCCCACAGCACCACCATCTCCGCCAACCACCGTACGCTCTCCCAGCACCCCTCCCGTTCTCGCTTCCTCTTCATCTTCCCCTTCTCCTTCTCCACATCAATTGCTGGTGTGCTGCTGTCGCTCTCATCAATCGCCTTCTCTTCATTGTTGACGCCCTCTCCTTCCTCCTCCTGCATCAATCCTTTTAATTTATCAACCAATTTTAACTCTGATTAAACCCTAACAAGAGCCAATTGGCACAATTTACCTTACCCACCGCACCACCGCCGTTGGAATTAGGTGAATTTTGCGCGGCGATTCCAATCTCCTCCACCGCAACAGGGGGAGGGTTAGGAGCGGAAACTCCATTTCCGCGGAGGAGAAGATCGAGGCGAGGATAGAGCGGCCAGGAGGAGGCGTCGGGTGCGGCGGCGGACTCCGATCGGTACCTCTTCTTCATGGATTCGATCTTGTTCTTGCACTGCGTCTGCGTCTTGGCGGATTTGGAGGCGGCGGCGTGCGCGGAGACGTGCTTGGCGATTTCCTCCCAGTCCTGGCCCTTGAGCTTGGCTCGATTCCGGAGCGTCCATTTGGCCTCGTACGCTTCGAGCAGGCACGATACCGCGCCTTCGCTCCACTCGTCTCTCTTCAGCCGATCATTCGCCGCCGCAGCAACATTTCTCGGCGAGGAGTTGTTAGTATTTTGATTGGGTGAGAGGAGAGATGGTGGCGGGTTTTCTAATTGTTGGTGTTTATTATGTCTCTCTCCATCTCCCTTGCTAAATTGGTTAGTTATTTCTCTTCTCATAATTGGTTGAGGCTAAATTGGTTAGTTATTTCTCTGCTAGCATCTAGATTTTGAGGGTAAGAGCATTAGTAGTGGTGCGGATGTCCCGGCTGACATCCCCGCGGACATCCCAAAAACACCTCCTGCCACGTCATACGGACATCCCACTGCGGATGCCACCTCATACGAACATTTCACTGAACAATGACGGACATACCGACGGACTTCCTACAATAATAAAAATTCACAAATTAAACAATTTATGGAATTAAAAAAATAAAAAATTAAAAAATTGGGACGTCCGCACGAACGTTCGTCGTGTCTCCACAATGGCGAACGTCCGCGGAACGCCGCGAAACTCTGGTGTCCGCAGCGGACGTCCGTATCCGTCGCGACCTTGCACAATGGCGGACGTCCCGGTCGGACGTCCTCCGGGATGAGCACCATTGCTGATCCTCTAAAAGCATTTTGTGGCTAAGTTAAAGAGTGAGAAAAGGATGTCATACAATTTGGAAAGAAAAGATAAAGTAGGGTGAATGACTAGAGACTCATCTTATATTTGACTTTTTATTAGTGTAGATAATCATAGGTCATTCATCTTCCTCGTTTTATTATTCCATGATGATGATTCAATTATTCGCATAACAAATTATGACTTTATATATAGATTAAATTTACAGTAATTGCAACATTAATCTATTAGTATGTGGGTGGCCAAGGAGGGCATGCCAATATGCCATACTAATAAGTTGATATAGCTTGCCTACATTTGAATTTGATTTTCAAGTTTTAGGAATAGAAAATGATTATTGATTATTAAGATTTTAATTTTTAATTTGATATTCGTAATGTTACAAGTAGTTCTCCGGCTTTATTCTGATTCGATTGAATTCTATCTTCTAATCATTCTAACGTGTTATTATAGCTCAATTGGACATAAGTCGATGCAACTAAAAAAAGGAACATAAGCTCATAGCTCTTGGACCAATTTCTTTATAATTCAAAGAACAATTCAAGAATCTAATTCCACATAAATAAAATTAAGGACGCAAAGGGAGGTATCTCTACTTGTTAAGATGTAAACATTTGTATAAGATTAATATGCATATTCAATAATCCCAAATTGCAATTAAAGAAAATGGCGGTTGCTAACGACCAAGAAGTATTGGATTCCCTAGCAAACAGATGTCGAAAAGAGCATTGGGTGATGAAAATTCAAAAGTACACTTACTACAACACAATTTTCAATCACTTGATAACAAAATGAGATGGCTACAAGTCGCGTTGATGGCCAAGAATCAGTGTGACGACACCCCGATACATGTCATTTAGTGTACCTCACGCCAAGCACAACTGTCTTGGCCACTCACATAAATAATGCAAGTGATGAGATGTGGTATTGTTGAAGGGGATGGATCCTCTGCTGTGTTAAAAAACACAGCAGAGGCTGCGGTGCTTAAAACGCAGGCCAATTCCCTTGAAACGCAGCATATATAATAGAACCCCATTTCTTTAATCAATTTACTGTGGGCCCACATACAATGGAAACATTATGTGTACGCAGTCCATACTACTCTCTCTCTTTATAATGTGTACTCCACTTAGGTAGTTAGGTTGTAAAATATTATTTTTATTTCGAAATCAAATATTACATATGTATTTATAGAGTCTCATATACTTATAAATTATATCTATGATGTAATAAATATTTGTACATTTTATGTTATAATTTTAAATACTAATAATATTATGAAAATAAAAATTGCATGTTGGAAATTGACTAAAATACTTAAGACTGGGTCCGAGTTCTATTTCATAAATTCAATCTTAGCGTCCATTTTATAGAGCTATGAGCTAGGATTAGTGTTTTAGTGTCACCCTAATGCTCCCCTTTGTTTAAATACTTATAAATTATACTTCATCCATCTCATAATAGATATCACACTTTCTTTTTTAGTTTGTCTCACGAAAGATGTCACATTTTCATTTTTAGAAAAAGTTCTCTCTCATAATAATATAAACGTTATATTTTCTCTCTCCATTTAACACACAAAACAAAACCTCCTAAAATCATGTGTCGTTCCACAAGTATGTGTGACATCTTTTGTGGGACGAAAGGAGTAACTAAGATGTTACAAATATTTGTATATTTCATTTTTTAAATATCAAATATCTCTAAATCAAATTCAAAATTTTGAGTTTTCTATCAATATCAAATTGGAACATCTCTAGATAAAAATAAAAATAATGTGTGAATCAATATGAAAGAATAAACTATATGAAAAATGAAATATAAAATATTTATTACTATATCATAGTTACAGTATTTTAATATACATGCATATACGTATTTATTTTCATAATATTGTTAGCATTTAAAATTATAATATAAAATATACAAATATTTATTACATCATAGATATAATTTATAAGTATATGAGACTCTATAAATACATATGTAATATTTGATTTCGAAATAAAAACAATATTTTACAACCTAACTACCTAAGTGGAGTACACATTATAAAGAGAGAGAGTAGTATGGACTGCTTACACCTAATGTTTCCATTGTATGTGGGCCCACAGTAAATTGATTAAAGAAATGGGGTTCTATTATATATGCTGCGTTTCAAGGGAATTGGCCTGCGTTTTAAGCACCGCAGCCTCTGCTGTGTTTTTTAACACAGCAGAGGATCCATCCCCATTGTTGAAAGTGAAGAAGGGGGGGATTGGAAGGGGAAGATTAGGCCACCCGCAACTCCTCACGCGGGTGGCCCGTATTCCGTCACGGAGGGATAGGACAGCAGCGTGACGCGTTGCAGCGCCCCGTCTCGTCCCCAGCCCGTTCCGCGTTATGTCACGGTGTGACGAGTGGCGAGGACAGCAGCGTGACGCGTTGCAGCGCCCCGTCTCGTCCCCAGCCCGTTCCGCGTTATGTCACGGTGTGACGAGTGGCGAGACGTCTCGCCACGCGCCGAGGCGACGTGGCGCGCGCCGGCGCCATGCGTGACGCCCACTCACCGGCCCGCGAGTGGGCGTCGTCACGCTTACGCAATAATTCATTTTTTTTAAAATTCAAATTAAATAAAAATAAAAAATAAAAATGGTAATATTACCGTTAATATAGCCGTTTTCCATTTTTTTATTTATTTTTTAAATTTTTTACTCTATAAATACTCCTAATTCATCCTCATTTCACACACAGCTATACATCTATTCTTCCCAAATCATCTTCATTTCCTCTCCAATTTTCATCTAACATCTCATCACACAATGTCCGGCGACGGAAACTCCGGCGATGGCGGCTCCGGTGGGTGGGATCTCAACGCGTTCGGCGACTGAGGGAGCATGTACAACACATTGGGTGGTTCCGGTTCGTCGACGCCGGGGGTACCAACCACCCAATTTTGATGTGGATGCATACGCCCGTCCCTCCGCCTCGCGGTATTCGCAGGGATTATCCCAGATTCGGGAGGATTATTCCATTGAACCCACTCCGGAAGAAGGCTGAGGCCGGGGAGGAGGCCGAGGCGGTGGAAGCTCCAGGGCGGAGGCGGAGGAGGAGGAGGAGGATCTAGGCCGGCATCCGTATGGCCCCAAAGAAACGATGGCGTTGTACAACGCCTGGATCAGCGTCTCGTACGATCCCATCGTCGGGAATCAACAACCCCGGAAGTGCTTCTGAGAAAAGGTCACCGAGGCCTACCACCAAATTAAGCCGAAGGGTCCCGCCGCCGCACATATAAGATGCTCCGCGCTCACTTTGATCGAGTCGACAAGAATGAAGCGCCTCATTACCAAAGCAGAGCCACATGAGCCGACATTCTGAGGTCGGCTTTGCGGGTCTACTACGACAACACCGGAAAGCAATTCAAATATGTCGATGTTTGGGAGGTCGTCAAAGGACGAGGAAAGGTGGGCCGGCGGTGTGCGGTCCAGCACGGGCTCGACCTCGAAGCGCACGAAGCACACGGCGAGTGGCCAATACTCGTCTGGTGAGGGCGGTTCGGGCAGCGGGCCACAAGAGTTTGCCTCGCAGGAGGCTGAGACCCCGACAGACGATGTCGGGGTCCTCCCGTGGGCGCCGTCGGCCGCAAGGGAGAAATTCGACGAAGGCGTTTAGAGGGAGGAGGGGCCGAGCCGAATCAAGCCAGGCGGGCTCGGGGGGACCCCCCAACTCTTTTATGGCAGCACAACTTGGCATTCCGCTTCCTCACGACTTCAGTGCACCTCCACTGCCTTCGGGGGATAATTCGCCGGCGGAGTAGTTTTTTTATTTTATATAAAATTGTATTTTAAATTATAAATTTTTATTTTTTTAGGATTTTAATTATGTCTTTTTTTATTTTTTAAATTTTAAGTTGTATTTTTATTTTATGTTGTAATTTTATTTTATTTTTAATGAAGTGTGTTTTTTTAATTGAATTTGGTTGGAAATAAAAATAAAAATGAAATTGAATGAATAGTATTTTAAGGGATGTGGGGTTGCAGGTTCGTTTCTTAGTTAAGGAATAGAGTAAAAAAGTACAGTGGGGCTGCAAATAGTAATTTAAGGATGGTCTAGTAACAGCGTCGTGGATGGCCAGCCTTAGGCAAGGAAATGAAATAATATGATCCTCTAATTTTGATTGCGTTGAATTGTGATGTTTTAGTGAGTTTTGGCAGTTAGCGTTGATATGAAGCCAAATAAGACATCCATCAACGGTAGTGGTGCCCAATTCACGTGGGGACGGGTTGTCACCATTTTTCATCTTACTGCTCCTTTTCCCACCCTTTTACCTACCTTTTTCCAGCTCACCTTTCAGTTTCACCAATGTGGGATATTTACACCACCATTATTTTCCTTTTATTAATAATAAAAGGATGATTAATAATGGTTCTAGAATAAAGATAGGACTATGCATTTTGTATATGGCTGGTTTTCTTTTAGTATGGAACGTCTAATTTATTGCTTGTACTACAAATACAATAACTTTATTGGTTATACCACAGCTTTAAAAATATTCATATTTGGATCCTAATTAATGATTAATTAATTAATTAATGAATTAATTAATAAGTAAATGAAATATAAGTACTTTTAGTTCTTTTTTATTTAATTTTTAGATTTTTTTAAGTAAAGATATTATCCCCGCTAAGAGATTTTATTATGGGCTGACATTTTGAACTAAAATTAAAAATAAGTTAAGATTTGATATAATCCTATTCTTTTCAATTAGTCCCTTTGTTCTGTTCCACGGTGGAGTCATTTTTCCCTTTTAATACGTTTTATTATAATGTGGTCATTTCATTTTCTATCAAAAGTCAACACATTTCTCTCTTTTATAGTATTATTATCTCTTCATTTCTTAAACAGAGGGAGTATTAGTTTGGATGGTAGCTAGCTTTCGACAAGCTCATGATTTAGTGCTTGGAGTTTTTATATGAGTTCTCTAATATGTTCAGCCATTTTTGAGAATCTCGAGAGCAATTTCACAAATTAGGGCCTAATTAAGGAATCCATACACGTTTAGGTATAATAGTTATTTAGCGCTAGCTGTTGGTTGGTGATATCGAATATAATTGTGAAGCCAAGTTCGAAAATAGAGATTTTGCAAACAATCGAACAAAATTGTGAAGACAAAATCGCACACATCCATCTCATACGAGTGAGTCAGAGCCATAATCGAACACATAAAAGAAGCCAAAATGCACATAAAATGGATGCTTGGTCTTTTATTTGCTCACAACATCTTATGCCCTAGAGCCCTTCAACCACATAAAACCGGAGGAGTGTCGAAGCTTAAACACTTTGATGTCGGGGATGCCATCGAGAACACTCCATCTGATCTACATAAAGTTCGAGATTACGCATGGTTTTTCCAATTGCTACACCATGCTCTGAAAATTCTAGATTATAACAGGAGCAGCTATATAACATTGATTCCAGCATAGGGCAAGAGACGCCAATGGTCTCAAAATCTGTGGGACTGAGCGTATGCGTCACGATAAGGAGCAATGTTTCCAATTTTGGGAGTTTTTTTTATTGCCTCAATCAAAACACTTCCTATTTCTTCCTTAGCTGATGTTAGAACAAATTAAAGCAACCACAAGAAAAATGGAAGAATTATACCGTTCGGCTACGTAGTTTAGGAGCCCAGTAGTCCCTTGAAAACCATCGAGCTTTAGCTGGACTAGTTGTCCCTGGCTGCGATCCACTGCGCAACGCAACCAAAGATGTTCTGAAATTTGACGGGCGACCAACGTTCACAATCGAAATAAATAACGCGCCACATGGCGGGATTCTTGCAAACTCTCCACCATTTACTACAGACTAGCTGCGCACTCTCCAGTCTCTCTCCCTCACCCAACCTTTGTAGAATATTCGTCGTCAAATCTTCGGGCAGTTCGGCCGGAATTGGAGGTATCGGATCACTGGATTCGGATTTCGTTCCCATGCTTAACATCTTCGGTTTTTAGTGTTAAGACTTAGCTTAGAGCATCTACAATGGCGGACGTCCGGTCGGACATCCGCGACGGGCGACCGGGACGTCCGCCATTGTAACGAAGGCACTCGGATACGGATGTCCCGTATGGACGTCGCATGTCCTCGGACGTCCGGGCGACGGGCGGGCGGACGTCCGCCATTGTGGCATGGGTCGGACGTCCGGTATTTATTATTATTATTTTTAATTGCGGGAAGTCCTAGTGAGAAGGGCGGATTGTGCATGGGAAGTCCAGTGACGTGGCAGTGGGATGGGAAGTCCTAGTAACGTAACATGAGGTGTTTTTGGGAAGTACTAGTGGATGTCCGAGTGGGACATCCGTGAATTGGAGACGCTCTTAGGTGTATATGTTGGTTGGTTGTGGGGGTGATCTCATCGTTTCAACTACTCACCTTCTTTATTCGTGTTCCAAATTACACAATTAAAAAAATGGTGAAAGTTACACCATTATCGAAGATAATGATGGTTAATAATTTAAATAAGAGGCGCATCGGTTCAACTGCACTAGTTTATTGTTAAAAGTGGCACTATTTTTAAAGTTAATGATGGTTAACAATTTAAATAAGAGGGCATTCTCTGAAATGCATTTAGAGCATCTCTAATGCACGGATATCCCATTCGGACATTCAATAGAACTTCCCAAAAACACCTCCTGCCACGTCATTAGGACTTTCCATCCCACTGCCACGTCACTAGGACATCCCCTTCACAATCCGCCTTTCCCACTAGGACTTCCCGCAATAAAAAAAATCACAATTATTTATAAACGTAACGGAATTATAATTTTGACACGGAATACGGAAAAATTGCAAATGCTTCATTAAAAAAAATTACATAAAAAAAAATTACATAATAAAAAAGAAAAAAAATTACATAATAAAAATAACATAATACGGGAAATTTAGACTCGGCTCACTCCGCGTTGTCCTCGTCGACCGTGCCGCCCTCGCCCTCGCCCGTGCCGCCCTCGTCGTCCCTGCCGCTAATCTCGGCGCCATCATCTCCAATGAGTGGCATCCCCAAATCGCGCCGACATCCATCGATGACATCCTTCAACATCCTTTTGTACACAGGATCTGTCGTGCTATGCCACCTATGCATGGTCCGGACCAAACTAGTCGTTATCTGCGCGCGGGCGAGACGATCGTACTCTTCTGGGGGAGCAGGGGCCTCCGATTGGACCTCGAACGACCCGCTACCGCTGCTGCTTCCCCTAGGCTTCCGCTGCGCAGCCTTTTGCCCAATCGGGCGACGACGCCGGCGAGAGTCTGATTGAGGTAGTGGGGACACTTCCTCGGCTTCCGGGAGCTCGTGCGAACCAGCATTGCTGCTGTATGCACCGGAAGCGTTGATCTTCGTCCGCTTCTACCAGCCCAATTCGACACCCCCACAAAACTTTTGGGAATCCTTCACCACGAGATAGGCCTCCCACTGGTCGAAACCTTTGAACTTCAAGGATCTGTCGGGGTACTGCGCCAAGGCACGGTTCTTCACATCCTCCTCGGACATACCGCTGGTTGCCTGGCGGAGATTGTTTTGGTAGAGGCCGGTAAATCGACTAAGCTTAGGCCTCAACCGCTCCCACTGTTTCCGGCATTGTTCGGGCACGCGACACTTCGCACCAGCCGGTTTGTGTGTGAGGTAGGCTTCAGCGACGCGATGCCACAGTCTGTCAATATGCTGGTTAGCACCGACATAGGGATCCTCGACTATTGAAACCCAAGCCTTCGAAAGTGTTACGTTTTCCCACACGCTCCAGACCGTCCTCTTTCCCGTCTCCTCATCATCCTCCTCCTCAGCCACCGTTCGCGAGGAAGAGCCCGTGGCTTTCCCCTTGCCCTTGCCGCTGTCCCCACATCATCGGGAGTCTCCCTGACTGGAGATAGCCCCAACTCCTCAAAAGAGAAAGTATCCACGCCGGTGAACTGATTCTCCGGAACAAAACTGGAGGGGGTATCAGTAGACAACATATCGATAACCGGCCGATAGACATCGTCCGCTAGTGGTTCAGGGCCCCTGCCACCCCCTCCCCCAGGCATGGTCTGCATCATCCCCGGCATCATCCCACCCATCCTATCATATTTGGGGTCATGCCCCCCATCCCCATCCCCATCCCCATCATATTTGGGGTCATGCCCCCCATCCCCGCTGCCCTGGGCATCATACCACCCATATCACCCATCCCACCCATCCAATTGTACATAGTGCAGTAAGGGGACATCATACCACTCATCCCACCCATCCCACCCATACCACCCATCCTACCCATTCCACCCATCCCCGACATTGCCGGAACCGTTGTCGCATTTCCGCTAGAGTTTCCATCCAGTTCGGCGGGAAACGTCGGGGTCTGCGACTCGCTCGTGGCGGAGGAGTTCCTGTCGTTCTCCATTAAGTAGAAATGAAATTTGTAGTAAAAGAAGAGAGAAACTTGTTAACACAAGTGGTGCGAATGAAATGAAGTTCAACGGGCTGTATATATAGAGTTTTAAAAAAAAATTAAATACCGGACGTCCGACCCGGACGTCCGACCCACGCCACAATGGCGGACGTCCGCCCGCCCGTCGCCCGCACGTCCGAGGACATACGACGTCCTTACGGGACGTCCGTATCCGAGTTGAAACGCCACAATGGCGGACGTCCTGGTCGCCCGTCGCGGATGTCCGACCGGACGTCCGCCATTGGAGATGCTCTTATTCGATTGTGAAACGTCCAATTCGCTCATGGAACTTAATTTGTTCTTGAGCATCTCCAAGAAAAAGAAAAAAAAGTATATCATGTATTTATCTTCTTACAAAACGAAATATACCCTTTTAAAAAGTAACATATTCTAAAAGAAAAATATATATAGAATGGTAAATTATTTTTTAAAAATAAAATAATAGTACAAATGCATTAAAAAAACATAAAGTATAATAGCTTCTCAAATATATTTCCCCTTTTAGAAGGATTTTTCATAAAAAGAAGTCAAATATGGTATTTATAAGATTTTACCTCTCTATTGATGGGGAGGTAAAGATACCTCTTTAAAATGGGAAAAGGTATGATACCTCTTTAAAATGGGAAAAGGTATAATACTTTCTCAAATACTTCTCTCATTGGATAATGATTTTTCATGAAAAAGATAAATATGGTAGTTATATTAGTTTACCTCTCAATTTACCATTTCCTTGGAGATGCTCTTAGACCACGCCTCTAACTATATAGTACTTCATCTGTCCACGAAAAATAGACCATATTGTGAATGACACGGGTTTTAATGTGGAATTGGTAAAGTACTCCCCCCGTTCCATAGTAGTAGAGACATTTCTTTTCGGCACGAGATTTAAGAAAAAATGTGTTAAGTGGGTTTTGTAAAATAAGAATAAAATACTAGAAAAAAAAAGGTAGAAAGATGAAGAGAGAATGAAGTAAGAGAGACTAAAGTAAGTGGGAAGAAATGTGTCGACTTATACTAAAAAGGGAAATGACCCACTACTATGGAACGTACCAAAATGAAAAAATGACTCTACTACTATGGAACAGAGGGAGTAAGAGAGAAGGGGAAAATGTTGGGGTTTGAATCCCCTTGCACATCGGAAGACTTGTACAAAATAAATAAATCAGATACAGATCTATTTGACCGATTATGTGATTAATCAATTCACTTGTTAAACCGATAATTGCATGCTAGAACGCAAATAATTCATGTTTAAAGAAAGTAAATCCTAAACATGAATACTACAATTTAGAGTTACAGATTTGATTCTCCAAAGAATCATCAATTGCTTGCGCCTTCTCCACGTGATGATCTTCAATACTAGACCACGAATATTCTAACTGGTTCCCGAACTGTATCTCGATATCAGGGTGTGCTGATCTTATCAAAATACTAGGACTCGAATAAAGAAGATATAACTTTCTCACGAAGGAAAGCTGAAAGTTCCCGAAATGAAGTTCAACGGGCTGTATATATAGAGTTTTAAAAAAAAATTAAATACCGGACGTCCGACCCGGACGTCCGACCCACGCCACAATGGCGGACGTCCGCCCGCCCGTCGCCCGCACGTCCGAGGACATACGACGTCCTTACGGGACGTCCGTATCCGAGTTGAAACGCCACAATGGCGGACGTCCTGGTCGCCCGTCGCGGATGTCCGACCGGACGTCCGCCATTGGAGATGCTCTTATTCGATTGTGAAACGTCCAATTCGCTCATGGAACTTAATTTGTTCTTGAGCATCTCCAAGAAAAAGAAAAAAAAGTATATCATGTATTTATCTTCTTACAAAACGAAATATACCCTTTTAAAAAGTAACATATTCTAAAAGAAAAATATATATAGAATGGTAAATTATTTTTTAAAAATAAAATAATAGTACAAAATGCATTAAAAAAACATAAAGTATAATAGCTTCTCAAATATATTTCCCCTTTTAGAAGGATTTTTCATAAAAAGAAGTCAAATATGGTATTTATAAGATTTTACCTCTCTATTGATGGGGAGGTAAAGATACCTCTTTAAAATGGGAAAAGGTATGATACCTCTTTAAAATGGGAAAAGGTATAATACTTTCTCAAATACTTCTCTCATTGGATAATGATTTTTCATGAAAAAGATAAATATGGTAGTTATATTAGTTTACCTCTCAATTTACCATTTCCTTGGAGATGCTCTTAGACCACGCCTCTAACTATATAGTACTTCATCTGTCCACGAAAAATAGACCATATTGTGAATGACACGGGTTTTAATGTGGAATTGGTAAAGTACTCCCCCCGTTCCATAGTAGTAGAGACATTTCTTTTCGGCACGAGATTTAAGAAAAAATGTGTTAAGTGGGTTTTGTAAAATAAGAATAAAATACTAGAAAAAAAAAGGTAGAAAGATGAAGAGAGAATGAAGTAAGAGAGACTAAAGTAAGTGGGAAGAAATGTGTCGACTTATACTAAAAAGGGAAATGACCCACTACTATGGAACGTACCAAAATGAAAAAATGACTCTACTACTATGGAACAGAGGGAGTAAGAGAGAAGGGGAAAATGTTGGGGTTTGAATCCCCTTGCACATCGGAAGACTTGTACAAAATAAATAAATCAGATACAGATCTATTTGACCGATTATGTGATTAATCAATTCACTTGTTAAACCGATAATTGCATGCTAGAACGCAAATAATTCATGTTTAAAGAAAGTAAATCCTAAACATGAATACTACAATTTAGAGTTACAGATTTGATTCTCCAAAGAATCATCAATTGCTTGCGCCTTCTCCACGTGATGATCTTCAATACTAGACCACGAATATTCTAACTGGTTCCCGAACTGTATCTCGATATCAGGGTGTGCTGATCTTATCAAAATACTAGGACTCGAATAAAGAAGATATAACTTTCTCACGAAGGAAAGCTGAAAGACTCACGGAGGAGAAAATAAGAAAAAAATCGTCCCCTACTCCTTTTAGGAGTGGATGTGATTTTCATTAAAAAAACTCTTAATTCTGTCTCCTTTATTATCCTATTTATATTAAGTTACATATTAGACCCATTCAGGGATCTATGGAAGGTTTTGGATAGACCTCACTCAATTAGCTTTTTACTAATTAAATTGAACCCATAATTTAATATAAGCTTATATTGGAATATTACGAGCAGCCACTACAGAAGCAATATTGCACTGCCTATCCAAATCCAAAATTACAAGTAATCCGGATTTCCGTTTTGTTTATTGTTTATTTCTTGCGCTTAAGATATAAATGTCCATTAATTAATTAGTTTCTCCTATGCACTTAATTAATTAACATTTTATTTATTCCAAGAGTGGACTTAGCAAGAAACACTTATTTATTATTTATGGAATAATTAAATTCCAACTGACCAGTTTTCCGAATAATAAAACCTTGTTCGAGCTCCTCTTGAGGACATTATCAAACAAGACTCACATCGCGCACGATTCAACATAATAACAATCCTAGCATCGCATTACCACTACCCAATATATCAGGATTATTGGGTTGTGAAAAACCCGCACCATTTGATAAGTCAAAGTAGTGCATAACCAATACCGTATACTCAATGCTAACGTATGTAGATTAAGAAATAGTTATTTGTCAAGACCTAGTCTTTCAGTAGATAGCATAAAGACACGTCTTGTTGTTAGATCCATTCAGTGCTATACCACACTAAAGTCATCTTATTTCAGTAAGGCTTAGAAATAATCGGACTGACATTGCAACATTTCACGATAGGTAGTCTCTAAGCCTATCTGGGTTGTGAAATTCTTCTTTTTCTTTTGCAAAGCATTGCATAGAACCGACTGTGTTACCTTAAAGTGGACATCGCCCACAACCGGTCTACTAAGCAAAAGACTTAGACTTTGTTTGCTTTTTATACATTTAAATGTTTAAACAACATCTTATAAATGCAAAAGCAAACACAATGTAATACTTCCTCCGTCCCATAGTAGATGACACACTTGGGAAATGACACGAGATTTTAGGAGATATTGTTTTGTGTGTTAGATGGAGAGAGAAAATAATATATTTATATTAATGTGAGAGAGAGCTTTTTCATAAAAAGAAATGTGTCATCTTTTGTGGGACAAACTATAAAGGAAAGTGTGACATCTACTATGGGACATAGGGAGTGATATATTGATTCTGTTCGTGCAAACTGCTCGAATAATACTGAATCAGGTTACAAGTGGATTGTAGAGTTTTTCGTACACAAGCAAGATTCTATTCGTGCTCGAAACATGTTTTTCAGTATACCAAACCTTACAAAGAGTAAGAGAGACGTAGTGTTAGCGGAATGTGTCCATATTATTAGTGGTGTTTAATTGTATTAGGTAGCAAATGTGGGATCATTTTTCAAACGTAGTCTATTTTAGGTGGACAACTAAAAATAGCAAATGTGGTCTATTTTTCGTGAATAGAGGGAATACTAAAAATTATTTTTAGCATAAAAACGTAATCATATATAGAGATGCCCAATATTTAGTGAACTGGCAGTTAAACAGAATTGGACATGTTATCCTCTTAAATAAATTGAATTCGATTAAAGTATAAGTAATATTCCCTCTATTTCGTTTGAGTTCGACATAAGATTTAAGAAATAAAAGAAAATGAGTAAAAAAATATAATGGAATGTGAGACACATTTTTATATATTAGTTTAATAATAAAATGTGAATGAAATAAGTTAGTATAATATGAGTTCTACCTACCATTTCATTTATAGTAAAAATAAATCAGTACTCCTAATCCCGAACAGACTAAAATGGTTAATTGAAACTCCTAGGGAGTCTTGATTAGTGCTTCTAGAGCCAATATCGTGATCAATATTGATTTAACATTTAGAGCATTCCCAACGGTGAGCAGCAGCTCACCGTCCGTCCTTGCCGCTGGCAAGGACGAGCTCCGCCACCATTGCGCTCTTGCCGCTGGCAGGGCGCTGCTCTATGCATAGAGCACGTCAGTGCCAGCGGCAAGAGCACGAGGCGTGACGTGGCAGCTTCTGATTGGCCCGTTGATTTATCATTTATTATTATTATTTTTTTAAAAAAATCAAAAAAATCTGAAAAATTCAAAATTAATAAAAAAAATATTGTCTCACTTCCTAATAAAATATATCCATTTTTTCCACACTTTTAATTTATTTTTTTCATTATTTTTACCCCAAAATTCATACTTTCATCTATAAATACTCTCATTTCAAACACAAAAAATGACACTATACTAAACAACTCTCTCAATCTCAATTTTTAGGATTTTAATTATGTAATTTTTAATTTTTAGGAGTTTAATTATGTAATTTTTAATTTTTAGGATTTTAATTATGTCGTTTTTATTTTATTTGTCATTTGTAATATTATTTAGGTTTTTTAATGAATTTTAGTATTATGGAAATGTTTTTGTTTAATTGAATTTTAAATTAATTGTGCTCGTCCTTGCAGAAGAGCACAACTGTGGGTGTTGTGCTCTTGCCAGAGAGCAGACATGAATAGTACCGCCCGGGCCCACAACCGTGCCGCTGGCAAAAGCACGGTTGTGGATGCTCTTAAATCCATATTACCAAATTCGAACTCGTTTCTAATTTTATTTATTTTTTGTAATTAAGATATTCCATTTTCATTAATTACTTAAGTTTGTTGCTAGTTCAATATAGTTGTTTTTTCAAACAATACTAACGCCTTCTTGATATGATCGAAAAGAATGCTAAATAATGCAATAAAGAAAAAATGAAATGAATATACCAAACGTATCCATCTTTATTTCATTCCATATACTAATGACCTAAGAGCATCTTTAACCCCGGCCCGGAATCAGGCTCCAAGTTCCCTTCACGTCATCATTCCCCTAAATTTCAGTCCCAGGCCACAACTGCTCTAACCCTGTAGACCCCAACCTGGGCCGCAACTAATAAATGACACTATTCACAACTTCAACCTATTTTACTCGTAAATGCAATACGTCGAACAATTAAAACCGGGAAAATAAATTGTTCATTTGAAAAAGAAATTACAAATCCTAGAAAAAAATTACAAATCCTAGAAAAAAAATTACAAGTCCTAGAAAAAAAAATACAAATCCTAGCAAAACTACTTCTTCATTTGGGCGCGAAGATAGGTGATCATCTCATGGTGCAATTCGAGATCGAACTCCGACATTGTCGAGGTATCCCTCGATGTCAACTCTGTCAGCTGGCTCATCCGCCAGGTAATACTCATCTCCGACATAGGGTCGGCGATCATGTCCAGAGACTGATTGTGCGGCGGTGGCGGCATAGAGGAGTAGCTCGCAGTTGCCTTCCCCTTCGCTTTCCTCTTTGCCGTCTTTGTTCCCATCGGACGACTTTGAGTGCTAGGGGATGAGAGGAAGACGTCGTCGTCTGTCATGTTGAGGTCGATCGCCGGACCTCCTTCGCTCGAAGAGTAGTGTCCGGCGGTGTAAACTTTGGTTCTCTTCGGCGCCCCACTTGCCGCCGGTTCTGCCCCACCGGTGTACTTCGGGCTCTTCTCGACAAGTTTCCAAACGTCGAAGTACTTGAAGTGTTTCTTCAGTTCAGAGAAGAAATCCTCCTTGGCCTTCTCTCTGGGGTCCAGCTCGCTGTGCCCGCTCGGCCACATCCGGACTACGTTATTCCACTTGCCATTCCACTTGTTCACATCCTTCTGGACCCGACCCCAATACTTGCATAGCTTCACGTTGCAACACTCGAATGACCATTTTGGTCGACCAGCGTTGTACTTCTCCGCAATCCGCTCCCAGAACGCTTTGCCGCTCTGTTGGTTGCCGACGATAGGATCCTCGGAGACATCGACGAAGTTCTTGGCCAGCCACAATGTCTCCTGCGGACTATACTTCTTCGGCCCCTCATTATCCTCAACCTTGGCCTTGCCCTTCCCTACAGCGGGCTCCATATCACTGATTTTGCACTCATCAGTGCTAACTGGCGATGTTATTTCCATGTTGGTAGGCGTAGGCGTTGCATTAGGGCCCGGCGACGGCGGGACGTACCAGTTGTTGGCGTTGAAAAATTCATCCATTTGTCGTTGATCGTTGTTAAACCAATCCATAGAAGCCGAAAATGTTGTAATGTAAGAGGATTGAAATTGAGAAAGTGTGGAAAAAATGGTGCAAAAATGGAGTATATTTAGGCAATAAAAAAATGAAATTGTTGGGGACTTGCGGCCCGGCCTGGAAGGCATCCAACGCCGGACCAGGACTCATTGCGTGCGGCCCGTCACAATGCAACGCCATGCAGGCCGGACCCCAGGACGGTCCTTGGGCCGCGACTGAGTCCTCGGGACCGGCCTGGGCAGCAACTTCGTTATCTCCAGCGCGCGGGGCCGCAGGCCGGGACCCAGGTGCGGTCTGGACCGAGGCGTTAAGGATGCTCCACAGACCACAACTCCTATCATGCCACAATTTCAAGATATGTCATCATTTTCTTTCTTTTTTGCATTATGCCATAACTCCCGTAATAGGGTGCCTCTCGCCATGCCCCTTACATTAATTTATATTTTCAATGTTTTAATTGTGAAATTGAACTACGATAAGGAAATATATGTAGAAAATATCAAATAGGATTCATATGATCCAAGAAGAAGTGAAATCAACTTTCATAGAATGATTCGTTTTCATACAAAGAAGGAATGAAGACTATTTATACAACGAGCTAAGAAAGGAAGCAAAATATCTTCTAACTAACTTTCTAACTAACACTTCAAAATATCTAGTGCTGACTAGACGCCTACTCATCAGCCGACTAGATGTTGTCACTGCATCCATGAGGGGAACGTGTCACGCTGTCAACGTCGATGCTTCATCATCTTTCACATGCCCCTTCAAGATGGATTGTACAAGCTCTCAAAACTCATCTTGCTCAGTATGGAGTGAAAGGCTAACGTTCCTAAGGGTTTAGTGAAGATATCTGCTAGTTGAAGATTATTCCTGATGTGTAGCGGCTTTATCACACCTTCTAAGAACTTCTCTCTCACTGTTTGGCAATCGATCTCGATGTGCTTTGTCCTCTCGTGGAAGACAGGATTCAAGCAAATATGAATGGCTGATTGATTGTCACGGTACAATGGAACAGCCTTCTCCACCTTTATTCCAAAGTCACTGAGAAGAGCAACAACCCATACTACTTCACATGTTGCTTGAGCCAAAGCTCTATACTCAGCTTCTGCCGATGAACGTGATATGGTGTTTTGCTTCTTTGCTTTCCACGATATTATTGAGGATCCAAGAAAGAGGCAATAACCAGTCATCGATTTCCTTGTGTTTGGGCATGCAGCCCAATCTGCATCAGAAAAGATGCTCAAGCTCACTTTGCTGCTGCTTGAATAGAATATGCCACGTCCGGGTGAACTCTTCAAGTATCTGATGATCTTTTCAGCTGCTTCCCAATGTTCATCACTCGGATTTGATACATATTGACTCAGCTTATGCACTACAAAGGTAACATCTGGTCTAGTAATGCACACATATAGTAGTCTTCCAATGAGCCTTCTATACTTTGATGCATCTTTCAAAGGTGTGCATGAGTCCAATCTTAGCTTTTTCAGAGGGTCCATAGGCACAACAGAAGGTTTGCAGCCAAGCATTCTTGTGTTTCTCACCAAATCCATTGTGTACTTTCTTTGAGAAACCAATATTCCTTTCTTGTTTCATGCAATCTCAAGTCCAAGAAAATATTTAGGAGCTCTAAGATCCTTGAACTTGAAGTGTTGTGACAAGAAAAGCTTGAAATCCTCAGTCATTTCTGGATGAGTAGTAGCAACTAGAATATCATCAACATACACTACTATCCCAAAGAAGCTATTGCTGTCATTCTTAATGAAAAACGAATGATCAGAGGCAGACTATTGCAGCCCAAAACCCTTTAGCACTTCAGAAAGTTTCAAATATCATTGCCTTGATGCTTGCTTTAGACCATAGAGAGACTTCTTTAATTTACACACAAGAGTTGATTTTGAATTTGCCCCTTCAACAGATTGGCAATCAACATCATACCCTGGAGGAAAAGTCATATAAATATCCTCCTCCAAATCACCATAGAGGAGTGTATTATTTATATCAAGATGAGACAAAGACCAACCCTTGATAGCAGCCAAAGCAAGAAGAATTTTCACTGTAGTAAGTTTGGCCACTGAAGAAAAAATGTCTAAGAAGTCCATTCCTTCAAGTTGAGTGAATCCATTAGCAACTAGCCTTGCTTTGTATCTCTCTTCTGTAGCATCTGGATTGTACTTGACTTTATAAACCCATTTGCAGTCAATGGAAATTTCGCCAGGAAGTAGAACAGTGACAAACCAAGTGTCGGTTCTTGAGAAAGCTGCCAGTTCATCTTGCATTGCTTGCTGCCACTCTTTATGTTGGGAGGCTTGGTTGTATGTGGCAGGTTCATATATGGCAGACATGAGCACTACGTATTTTAAGTACTCAGGAGATATATCCGGAGAATAACCATAAGTAGTTCGTTGTCTTTCCTCCTGCAAAACAAGTGAGAAAACTTTTGATAGAGGAGGAATCGGAAACATAGAGAGAATACTGGAATGAATCTGAGAGAAAACATGATTCAGCCCGATCAAAAACTGCATTGTGCACTCTTGCTCTTGATACTCATGCCACTTCGAGGCACTATTGCATCTCCAATTCGCACAAATGCACCAAGCAATCGGTTGAGAGTGCTTGAATTCATCCCAAACGTTTCGAAGATTGGAGAAGTAGGCATTGACATCGTCTTTTCCTTGATTCAGAGACATGATGCGTTGCCTCAATTGATAAGCTCGAGCAGAATCGAGTTGAGAGAACCGGATGCGTAAATTCGACCCGATCTCATGAGCATCTTCAAGGTACATTATGCTGGAGCAGATCTGAGGAGATATTGAATTGCGAAGCCACGATAAAACTATGTTGTTGCATCGCAACCACGCCAGAAATAGCAGATCATCATCATGTGGCCAACGAAGGACGCCATTGACAAAAGCGATCTTATTCTTCGCCAAAAGTGCAGTGTTGACCGATCTACTCCAATTGATGTAATTGGAGCCAGTGAGCACATGAGGAACCAGCTGCAAGCTCGGATTGTCGCTAGGATGAAGATAGTATGGACTGGAAGTATCTTCCATCGGAGGAATTTGAATGACATTCGCATTCGCATTCGCATTGCCACCACACGACATGATGAAAAGAAGAAGAAAAATTGATTGATCAGCGGAAGGAAAATCAAATCACAACTGATACCATGTAGAAAATATCAAATAGGATTCATATGATCCAAGAAGAAATGAAATCAACTTTCATAGAATGATTCGTTTTCATACAAAGAAGGAATGAAGGCTATTTATACAACGAGCTAAGAAAGGAAGCAAAATATCTTCTAACTACTGTCTAACTAACACTTCAAAATATGTAGTGCTGACTAGACGCCTACTCATCAGCTGACTAGATGCTGACGCTGTATCCATGAGGAGAACGTGCCACGCTGTCGACGTCGATGCTTCATCATCTTTCACAATATATAATGCTAAATTCATTTATTAATTAAGAAAAAAATCAAAACACCAAACTGTTAAGATTAAAAAATTTTAAAAATTAAAAACATATCTTCTAATTAACGTTCATATAAAAAATAATTTGTTTAAATTGATTTTTTTAAAAAATCATATATTCCTTAATTTATGAAGCCCATATTACAAGTTCATGAAATCTAATTTTAGATTTTTACCGCCTTCCACTGAATTTATGAAGCCCATATAACAACATCATGAATTTTACATTATTACCGCCTTCCACTGACTTATCTACTTCAACTTCAACTTCAACTTCAAGAATTATTTCTTCAATATTTCTTCTTCAAACAGAGAGTAGTACTACCTTTCTTCCACAATACACATGGGAGCTGTTTGGTTTGCAAGATTGCATCTCGTGATTAAATATGTAGTGTGTTTGATTCATGAGATTAAATTTTACAACTCAATCCTAGATGGATAATCATGAGATAATTAGTCATAGCCAACCCCCTCCAACTAAAATAGTCTCCCAACTCAATCTTAGATTATATCTTGGTACTAATCTATCTAGGAAACCGAACACCATCATAAACCACTCACCCACTCACTCCCGAAACCGCCCCGCTCCCTCTTGTCGCCAGGAAACCACGCTACAGTGGGCGAAAGTCGCGACGTCCCTTCCGGGTCAACCCTTCCATTGTGCGCCTGTCACCGCCTACCGCAATGCGCTACGACGAGTGACATGCCGCTCCACCCTTTGTGGCCCCTTCCATGCACTGTAAATACTCTAAGAATTCCGAAAGAATTAAAATATAACCAGTTCCACATTATTTGTTAGTACTTAGTACTCCCTCCATTCCTTCATAGTTGAGTCATTTTTCCATTTCGGGAAGTTCCCTCATAGTTGAGTCATTTCCATATATAGTACTCCCTTCATTTCATAGTAGTGGAGGCATTTCTTTTCGCCACGGAAATTAAGAAAAAATTGTTTTAAGTGAGTTAAGTAAATGAAAAAAAGTAGGAAAAGAAAGAGGTAGAGAGAAAAAGAGAGAATAAAGTAAGAGAGAGTAAAGTAAGTGAAAAGAAATGTGTTGACATTTAGAGCATCTACATCAGTACTCGATGCTAAGAGCATGCGCCGTGCCGTCTGCGCGGCGAGTACCCTGCTCGCCGCTGTGCTCTTGCCGACGGCACGACCCTGCTCTTAGCATCGAGCACCGCCGTGCCGAAGAGCTGGTTGAAGTGTCACTGCGTGATTCGCCAACGGCAATGCTGTTGACTATTTTTCATTTTTTTTAATTTATAAAAATATAATAAATCAGAATAAAAATTTTTTTTTCCTACTTCCCAATAAAATATATCCATTTTTTTTCACTTTTAATTTATTTTTCATTATTTTTACCCCGAAATTCACATTTTCATCCATAAATAACCCCCATTTCAACACAAAAAATTAAATCACACTACACCAAACAATTCTCTCATCAATATACTTCTCTCTAAATTCTCACTCTTTCTCTCTTGAAACAATGTCCGGCTCCGACAATCACCCCTCCGACTCCTGCGGATGGAACCACGAATGGTTCGGCACATCTCCATTCCCTTCGCCGGATACGAACATCTGGCCCCCTCCTCCTACCCAAGGTTTGCAAATTCCGGGTGGCTACCGGCCTTACCCGGGGATGAGCAAGATGACCCCTCAGGGCAATACGGGTGGGCACCCGAACAAGGTCCGGGAGGGAACAGCTTGACGCCACCATTGTCCCAAAATCCGGAGGGCGCTTCCGGCAGTCGCGACGCTCCTGCTCGTGGTGTCCGTGTCAATTGTCACACCCTGACCCCTCTCATGTATACATTTAATATAAACAAATATAGATTATATACTTTAAGCAATACATATGATCACGAGCAATACATATCATAAAATAAATCAATATCCATATGCATATGCCTCTCTATTCAATTTATTATTCTGTGACGAATCAAGCCTAGTATCAACCTGAGATTTCTCTATTACCCGTAGGTCTCTCTGTAATTGAACTCATATGTCCCTCTATATTTGACTCGAAGGTCCCTCTATAATTGGACTCATAGGTCCCACAGTATTTGATCCGGAGGTCCCTCTGTAATTGGACTCATAGGTCCCTCTGTATTTGACCCGAAGGTCCCTCTGTATTTTCAGATCCAGTGCAAGACCGTCACAGATCCTCTTTAATCATATGATTCATATACTTTCAGCACCACATGTAAAATATATAACTCTATCAACTGCATATCTAATATTATGTTCTATTAAATAGTTCCAATACAATATTTAAATATATCATTTGCATCAATCATATATTCATATCATATACCATCTAATCCAAATATTCACTCCAATTTAATATATAACAATCAACCATATAGTACATGTAAAACTAAAAGTGTAATTTTTACACCCCTTATTCCACATTCTAATCAAACCTGTGATTTCACCACGATTAGGCCATCCGCAGCGCTGTCTCTTATCCGTCTCTTAACCGTCTCATCCCTTAACTATTCATGGGCCCCACTGTACTTTTCACTCCATCTCTTAACTAAGAGACGGAACCTGCAACCCTCCATCTCTTATCCGTCTCTTAACCATCTCTTAACTTACTATTCATTCAATTTCATTTTTTATTTTTTTTTCCAACAAATTCAATTAATAAAGAACACTTCATTAAATAAAATAAAAATACAACTTAAAATCCTAAAAAATACATAATTAGACTCGCAAAGCTGATCTCAGACATCGACATGTCTGAATTCTTTGCCGGTGTCGTCGAAGTAGACTCGCAAAGCCGATCTTAGAATGTCGGCTTCCGTGGCTCCGCTTTGGTAATGAGCCGCTTCGTTCTTGTAGATGCCGCATAATTTTTTGACCTCCCTGTCGACTCGGTCAAAGTGAGTGCGGAGCATCTTCAATGTGCGGTGGCGGGACCCTCTTGGCTTGATCTCGTTGTAGGCCTCGGTGACCTTTTCCCAGAAGCACTTCCGGGATTGTTGATTCCCAACGATGAGATCGTACGAGACGCTGATCCAGGCGTTGTACACCGCCATCGTATCCTTGCGACTGTACGGATGCCGGCCTACATCCTCATCCTCATCCTCATCGGTCGCCTCCGCCTCTTCCTCCACGGCACGAATGCCCTGGAGCTTTCACCGCCTCGTCCTCCTCCCGGATGGGGTTCATCCGGATAATCATCCCGAATTTGGGATAATCCCTGCGAATACCTCGGTGCCGAGGGACGAGCGTATGCATCCACATCAAAATGGGGTGGTTGGTACCCCCGGCGTCGACGAGCCCTGGGTGCCCGGCGTAGACGAACCGGAACCGGAACCACCCAACACGTTGTACATGCCCCCAGTTGCCAAACGCGTTGATGTCAAACCCGCCGGAGCCGCCACCGCCAGAGTTTCCGTCGCCGGACATTTTGTGATGAGAGGTTTGATGAAAATTGAAGAGGAAATGAAGATGATTTGGAGGATTTGATATGTATTTGTTTGTGAAATGAGTATGAAATAGGAATATTTATAGAGTAAAAAAAATAAAAAATAAAAAAAGGTAAAAAATGGTAATATTACCGTTTTTGATTATTTATTTATTTATTTTTAATTAAATTTGAATTTAAAAAAAATAATTTATTGCGTCAGCGTGACGAAGCCCACTCGTGGGCCGGCGATTGGTCGTCACGCATGGCGCCGGAGCGCGCCACGTCGCGCAAGCGCGTGGCGAGACAGCCCGCGAGGTGTCTCGGTGGGATGGGCGTCTCGGCGAGACCGGGACGAGACGGGGCGCTGCAACGCGTCTTGCCGTTGTCTCGTCTCGGTGGGACGAGATACGAGCCACCCGCGAGACGCGTTGCGGGTGGCATTACAATCTTTGATCCCTTTGAACAAATTTTTCATTCTTTCCCCTCATTTTCCTGTTTTCTTCCTTTGACCAGAGAAGTATCCCTCTCATTTTTCTTTTCTTTCTTCTTCTTTTTTATAATGATTTTATTTTCTTATTTCCTCTTTTTTTTCGTTTTCTATTACCACTAATGTTATAAACTGACTCATCCTTACCTCTATAATACACATGTCAATTGCATGGAACCAAAATTGCCATCTCCTCCTATTTTTCTCTTACACGTGTCCTCATTTCAATCCACGTAACCAACTTAAATATTATTATTACATAACTTTCATTATAAAAGGAGAACAAGTTTGCGTGTAGAAATACATTATCTACTAAAGTATTGGACAAAAAGTCCTTACACATACACATAAGCGTGTATATATTTTAATTACTTCCATTATTTAAATTTCTAAAATAGTGTGTACATTTATATATTACATATATGTGGTTTAACTCACTAATTTATAAAAATTTGTTTAATACCATTGCTTAATAAATTTCATGTCCATTAATATTAGTAAACAATAATATACAAAAATATAAAATAATACACATATTTTGGTCTATAAAATAATACACATACTTTGGTCTAGGATGTTACATTTGTACTCGTGGCAGTACCAGTGACCCCAACGTCCACACCCCGTACACTCCGGGGGAGATGGAGAAGATATTCGAGGCCTATTTGAAAATCTCCAAAGATGAGGAGGTAGGCACGAACCAATCCGGGGACAGGTTTTGGTTCAGCTTCGCTCGCCGGTACAATGCTGACCGACCGGCTGGAACGGTGGAGTGCATTGAGAGTATGGTGTGCAATGTCATCGGAAGAGCCAATGAAGAAATCCAAAAGTTCTAAGGGTATTACCTCGAGGAACAACGGTCGGCAGGGAGCGGCACGAACGAGTTCAACATCATCACGACAGCTATGTCGACCTACCAATCAATGTATTACAAACCATTCAAGCATCTCAACACTTGGCAGGAGGTGCGTCATCATCCGAAGTATAAGGGAGGCGTCCGATCCTCCAGCAAACGGTCGAGGACGCTATCCCTATCCGACGCCTGCGAGGATGAGATGGCAAGCCAACTTGCCGGAGCTCACTTGGATAGCTCTGACGCCGACCGCAAGGAAGGAAACAGGCGACGGCCAGTCGCCGTCGCACCGCGACCCCAGCCGAACCGCCGACGCCCGCTTCTTTTGTGCTGCCTCCAACCCCAACAACAGTTTGTGGGCCATTTTGTATCAAGCCACAGGCGCCTATACGTCTCGGATGATTCCCGAGCAATTTGATGCATATCATGCAATGATATGAGATCTCCGACAACAATTGGGGATACCTCCATCGGGCTAGCCTTCTTTAAATTTCCACGGATGTATTTTTTAGGATTTAATTATGTAATTTTTAATTTGTAGGATTTTAATTATGTAATTTTAATTTTAGGATTTTAAGTATGTAATTTTCAATTTTTAGGATTTTAATTATGTAATTTTTGTTTTTATTTTTAATTTGTAATAGTAGTTCAGGTATTTTTAATGCATTTTAATTCAGATATTTTTAATGTAATTTAATATTGTAGAAATATTTTTATTTAAATTAAATAATAGAATGGTGGGACCTTTGAGCATGCTCTTGCGAAAATGTGGATGTTGTGCTCTTGTGGAAGAGCAGAGAGTAAAAAATGAATAAAAGTGGGTCAGGGCTGGGAATGCTCTTACTAAAAAGGGAAATTACTCAACTCCTATGGAACGTATCAAAATGACTCTACTACTTTGGAATAGAAGTAGTAACTTTTTTCTCTTTCTTACTTTACCCTCCTTTACATTATTTTCTCTACTTTATCCACTTTCTACTTTATCCTCTCTACTTTTTTTTCTCTCTCTTTCTTTTTTATCTTTTTATTTAACACACCCAACATCTATATTTTAAACTCCGTGTTAAAAAATTTCGCTTCAACTATGAGGGAATGGGGAGAGTAAGTTGTTACTCTCAATCTCAGAAAATGTTTTGTGACTAAAGAAGCAGAGATTGTGGCTAACATTTGGCTGAAATTTAGGTGCTGATTATTGACTATCTAAAAGCGGAAGAGTGAACTACGTAAAAAGTCTCTGATGTTTCCATTTGTGATACTGCAGACTCCTAACAAAAAAAAATATCGCCACAAGACTCTAACCTTAAACATAATCACATATCTTGTATTTGTAGCCAATTTTCGGACCAAAATACCCAAATGCCTTGAAGGGCATTTCAGTCATATTACTGCAACTTGCAGGCCTACTCTGCACATACCTACCAGACTTGCAGACATTAGCCAGACACTTTTGTCAAATCACCCTTTTTGTGTCGAGTTAAGAGAATTGTAGAGCAATTACCTTATTTTCAGATTTTGGATTAATGAAATTAATTATTAATTTTTTATAAATGGAAAAACAATACTCCTAAGTCAATCAGTATTCCTATTATGTGACATTTTATTGAAATTAAATAATGAATCCTATCTATATAGCTGAATAATTTTTATAAGATTCAATCTTAAAATTTTTTTTAAACCCAACGGTATAATATTTTGGATACGGCGGTCCGATGTAGATGTGCGGGGGGTCGCGGCAACATTCTCTCTCCCTGGAATGGTATACAACGGAGCTGTGGGTTTCTTCCCTTGAAATGTTGGTCTCTTCGCTTTGTGGCGATTCAGTTAAAGAAAAATCAGTTTGTTTAGTTTCGTGTAATTGTAGTCTCGGGAGAAATGATATGAATTACCGAAATAGCCCTCCATAAGAATCGGAATCTGCGTTCTGTTGTGCCATTGGTCAGCCGGCGTTTCTCCACCATCATTTGCCACTGCCATTGATTATTCTTGCTACTTCAAAATCAGCCGAAAAAATTATATTAAATCTAAGTATTAGTTGTGGTTGTACCATATACTGATATATTTTAATTTGGATTAAATGTGGTATATGATTTGATGAACCAAAATGTGAGTTTATATATTCATTTTAATTTTCATATTTAGAATCTTAATCAACACATACTTAATCACATAATTAATTCAAGACATGTATGCACAATATCAACAAAACATTATATGTATACCTAAATATTTATTTATAGGACAATTGCAAACATTATTAAACATAATGTTTTTCCACAATTTTTTTAAGCAAGGAGACATCAGAATTGAAAAATACTCCACTTCATTTCATTTTTGCAAAACACATCAAATACTTTTACAGAAACATATTAAAATATGATGTGAACACAATATGTCCAATCGCCAACCCAACCATCACTTGTGTCAGGAACAGTAGAAGTCGCAGCATGCAGCAGGCCGCCACTGTCAGAATGTTCACTAAAATGACCGGAATGCTCTTTTAGGGCTTAAGGGTAATATAGTCAGAAAAAATACGATATGTGATTATGTTTAAGGTTAGGGTTGTCTAGCGATATTTTTTTTGTTAGAAATCTGCAGTGTCACAAATGGAAACGTAAGAGACTTTTTATGTATCTGTCGAAGCAGAAAGATAGGAAAATTTAGTACTCCACCAATCACATTAACCAACGCAACCCAGACCAAACCCGTGACCCAAAGGCAAAAAATAACAAGACTACAAATCTCAGTACTCTATTGAATAGAATAATTTCCAATTTTCACCGGAAATAAAAACAAATCAGAAATCTAGGTGCACGCCTCACGCGCCACGCCCAGCTTCGAGCTCGGCCCGTCGATCAGTATCCGGTGGTTCTGCTGCTGGAAGCTCGCAATCACGTTCAGCCCCGAATTCACCGATCCCTCCGGCGCCGCCGCCATCGCCAGGCACGAGATGCTCCCCCCGCTGCTTCGGATGACGAAGTTTTCCTGCGGCAGCGTCACGTTCATCCCCGTGAACATGAACGTGATCGTCGGCACGACGATCGCTGCTCCGTCGTAGCACGTGTCGAACCCCCCCAGCGACGACACCGCCGCGCCGTGCATCCTCCGCCGAACCTCGTCCCTCACCGCCACGTAAGCCGGCTTCACCAGGATCGTGAACACCGTGCCTGTCTAATTCAATTAAGCAAATCAATCAATCAGATCGGAGTTAAGTAGCTACAAAAATCAACCTGAATCGAAAATGGTGCCGGCGCCGGTGTTGGGGTCGAAGGCGAAAGCGGATGGGGGAATGTGGACGATCCTTCCACCAACTCTGATTGAGACGAGATTGACATAGTACAGAGATGATCTTCTAGGATTTCTCAAGAGTGGGGTGGTTTTGATTCTGAGGGGCTGGCTGTGGGGCCCCAGCCTCAGTGACCCGGCGAAGTTGGTGGACTTGTACCCAGGCAGGCAGTAGGAAAATGTGGATTGGTAGAGGCTAGTGCTTTGGTTCATTAGAGATAATGGGCCTCGGCCTAGGCCCAGTAATCTTTGGGCCGGGAACGATGAACCGGTGGTTTTCTGCACACACCCAAAGGTGTAGTCGCGGATTGAGTCGGTAGCTAGGGTGATGTTGTCCTGCACTAAACCGGCTGAGATGGAGGAGCTGCCGTATGTTGTGTTGAACCCGCACGCCGCACCTTGGATTTTGTACCTTTATGTTAAATAATTTATCTGTGTTACATCTGTATGTTATTTTTAGGCAAATGAATACTCGTATAAAATTAAAGATCATGCTAGACCAACTCACACGTAAGATCTGTGTTATCTTATGTCATGTAGGGGTATGGATACAGGGTGACAAGAAGAATAATTGCAACCAGCACACCTACCATTAATTGGTCTATATCCCAACATTGCTTTATTTAGGAAACAAAAAGAGAAGCAGGGAAATCCACATGTTTATAGTAAAGTTAATTATTCAGAATTTCTATTTTTGCACCCTATATCTACACTTTAAATCGTAAACGTTCTAAAATAAGAAAAATGATCATTAAATCGTGGAGAGAGAGAGAGAGAGTATACGCAAGAAATTAAAGAGTTTACCTGGGAGCATTGGGGGGAACCGCATGGGAGGGGTTTGAAGGTGGAGGATTTGGCCGGGTCGAAGGTGGAGGAGGAGCAACCGACGCAGCCGGTGCATGGGATCCAGGCAGCGTCATTGCTCGTGTCAAGTGCCACAAGCAGCTGCTGAGGTGGAGTGCCGATATTGACACGGACAATGTAGGTGGGGTTCTGGGTGATGGTGCGGCCGGAGTTTACCCATGAGAGGGATTTGGGCCTGAATGGGGAGCAGGGGCTGTTCACATGGAGCACTTGTAGGGTGGAGCCCTGGTCAATGGTGCCGCAGCGGGCGGAGACGGTGGAGGGGTGGTGGGAAAGGAAGAGGGCGAGTAGTGAGAAGAGAAGGGCAGCCATGGTTATGGACTTATGGTGACGGTTTACTCTGTTTGGGTTGTGAGGGTACTTATAGATTAGGATGGCATGTGCTTGCCAACTAATAAGGGCTCGTTAATAAGGGCTCGTTTGTTTGGCATATTAGACCAACATGTGTTAGCATATAGTCAACACTATATTTATGTTTTCTGAATTGCATAGTTATCACCTACTGCTGTTTGTTTGTCACTATACTAAACACATGTATGCAATTCATCTGTTTGGTACGACACAACGAGATGTATGATACAATTATACATTCCCAAAAATAGCCTCATTAATTACTCATAATTCCATAATTGCCCTCAAAAAACCCTATTTGGCGCGTCCCCAAATTAGAGTTCGCGCCTCTCATTTTCGATTTCACTCAAATTCGTAATTTAACACCAACTTCTCATTATTTTGTCAATACTGAAGCTTATGACGATTCCCAGGAGGAGGAAGCTCTTCCACCGAAGTTGAATCCGACCGGTTATCGATTTCTTTTAGCGGTGGTATGTTTGCCTATCATGTATTCAAGCACCTTAAATTGCCTTCATCAATGTATAATTGAACAGATGCACAAATGAAATAGGCAACCGTAACAAATTTCTGCTAGGTGTTTACAATTAAATTGCCTTCATCAATTTTGTGTGTCCGAATATATGTTTTAGTATAACCTGAACCAGCGTGAATGTATAAGATAATGCAGTCTGATATTTAATTTGTGTTGGTTCTATGGTCATTTTTGGTTGGGAAATTTATGAAGTATCGTTTCTTTCAGTCTATTGCAAAAACTATATATTGGATAACAGTTTCTGGATTAGAGATCTATTGCTTCAATGGGTTTTTGTGGTTGTTGCTGTAATATATTAATCATTAGTTGAAGCTAGCTCCCATGGGATCCCAACAATTGAGTGCCAATGACACCAACGACAACCCATTGACAGATGGTAATCCCTCTAGTAAATTTCCTTCATTCTTGTATGATCAGTTTTTGCATAACAATTGACAGGAGGGCATTCTTTTTTTCCAGTTGATCCGGATCTTCATATCGGCAGAGGGATTGCAGTCGACAGGTCAAGACGTGTATGGACACAACGTGAGGAGGAGATCCTTATGTCAACTATGAAAGAGCTGGCTGCAGTCAGATGGAAATCGGATAATGGCTTCCGTGCAGGATATTTAACCCGAGCAAGAGAGGCACTTCGCCGCGAATTCCCAAAGACCGACTTATGTGTTCACCCTCACATCAAGTCTAAGATCAGTACTTGGAAGAGGAACTACTATTCGCTAATATTAATACTTGACCGCAGTGGCGTGGGTTTCAATGCCTATGGTAACTACAAAATAGATATCGATGATGAACAATGGGCACATGTCGTGCAAGTTGTGTTTTATATATTATTGGGGAGTTATGCATTGTTTTGTGTCAGTTTCTTCACTAATGTTTTTCTTTAATTTGTATGGCAGAAAGACAGCAATGATAAATATATGAGGAACAAGTCTTGGCGCTTGTTGAACGACTGGAAAGAGATCTTCGGGAAGGACCGTGCGGAGGGAATTCGGTCTATGGATACCGGGGATGCGGTTCGCAGAATTTATGGCTCAAAGGTGCCTTTGAATGAAGATTCAGATAAGTCTTCCCCACTGACCTTAGACGAACTCTACCCTGACCACGTCTTCCCTGAGGGTGTGATACCGGAGATGGTTGACGAGAGCACGTCGGTACCTGTTGCATCTGCTCCAAAGGTGCCGCACAAAAAGAATAAGAAAAGGAAGGTTGTTGATTCGATGGACAAGGTGGACAAGATTGATAGTGTCCTTACTTTGATGACTCGCATCCACGGAGACACGAATGATCGGTTGAAGGAAATCTCGAGTCGAATTGGCTATGAGTTCGATCTTAGCACGAAGAGAACGGAGTTGTTCAATCAAGTGAAAGGTATGGTCGGCCTCACCATAAAGCAACAATTTTATGCAGCAAAAATGCTTGTTAAGGAGCCCGAGCTTATGGATCTTTTTCGGAGTCTGGATGAGTTTCCTTGTCCGGCCTTCGTGCTAGATCTTCTGGACACTGAAGGGATGCTATAAAAGTGGGGGTCGACGTTTGCTAGTCTTTTGTCGTATAGGGCCAATGCATTTTACGTAGTATGCTTGTTTATGCTTGTGCGGTTGTATATGATAAACTCCGAACAATATGTGTACTCTGTTTAAGATCGTCTTAACAATCCAGACACAGTTGTATCTGAATGATGAAATATTGAATATTGGGGTTCATACTGATGCTTAAATTGAAATCCACTTTGTTGGTTGACTATTATATTTGTTAATTATTAAGTAATGGACTTGTTAAATATAACGTACACAACCGGCTTGGCTATTATGCCATTTTTTCTTATAGCAAATTAAACATCAACAACTTCACATCCAAATTCCTAATACATAGAGAATCGACACATCCATCGAGCAATATTTTCGACGACTAACTAAGGATGAGGACATACAATATAACATTGCTACTGTTAAGTTCCTACTATTTTAAACCAACGACTACTAAGGATGAGGACATAAAACATAACATTACTACTTAAGTTCCTACTATTTTAAACTTACGACAAAATGCTAAACCCTACACCATATTGCATAACATTCGATTGAAACTAATAAAACACCAGCTACGGTGCCGTCTTGCGTGACGTTGGGAGCGGGCTCCAAGAATCCCACGAGGAACCTTTGGGTGAAGCCCCCATCACCTTCTTCGCCGGTATGTCGCGATTTGGTGACTTTGAAGATGATAGGTGGTCTAGGTCTAGGTTAACCTCGTCAATGTGAAATAGCTTTCGGCGAACATGCGATGCTGCCCCGGGTGAGGGTGTCGAGATAGACATCCAATTCTTTCACACGCCCACGCACGGGCGCGTTTGGCTCGATGGTGTCAGTAATGACTACGATCTCGGTATTGTCGGATAAGGTTATCACCTCAGTGGCCTCCTCAACCTTCACGTCGAAGTAACCGAATATAGTGGCCAGTTCGTTAAAATGTGGCTCGTCGCGGTGGTAGTACGCCCCGGAGAACGCATTTAGCTGCAAAAACAACACGGCATTTATTCATGTTTTTAAAAAACAATCATCAATCTATATATAAAAATGAGTGTGAGCACCATGAATACGCCCTTCCACACTGCTTCATTGGCCACAACGATCTTGTCGACATATTCCCACCGTACGCCGGTCGTGGCAACCAACGCCTTGAACGTATCGTACCGCTGCTTGAGAAGCATCATCCGCGTCGTGATGTCGTTGCATGTAAGTTCAGAACCAAAACGACGGTTAATCAATTTCACACAGAAATGAAGCACATAGTTGGGAACACTTGCATCGTCCCATCCATGCCCAATCCTCTTCTCGATGAGGGTTGTGAGCAACACATAATCCATCTCTTGGATCCATTTGCCACTATAGAAGAACGATGCTTGAGTTGGAATTCGGGAGTTCATTTTGGAGTTGTTTGTATACAACTGCAAATTTCAGTACATTATATAGAATAATTTCATAGAAGATCTAATAATACAGTAGTTAATGCAATTGGAATAGCATTTACCCTTGGTAGATATTTGTCAAATCCATTAGGGTTTGGGTACAAAAAAGTGACCATCCCGCCGGCCTAACATGTCACATACACCGCCGTTTGAGTACGAGTGGGATAATCAGATTTGGTATGACCGAATTAAATAGAAAGTTGAGTTATTTTCGGTTCTATATTTATTTATTCATTAGCAATGTGGAGAATATATATTTATGTATTTAGTTATTCCACGATATGTCCTCATATTGAATGCATTAATATCTCAATTTAGATAAGTCAACCACCCGTTTATGTAGGCGGTGGTTAAGGTATTGCTGATTTGAAATTATATATAATAGTATCCAAATATGTATAGACATTTCATTTGGGTAATATTCGGTATTATATTATAATATATTGTTTTATTCTATCGTGGTTTATTCTTACTTATGCATAATCGGTTAGTTCATGATCGTGGGATTGGAATTTGTGAAAAACTTTTGGGATTATCACCCAATATGTTTTCAGTGCTGTATATACAAATTTCAAATAATATATATCTTGTAATCCTAGTATAATCTTTCACTATATGACACGAATCATTATGGAATATTTAATCAATTCTTTACTCAGTTCATACATCCACAAATATCTAAATGAATTCAATATACTCAACCCCAGTAATATTGTTTTTCTTTTTAAATTATCATCATTCTTTCTCCTTTTAATTCAACTCCCAACCACCAACGGGATTTGCGAGAAGCCATGTATACACAGGTTCACACGCCACACTTTATTTGCTCACCCACCGATTCAGATATCATAAATTTTCTCCACCTTCCTCACCACTTCTCTTTAATGCATAAGGTTGTCTTCTCCATTTGAAGCCTAACGTTGTATACGTATCTAGTCGGTTAAACAACATTCAACACTTAGTCGAACCCTAAACTAAATCTTCATCACATATAACTTCAAATGGGAGGTGAAGGTTCTAACTCCATCCCGAACGTCGACCCGGACTACCAAAGACTCCCTGCATTCATGAAGGTGTTCCACCAGGAGCGATGCAAGGATGACATGGTATGTGGCTTTCTATTTTGATATATTACATATGAAATTGTTATGTTGTTTTCACTTCAACTTATATCTTGCAGCGACTTCCTCCCGAATTCATCAGGATTCACGGGCATGACCTACCGTTCGACTGTAGGCTCGTTTGGCCGAATGGAATACGATATAGGGTGCGAATTCTAAAGCTTGCCAATGGGTTCTTCTTCTCCTCCGGATGGCGAGAGTTTGTTCGTGCTACTGGCGTCGTACACGGCGATCATCTCACCTTCACTTTGGTGGATGTTGGAATTTTCAATGTAAAGCGGTTTGATAGCGCAACACATTGTCCACCGCAGGGAGACGTTGACGGTAAACTCACTTGAAATCATCTACTTTGTTCATGCGGGACTAATACATAAACTCATTTTATTTGTAGTTGTTGAAGACGACGATGTGGAAGGTAGCTACTCCCCGGACATCGATACGTCCGACGATTACGTGCCATCGGAGACTGAATCTGAAACAACTATGGATGACGACTACGTGGACGATAGCGGGGCACTAAACGTCGACGGCTGCCCAACATTCGTCATTTCGCTCACCCCGACGAACATCAATCACAACATTGAGATCCCATATGGCTTTTGGCAACGCCGTATCCCACCGGGGGCAATTAAAGCGGCCGTGTATCTGGTGACCGAAGGGGGGATGTGGCGATGTACACTCAAACATAACTCGAGGAAGATATGGATGAAGGATGGGTGGGCTCGATTCAAAGACAAGCACAATCTGGTGGAAGGGGTGCGTTGTCATTTCAAGCTCGTTGAGGCCTTTGTTGTCCAATTTTACGTGTGGTTTGAACGTCCTTTAGATCGTTGGAAGTAATTACTTTAGCTATATGCAGTAGTAGTAAGCTTTTTATTATCGTAATGTAGGTGATACTTGCGTTGTGCACGCCCATTTGATCATGGCAAATTTTCATATTACTTGCTTTAATGCTTGATCATTGGGTTTAATGTATGGTATTTTGGTGAATGTTTCTTAATTATGTTATGGCTCTAAGGTCCAATCTATATATGAAATTTGAAAGGGCTACATATATTCTGGGCTTGTTTGACTTTTGAGATATACATGCACATAATTTAATATGCGCACTATACATGGGGTAAAAATATTTGTTAATAAATTATCAAATATTTAGTCAACACTAAAGTATCAAAATATATCTGAAAAAATGTTGCATTTCTTGACACAATATCTGTCTATATATGAAAACAAAATCTTTTCCATTAATGTCGTTAATGCTTCATCCATGCATGCCCTCATTAATAATAATTAACCAAAAAAATCAATAATTAACAAAACCGAACAATTTAGTTAAAAGAATGTCATATATGGACTACGTTATAATAAGTAATTTTTGCCTAGGAACGGAAATGATGTTTACGTTTATTATAATGGGAGTTAATGTGGGAATTTAAAACCTCACCAAACTTGTATGATGTGTTGTCCCAAACTCAAAATTGTATAAATATATAAGGAAGACAACCAAATTACAAATATTAGACAAACAAATGCACAAACTGACTCATATTCAAAATTAAACAGACCCTAACCCATTCATATCATTAATCCAGAATATAAAGTATGCGCCTAGGCCATACATAACAAAGTATCACACAAGAAAATTTAATCACTCCATACACACCATTTGTTTGTCAAATAGAAAACTGCACGCACATAAATGCAAATCCAAGTAATTCATAAACTCATGTTACTACGTTCACCCGATCATTCATTGACCCCACATTGCAGCCGCCAAATCATCCCTCTTCTTCGTCCACAAAGCTGTTGGCGAGACATCATTGATAGTAGGCACTACCGGCTCTTCGTTGTCACTGCCATACCCGTCATCCAGTTCAGCGCTTAAGACGTACTCACAGGGATTTACTTCCACATTAGTACGAATGAAATTGTGCAGCAGGAAGCAAGCAATTATCAACCCGGTTTGCACGTCGATAGGGTAGAAACTCGGGCTGCGCAGGATTCCCCAACGCATCTTAAGAACTGCAAAGGAACGCTCAATCACATTCCTTGCTTTAGTGTGCTTCAAATTGAAAAGTTCTTCGGGAGTTTGCGGCGCTTGTGTTCCAGGACCCCACTCTTTCAAATGATATCGGACGCCTTTATATGGTGTGATGAATCCCTCGCTGTTGGAATACGCATTGTCGCAAAGGTAATAGCAATCTATGAAATGAGAGCGAAGGTGCATGATAATAATCACATAAGGACATTGTGTATTCAAAATGTGTTGAACTATAAGGGCAAACATAGGAAATAAATGAAAATTCATAATGATCTACCTTTGGGAACTTTCAGTCCAAGCGGCCGGCTTATAGCATCACGTAAAATCCTCGAATCACCTGCTGATCCCTCCCATCCCGGCAGTACATACGCAAAGCGGAGTCGTCGATCGCATACCGCAAGTGTGTTTGTCGTTACCTGGCCCTTCCTATTTCGGTACCTAGGGGTGTCCGCAATGGGTACCCTGACGTTGATATACATACCATCCAAAGCTCCAAGGCATCCCTAGTTATTTGTTACAAAAATAGGGTCAGACATGGGGACATTTAAAGAACTGATATAAAACACCAGGGCATTTCACAAATTTAACAGACCTTAAACCATGTCCATCTTGGGTCAGTGCAAGCATCATCAACTGGCTCGGGTTTCACTAAAAACACCTTGTGTAAAGTAAGGACCCCACTGAGCACAATATGCATATATTTAGACACAGTTTGCAAAGAACGCATGAAATTGTGACCAACAATCCGTGTCTTTTTTGTGGTGGGATAGAATGCATAAAAACATAGCTACTTGTTCTTCAACCGTAACAAATTTTTGATCTATTAATCCAACTCGGTCACGCAGAAGACGACATAATCTACCAAATGTGTTTCTATCCATTCGAAGATTGTCTATGCATGATCTATCAGTTACACGGACAAGCCTGTCTAACTATTTTACATGGTCTGGAATGGACTCATCAGTTTTTCTGGTGTATCTCTACCACCCTGTTTCCTTTTTTTCGGGTTAGGTCCAATCATAGTGAGTAGCATGCTTACCAAGAGGAGATTGATCCGAAGGTTTTTCAGTACTTCCTCAAGCATAATCAGAACGGTGGTCGGTTCCTCACCCTTCCGGTCATCTTATACGGATTACAACAGCGTCAATTTTAAAGCTAGCAGATTTGCAATTACAGACATGAATTTTTATATGGTATTCATAGCAAACAAACCGTAACCCTGTTCAGACTGACCAACATCAAATCCACTTATCAAGTGAAACTGTAAACAAGATTTTAAAAAATGATGATGCTAAGTCAGAGCATACAGACTTTTATCGATTATATACAGAGCAACAGAATATCAATTAGAAAATTGAAATATAAATAGAAATTACATCAAATCACATACATCTTATAACCTGAATATTACATACACCCACAACGAAGAACTCTAGCATCCACAAATTGTGTATTATGTGCATAATAAATCGAAGCCCGGTCACGAATTGAAGATGGATAGTATTCCAGAATTTTGTAAAACATTACCCTCAGAATTTGATTTTGCTCGGCCATGGATCCTATGCAATTGGATTGAACCTAACCAATTAAACGCACAAGCTTTTCTGCCCACCCAGATCTTCGAATTCCCTTCGTAATTGAATCAGGATTTTCGATTATTCCACGAATTCGTGAAAGCACAAACTACCTGCAGTTTTTGTTTGATTTGGATTTCGCAAACTCGCCGCAGATCTTAGATTACTCCACAAATTTTTGAATGCTTGGGTTGGGAATTTTGTCGGTGAAGAGGATGGTGATTGTATTAATGATGGGGGTAATTATGTCTTTTGACTCACGGGGGTCCTATCATTTTTTTGCTGATAAAATTCTAACGCAGCCTTCAACATGTACAGAGTTATCAAATATTTTGCCCTAATAAACACCAACAAAAGCGGGTTGTGGGATTCAACACCGGGTCTCGTGTAATACAAACATGTCAATCAAACACAGACATAAGGGTATATAGTGGGCTTTATCTACCCACTAACATACCAAACAAACGAGCCCTAAGTGTATTCTGGTATGGAGATTCACTACTCATCACTATTGATTATAAGATTACCTTTCTTAAATACACCCTCTTCTCTAATACTTGACTTGGTATTTTTTTTGGCATTTTTTTTATTCTTTCTCATATTTTATTCTCTTTATAATTTAATCGTTAAACATCAATTTTTACAATTTTGTGGTAATGACGTCTCAACTAACTTGGGATAAGAGAAGGGATTAAATTATATGCCGTGTCCATTGCAGTTTTTGCAAAATGAGGATCTGCGGAGCTTGGAAATTTCATAAGAAAATGAATTTTTTATGTAATAGTAAATTATAGTAATACGGTTTAAAGAGTATGCTAATTTTATACTTCCTCCACCCCACTATAAACTCTTGTGGTATTTCTTTTTAAATTTGGGGCATTCCCACCTAAAATGGGTTATTTTATTTTTTGGCAAGATATAACACAATTACTTTTTTTCATTTCATTCTCTCATATATACTCCTACTTTATTATATTTTTCACTCTTCTACTCTATTCTCCTTTCCCTTAACTTTTTAAACTTCAATTTCTTAAAAAGAACGGTCTCACTTAAATTAGCACAGAAGAAATATTAGTAGTATATTTGACTTTTTATTAAATTTATATCTACACATACCTTATCGTAATTCTTTTATTTTTTCTTTTTGGTCCTTTCTTTTTCTCAGTCGCTCTATCTTCTATACAACATTTCGCAAATAAATAGAAAATATAGATCTAAATCTACGATTTACAATACAACCCAAAAATCTGTCATTTTCTTTATCCACATCGATTATTGAAATGCACATATTTTAAAATAATTGATTTTATAAATCTTACTTTTGATCTCACTAAGTTAACAAATTTAGGCAAAGAAATCAGTATTTGATTAATAAATTATTTTTTTTCGCTCCCAAATTTCAGGCTGCAAAACAATAATTGTGAATAATTATAGATTCATCTTTTTAATTAAAGAAATAGAGAGGGGGAAATAGAGAGAGAAAAATATAAATTGCAAAACAATGGAGAAAATAAATGTAGAAATGAACAGAGTTTAATAAATATCAGTCAGGAAAACGAAGAAATAAAGGAAATAAAGTGTGTAGTAATTATGAAAAAGAACATAATGACATTATGATAAGGCTAATTTCATGCATAGGTCTAGGGCTTTAATTCGTGAAATTTGTGGGTCTAACACGCATTTTAAGCCAGGTGTGTGAAGATTTTCGCCAGGTCCAGCAAAGAAGGGAGACAGTTGCGTGGACCTAGGAAGAAGGCGAAAGAGTGGACATTATGCGGAAAATTGCTCGACGGAGGAAGCCTCGGAGTTGAAGGGTAGAATAGGGATTTCTACGAAGACTCTAGAAGGTTATGTCCGCGTCTATAAAAGAGAGAAGCATGCACGCTAGAGGGATCTTCTCGGTTGGAGACCTCGCCAACAACTTGTAGCTTAGTTCACTTTTCTTCACACACTTGGGTTCTTTCGTGGGAAATTCAGGGCATACTTGGGGTTCACTTCTAGCTGACACACTTTTCGATCTGGTGGTAACACCGTCCTACTTGAGGGCGAAGAAACAATTTATTTTCTGTTTACGTTTCTGCTGAATTCGCCGAGCTTCGCTGTTCGAGGCTCGGACCTCTTTGTTTTCTGGATATTCTCTGTGTTTATGCAAGTTTCGTTTTAGTTTATGCCGACTGTGTTGATCTTTGTTTGTCGATTATGTTTACTTGAATTCTGAGTTGGATTGTTGGAGTTGGTTGTTTTCTAGATTATCGCAGGTTTGTGGTTGGATCTGAGAGAATGGAGTTTGTTTGTGGATGAATCGGGTTCTTAACTTGTTGATGTCGTAGGGTTGTCTGTGATTGTTGGGATCTGGAGTTGATTTGAGTAGATCTGTGAGGATCGGAGCTATGGAGTTGATTGTGCTGGGTGTTGAGTTCGGATGTCTTGGATCCGGAGTGGATTAAGCATTCGACGTGAATCTGAGTCGTGTTGGTTTAATTTTATGCCTAGCTTACGTGTTTTCTTCATTTACGTTTCTGAGTGGGATAGGAAATTGCATGAGTTTGTTAGTTGCAGCTTTTACCGTACTTACCTTATTTGAATGTCCTGGTCCCCACTTTTTAATTCTTCCTGCCCAGTCATATTTAGTTAATCATTTACACGGTCTAGCGAGCTCTTGTTTCTTTCGGTATTGATGTCTGATTTTACAAGTATTCTGTTTCTTAGGTCTAGCATTTAAATTTCGTGCCTAGGTCTAGTGGTAGTTGTTATAAACCTCAACCCTTTGCGTGGCAGCAGCCGCTTGTTTCCAGAGTCTCTAAACACTACTCACGAATCCATCTTCGTGGGATCGACCCCACTTCCCTATACTAATTTAATAGTAATTTGGGTTGAGGGATTAATTTTTGAAGGAGAGTCGAGCGTGTCCAACGACAACAACACTCTGTGTTCCTTGGGTTCCTGGACCTAGTGATCTAGTGGATTTAAGAAGCGCGGTGTCTTGACTGAGCACTTGTATTAGTGTTCCCTGTAAGCACACGAAACACACACGATCCGATTCAGCTCTTGCTCACTTCAAAATGGTGCCGTTGCCGGGGATGGATGGCGTGCTTAGTGTTAGTGTTCAGAGTCTGTGGTGTAAATAGTTTTGATTTGTTTTCTTTCTCTTTTGTTTGTAGTTTATGAGCAGAGGCTCAGGATCTACCTACTGGAGCAACTCGTCTGGGATGAAGTACGGCCAGTTTACTCGGCAGGTTAAGGATACAGCCTCTACTATGACCACCAGATCAGGGTTCACCACTGGAGATATGTTCCCGAGTGAATCAACTAGCGACGAATCTTGGACGTCGTCAGGACGCGAAGATCCAGAATCCCCACCCGAATCAGAAACGGAGTCAGAAACAGGGGAAGCAAGGGAAATAGTCATGGCGCAGGTAGTAGATCCAGATCCAGAGATCGGTTCTCTCACTGTCCATTTAGATGGAGAACCAGCTCAAGCTATAGTGATGAATCCACGCCAGAGGACTATTGAGATTAAGATAAACGTGCTCGGCATCTTGCCGACGTTCTCTGGGCGTAGAAATGAGTGTCCGTATGAGTTCTTAAATGAATTCAGCAAGTTGTGTGGTATTCAGAAAAGGCCGAATGATGCAACAGAGGAGGATTATTGCCTACGTGCGATTCCGTTTACCTTGAAAGGGGAAGCTAACACGTGGTTATTAAGGTTACCCCCGGATTCTATTCGCACATGGAGGGATTTCAAATTGGAATTCCTAGATTATTTCTTCCCATCCAACAAGACGAATGCACTGAAGAAAGAAATATTAGAGTGTAAGCAGGATTACGACGAATCCTTGAGTCAGTATTGGTCGAGATTTAAGGGGTTGTTGGATGCATGCCCAAACCACCGAATGATAGAGGCAGAGACCTACTCTCTGTTTTACGAAGGAACGATCAAAGGATTTAATGAATTCCTCGAGTGGGGGGAATTTCACAAGAAAGAGGGGAAGTGAAGCAAGGGAAATTCTGGGAAAATTGATCGACGCTAAGAAGGCGTACGATAACCCTAGGAATGCTGTGAGAAGAGGGTCGGTGCATGCCGTAAGAGAGCAAGAAGATGATAAAGTGGAGGCAAGGATTGATAGGCTCGAGAAGGCTCTTTTGAACGCGATTGAAAAAACGAATCCACTGACTTCGCAAGGGAAGGAGAAATCTCCGGGTCCAGGAGATAGTCAAATTCAGCAATATTACGGGACCCAGGAAGGAGATTATCAGGCCCAGGTCAATGCAATGGGTAGTTGGAATCCCGATGGGAGCTGGAATCCAGGAAGACAGAGAGATGCACCTTGGCGGAATCATCCGAATTTCAGATGGACTGACAATGAGCAGAATCAGCCAGCACCACAACAAAGTCAGCAGTTTGCACCTCAGCCCGAAAGGCAAGGTAACCGGTCAGGAAGGAATCAAGAGGGGCAGGGCAGCTGGATCAATCGGAACCAAGGAGACCACTCAAGCTGGGAGAACAGAAATCAGAATAATCAAGGGAACTCTTATGTGCCACCGCACCAAAGGAATTTTCGATCTGGTGGTAACACCGTCCTACTTGAGGGCGAAGAAACAATTTATTTTCTGTTTACGTTTCTGCTGAATTCGCCGAGCTTCGCTGTTCGAGGCTCGGACCTCTTTGTTTTCTGGATATTCTCTGTGTTTATGCAAGTTTCGTTTTAGTTTATGCCGACTGTGTTGATCTTTGTTTGTCGATTATGTTTACTTGAATTCTGAGTTGGATTGTTGGAGTTGGTTGTTTTCTAGATTATCGCAGGTTTGTGGTTGGATCTGGGAGAATGGAGTTTGTTTGTGGATGAATCGGGTTCTTAACTTGTTGATGTCGTAGGGTTGTCTTTGATTGTTGGGATCTGGAGTTGATTTGAGTAGATCTGTGAGGATCGGAGCTATGGAGTTGATTGTGCTGGGTGTTGAGTTCGGATGTCTTGGATCCGGAGTGGATTAAGTATTCGACGTGAATCTGAGTCGTGTTGGTTTAATTTTATGCCTAGCTTACGTATTTTCGTTTCATTTCGTTCAGTTTATGTAGATCTGATGTACTTCCGATTCGTAGCAAGTTTCCGGCGTCCCGATTTCTATATTCTGTTCGAATCTAGGAGTATGCTCTGTTTTCTTCATTTACGTTTCTGAGTGGGATAAGAAATTGCATGAGTTTGTTAGTTGCAGCTTTTACCGTACTTACCTTATTTGAATGTCCTGGTCCCCACTTTTTAATTCTTCCTGCCTAGTCATATTTAGTTAATCATTTACACGGTCTAGCGAGCTCTTGTTTCTTTCGGTGTTGATGTCTGATTTTACAAGTATTCTGTTTCTTAGGTCTAGCATTTAAATTTCGTGCCTAGGTCTAGTGGTAGTTGTTATAAACCTCAACCCTTTGCGTGGCAGCAGCCGCTTGTTTCCAGAGTATCTAAACACTACTCACGAATCCATCTTCGTGGGATCGACCCCACTTCCCTATACTAATTTAATAGTAATTTGGGTTGAGGGATTAATTTTTGAAGGAGAGTCGAGCGTGTCCAACGACAACAACACTCTGTGTTCCTTGGGTTCCTGGACCTAGTGATCCAGTGGATTTAAGAAGCGCGGTGTCTTGACTGAGCACTTGTATTAGTGTTCCCTGTAAGCACACGAAACACACACGATCCGATTCAGCTCTTGCTCACTTCACATTATATATCTCAAAATCATGAGTCATTTCATAATTATCTTTAAAATGCTAAATAAAATATTTGATATACTACTATGTATGCTATCATTGAGTTTTCAGCTCCACTATTCCTCTCACCTTCCTATATTAGCTTCTAAAATGAAAATTTTTGGCAACATTCTTATATTTCTTGTAAACTTACAAAGTGGACTTGAGTTGAAAGATACAATGAGTGATATAATTAGAGTTTTGTAGAGAGATTTGGGGAGGTCTGGTGTTCAATATCAAGAGGAATGTGTTTTAATCAAAGAAAGGGGCCTAAATAATATACTCAGATACAATTAGTGCTAATTCCACATACATAGCATATATCAATAATTAGTTAAAAGTGAAAATCTATAAAATAGCCACTAGTATTATCAAAATAAAACTATATTAAATAGGGAAAAGATAATAGCACTGGAACAAATTTGATGCTCCATGTGAGGAGTACTTATTTTCCAGGCTGGACCAAACTTGATATCTATTCCAATGATGGTAGATGATGAATTTTTTCTCATATATATATTTTACTATAAATTAGATGAGGATCTGTCTTTTAATGGAGTATCTTATATAGATTTGAATAATTAATTCTGGCTGGCTGTTTTATGCACCACTACATGTTTGCTTGAGTGTATTTCCTCAAATGGGCTAATAGGCCAATCACATGATTTTATGGGATTAGGTCAATAATTGAAGAACTAATCTTTCACATTTATCCTTTTTGCTTCTATTTTCCATAACATTTAAAATACGAACTTTGAAGATGATATTGCTTTGGTTTGTGGCAAGCAAGCCTTCTTAGTCTCAATTATTAAAGCAATTTCATACAATTATTTCTCCCTCTTTAATAGTAGTAGTAATATTTTCTTAGCTAGAAGCACCGAAATGATGATTTCATTCCCTTTCAGATGTTATATGAATTAATACAAATATGAGTATTTCTATAGTCCTACTAAAAATATCCACATTCTTAAGTGATATTGAGTTTTAGGAGGAATTGTAAGGTGGGGTAAGTAGAAAAAAAAGTAGTTAAATATTTGAATGAACTACATAAATGGTACCTGATCTTTCACTTTCGCACATAAATGATGCATGATCTTTATTTTATATCGTTTTTGGTACCCCGTGACAAAAATAACCCTAGATACCAAACATGTGATTTTTTTTGTTATGGAGGATATTTTTAGAAATTTCAATTAAATAGTACCAAACATGTGATTTTTTTTCTTCCTCTTATTTCTTTTCTTCTTCTTTAGTTTCTTCTTCTCCTTCTTCTTTCTTTTTTCTTCATTTTCTTCTTTCTTTTTAGTATTTTATCTTCCTTTCTTCTTTCTTTTTTCTCCTTAGTTTATGTTTCCTCTTTTTTCTTTTCTCTTCTTTTTCTTCTTTCTTTTTAGTATTTTATACATACATCAAATTCCATTCATAATATAAATCAAGAACAAAACACCTAATTAAATTAGTTATATAAAGTAATTAAATCAATTGAATATTTTTATTAAATTATTTTATACTCATTTTAGGGTTGAAACGCCTAACTAAAAATATTCAACTCGTTATATCATTATGAATACAATTCACAATTTTAAATTTTTATTTAAGACTATATTGATTAGTTATTAATTTAATATAAAATAATAATAATAATAATAATAATAATTATTATTATTATTATTATTATTATTATTATAATGGAGTAATATTATATGATTCTTAATTTAAGTAATTATACTATAATTATTTATTAATTACTAGTACTAGTTTTTAGTATTTTAACAATAATATCATTATAATAATTAAATATAATTTTAACTATAATTATAATTAAGTATATTTGAATCATATTAAAAATAAATAAATTATTAATTCATAACATCAAAGTATATTTAAGGATGGACCAGTTGGGCTATCCGAACTTCAGATTCAGATATCGAGATGGATGACTACTTCACTTGGTTCGTGGTTTTGATTTATGGGTTTTTGATTTCCTTTGGATTTGGCCCGCTTTTGGCCATCATCCTTGTCCTTTTTATGATGTATAGCTTTGTTATGCTTATTCTCTCTTTAGTTAGATGGTTAGTACCCGGTCTGTGGGGATACCATAGTAGCTTTGTTAGCTCTTGTGATTTGTATCTCTCGTGCGGACCGAGTCACTTTTGGACTCGTCTGATGTATGTTCATTTGGTGATTTTTGATATATACAGGTTGGGGGTCCGCTTTAACCCCCCGCCGTGATGGTGTTTGAGGAAAAAAAAACATCAAAGTAATAATATCAATATTGATTAATAATAATAGTAGAGTATAAAGAGTGAGGAGAATGAGAGAAGATATTATAATATCACTTTTTGTACTAATTTTGTATATGCCCAAATTATTCGTTATGACACAAATGGAAAAATGTATTTGTTTAGAGGACATTTTGGGTGAAAATTGCACCAGATACCAAAAAAGTGATTTATAGGTACCAAAAACAATATAAAATAAAGATCAAGTACCATTTATGTGCGAAAGTGAAAGAACAAGTACCATTTATGTAGTTCACTCTAAATATTTTAATGAGAAGAAAAGAGAGAAGAATTTATTTTCAAATATGAAAAATAGACATCTTGAATGAGACAAACTAAAAAAATGTGACCATCTTGAATCAATCGAAAAGAGTATAATTTAAGTCTTTCAAAAAAAATTAAACTACTGCACATGAATAGAGTTATCTCGAAATCTCCAACGTACATCAGATGTAGGTAGCAATTACAGATTTTTATGATATTAAAAAAATAATGTGTATGCGTATGTGTATGTGTGTAGTTCACATCCAAAACAGAAAATGGAGAATGAATCTCAATTTGTGGTCATTTTGTCTTAACTTTGTTTGTAAGTGTGTGAAACCAAGAATGTTGATCTAGGCAATGTGCGTAGCTCCATGTAGTAGAAAACAAGGTTATTGTACTAGTTTAAATGTGAGAGTCTAATCAAGATTTCTGAGGGGAGCATATGCCAAATGTTTGCTTAATTATAATAATGATATTTTCTCTTGTATTACCCAATTAGAAAGTCATGTGACAGTATAGCAACCCAATCAGAAAGTCATGTTACGGTATAAATGTTTGGAATCTAAGCCAGGGAATCAGTAGTACTACAAAAAGTTTAATTTTATAAAATTTAATACTAGAGTATAAAATTGATCTACATTTTAAATAAATGATTTATTTAATGAAAAAATAATAATATTATTTTGAACCGATTATTATTTTGAACCGATTCTCAATTAATGAAAAATAATAATAATAATAATAATATAAAGTTATGAGATTCCCATACTGTATTAATTAAAAATGATGAACCGATTCCCATACTCGGGTGGTCATTTTTGTCTTAACTTTGTTTGTAAGTGTGTGAACCGATATTATTTCAATGATGTACTAAACTGATATTATTTCAAAATTTATTTTTTCTTCCCTTTGTCATCCCTCGCTTTGTTTCTTTATTTCAATATTATTTAATTTTATAAAATTAAATTTAAAATTTAGATTTTTAGATATCAATAAATTATTTTAATTAAAATTATTAATCTATGTATTCTTTCTCAACTTACAGCTATATATATAGAAATAAAACTATGCAGTCAGCTCACACAAAACTCTTTTATAATAGAATACATAAATTAATAATTTTAATTAAAAATAATTTATTGGTATTTAAAAATCTAAATTTAAATTTAATTTTATAAAATTAAATCTAATATTGAAATAAAGGAACAAAGTGAAGGATGACAAAGGGAAGAAGAAAATAAATTTTGAAATAATATCAGATTTAGTACATCATTGAAATAATATCAGATTGAAAAAGTTACAAATGTGAAAAGACCAAATTGTCCAGCCCCCAAAAAGAGAATTTTCGGGAGAAAACATTGCCCTTAGTTCAGGGTTAAATCCTATTCAATTAATTATGAATTAAAAAACATATAAGAAAATAAATAGAATTTAAGCAAGAAGTGATTGAGTGGTTAAATTAATAGGAAGACAATTGATCACTGATTAAGTTGCAAAAGGACCGATTTTGAAATAAACCCTTAGTTCAATGATCACTGGTGATATTTTTAAAGTCCAAGTACTATTGGCGAGATTGTCCCATAGTTCAGGGATCATTTTTGTAGTTCACTCTATATGAATCATATAGAAAAAAGTTTCCTTAAATGGATATGAATTATTTCTATGCTACGGACAAAAAAGGAAATATGACCTATTTTTATTTTGTGGGACGAAGGGAGTATTATATACTACTCCTTCCATTCTGCAGTAGTGGAGTCATTTTTTCATTTTGGTATGTTGCATAACAGTAGAGTCATTTCCTTTTTATCAAAAGTTAACACATTTCTTCTCTTTTACTTCACTCTTTCTTACTTTATTCTATATTCATTTCCTACTTTATTCTTTCTTTATTTAACTCACTTAATACTATTTTTTAAATTGTGTACTAAAAAAATGCACCTATTACTATGGATAGGAAGAAGTACAACAATTCGCTTTACTAGTATCAGAATATCAATATGTCCAGTTATTATACGTAGTCTATAATTTATCGTCTTCTTAATCTCATTTTTTATTTTATACATATTACTCCATAATTAAACTCATCAAATTCGCTTTGCTACTATCTGAATATCTACACATTCTATATGATTCACAATCTCGTTTCTTAAATGAGAATATCTCAAATATTACTTTATCAATCATAATCTTGTAATAATCACCAATATAAAATTATTATGAGTGTCGGATAAATTGGTTTTAATAATGCAGGAGTTTCATTAAATTCGGCGAAATTAAGAAATAAATTATTCTATGCTAGTGAGTAATTATTCAGAGCATAGCATTTTTGTTCACAATTGATTTGGATTTGAAACATTATTCACTATCATTTTGACCAGTCTTCACTATTTCCACTTTCCTTATACTTATGTATGATATGAATATTAATACAAACTATAAAAGGAATTGCCACACCAACCACTGTTCGTTACCATCCTTCCATTTGTTTGGCGCGCAAGCAGATTTAGGAGCCTATTCCGGAAATGAATAAAATGTATTTCCTCAATTCTTTGGTGTCAAAAATAGAAGCTTTATTTAGTAAAAATGAAACACAAATTTTTGCAATCCAAAAAAGAGTAGTTCCCTCAGAGAAAAGAAAAATAGGCTGTCCGTTTGTGATTTGTTCCAATTGTGTCCATTAATGAAACAGCTCCCATTCCTAAAAATATTTGACACCGATTTTGAGGAAAGAGATTTACTACGAGACAAGCCAATCATTTTCCAACAAAAGAAAGAAAGAAAGAAAGTTAAAGGAAAATTTTGGCATTGTGTTAGTGATTCAATCTGTTGCAAAAAATGGGTGTTGTCAATTTATTGGAGCTGGGATTCTTGAAAGAAAGAAAATATGATTTGGGGTGACAAAGGGAGATTGAAGAAAAAGCAGATAAGAATTGGATTGTTTGAAGGAGAATGAGCAACGGTTTAACCGGCATTGTCAAAGTGTGGGAAGCAAAATTGAAGAAATCTCGAGTCACAGCTAGGAGGAGGACCAACAGCATATTTTCAGCAATGTCAGTTGCCCACGTGGACGATGATGAAGACAACGGCCTGCCCCACGTCGACAAGAGCTTCCCCAACCATGACACCTACTCAGGGCAATGGTCGGACAACTGGCCCCACGGCCGCGGCACCTGCTCATGGGCTGATGGTTGCATCTATGAGGGGGACTGGCACCGCGGCTGGATGATGGGCCATGGCAAGTTCACTTGGCCTTCGGGGGCCTCGTATGAAGGAGGGTTCAAGGATAGTTACATGGAGGGAAGTGGTGTGTTTGTAGGGTCATCCAATGAGAGGTATAATGGGACTTGGCAGTCTGACCTCAGGCATGGTAGGGGGATATGTGACTATGCCAATGGGGATAAATACGAGGGCCATTGGCGCCGCGGCCTTCCTGATGGGAAGGGGAAGTATAGCTGGATCAATGGGAACCAGTATGTGGGGCATTGGAGGAGGGGGAGGATGAATGGGAATGGGACTATGGTGTGGGCTAATGGGAATAGATATGATGGGGGTTGGGAGGCTGGCTTGCCCCGGGGCAACGGGACCTTCCGTTGGGTGGATGGGAGTTGCTATGTGGGGGTGTGGAGTAAAGATCAGAGTGAGCAGAGTGGGACTTACTATCCATCAAGTTCTCATTCGGGTAGCTTCGACTGGGATCCCCAAGAGGTGTATTTGGAGAATTTGAGTGATTGTAGGATCCATCCGGGTGAGGAGATTAGTGACCACCCTTCTCTGAAGATTTTGAACTGGCCTTGTGATGGGGAGGATATGCTCAAGAATTTGGCCGGGAAGAATTTGAGGGCGAGCTCCGTGGATGGAGGGGGGTTGAGCAATGCAGGCTCAGAGTATAGTTTTGATGGGAGTAGTGAGTCGGTTAGGGATTTGGGAGTGGGCTCCCCCGGGTTGGGGCGGGCTGAGGATTTAGATATGCTGCCTAAGGGGTCCGGGAGACCACATATCGTTATCAAGCCGACCAAGAAGCAGGGGAATACTATATCAAAAGGGCATAAGAATTATGACCTCATGCTAAATTTGCAGCTAGGAATAAGGTAATTTTTAGGATGCATATATGCTTTTGTGTTCAACATGTTTGGTAGGAGAAACATTAGAAAGTGGGTATTTCAATGATTTGGCAATGGTGTGGATATGGAAAGAAGAAAAAGAGCTTACTTACATAAGTGATCTTCAAATTGTTTGCTTTCTTTAACTTTTAGCACTATATGTTTGTTTTTCACCTTTATGAACTTTTGTAAGTCCTACTACAATTGTATAGCACCAAACATATTTTTGATTGTGTTAACCATAAGTTTAGATTTCTTGATTCTTGTTTCTTACCAAATCATGATACAAAATATTTGAATTTAGTTTGTGTTGCTGCACATTGTTTCTGTAGGCTCATGTGTAGCAATTTACAGGCACGCTGTGGGAAGACCGGCTCCATCGACAACCCTTGATCTAAAATCATCGGCTTTTGATCCAAGGGAGAAAGTATGGACGCGATTCCCTCCTTCGGGATCCAAGCACACCCCACCTCACCAATCGTGCGATTTCAGATGGAAAGACTATTGCCCGTTGGTTTTCAGGTGAGGTACTGTGTCATTGGATAGCAAGACTAAATATTAAAAATCTTGTGCTTTGTTTTATTATTTATGTTATGGTGTTCTCAAAATATGAAGCTTGAGTCACTAGATATAGCTTGTGATTTCCATTTAGGGCGCTTCGGCAATTGTTTAAGGTAGATGCTGCTGATTACATGATATCCTTGTGTGGAAATGATGCCCTCCGAGAGCTTTCGTCACCGGGAAAAAGTGGAAGCTTCTTCTACTTGACTAATGACGACAGATACATGATCAAGACCATGAAGAAGTCAGAGGCAAAAGTGAGTTCTAATATACACTATTTGCTGTGAACACATATTTCATGGGAAATGTCTTAAACTCATTTCAATTCTTGAAGACATTAGATATAACACAAGAAATTATTCTTTAGCAGGTGCTTATCAGGATGCTTTCCGCTTACTATAAGCATGTACGGGCCTTTGAGAACACCCTCGTCACCAAATTTTACGGTCTCCATTGTGTTAAGCTGACCGGCGCTGCACAAAAGAAGGTACCAACAACAACGCACACTCCATTTATCATATTCAAATCACCATTCTTGCCATAATGTGACTGGTCCAACCAGGTGAGGTTTGTGATCATGGGGAATCTATTTCGCACAGAATATGCCATCCACAGACGTTTCGACTTGAAAGGCTCCTCCCACGGCCGCCTGACTGACAAGCCTGAATCAGAGATTGAACCAACCACGACCCTCAAGGACCTCGACTTGAACTTCATATTTCGTTTGCAAAACTCTTGGTTCCGAGATTTATGCAGGTATAGTATAATCTAATATAATCAATAAAAACTAGTGTCACATTAAGGAATCTAGTTTGATTAATGAATGTTTGTGCAGACAAGTAGACAAAGATTGTGACTTACTTGAACAAGAAAGAATCATGGATTACAGTCTTCTTGTTGGTGTTCACTTTCGAGACATGTCCAATGCCGGGGAGCCCCTACACACGGGTGCCCGAACTCCTCTTGGCAACGGATCACCAGACCTTAGCCAGTAAGCCTGCTCATATAAATCAATCAATCAATAAATCTTCTTGTGTGGGAGCCATTTTTTTTCTTAGTAGAAAATGACTAGTGGTTGTGGCAGGTTGGCATCGATCAAACTAGGTGACCATATGCCTGCACGAGCCGAGCTGACAATAAGGAAAAACAGCGAGGAAGCTCAGCTAGTAGGGGAGCCAACAGGGGAGTACTACAACGTGGTCCTTGTGTTTGGCATCATCGACATCTTGCAAGACTACGATATCAGCAAGAAGCTCGAGCACGCCTACAAGTCGTTCCAGTATGACCCGACCTCAATCTCAGCCGTGGACCCCAAGCAGTATTCCAAGCGCTTCAGAGACTTCATATTCAGAGTCTTCGCAGAAGACGGTTGATGATGGATAGATCTTGTTGTATTTGTAGCTACAATTTTGTACCAATTCTTTTTGTCCAAGTACACCACAAAAGCAGCTTTGTACACAACAACGGCGATGAGATATTATACCATAGAAGGTAGGTAAATATACCCATTCTTTGCACTTCACCTTGTATTATACTCTTAGCATTCGGACTAGTTTTTTACTTTTCACATATATGATAAATGCTTACAATTATTACATTTTTTAGATAATTTATAGTTTCCTTTAGTGGTGCCGCGAGCTCCAGTTCCAAACCCCTCGTTTCGTTCTTTCCCAGAAGGTGAAATCGACGATTCTGGTTTGTGTCCAAAATCAATAGTTTTCCTAGTTTTGGAAGTTCCACGAGCTTCCAAGTGTTATTCGTGAGAAGAGAACCAAACTCATCATCCATGAAAAATTCACCTTCACTTACCTACACCTTCTCATGCTTCTGCGTATCACTTTGACTTATTACTGTCAGAATATGTAAATAGAATAATTGTAATTATGGAACAAATCATGGGATTAATATGTAATTGATACGTATGATTGATACGATCATAATTAGGGGATCTCCTTCCATATGTAAATTAGGGCAACTCTCTATATTAAGAGAGTTGCTCCATTCGATCAATGCATCACAGAAAATCAATCCCTACCATGTCTATCGCTTCTTCCCTCTCGGTTATCCAATTCAATATGGTACCAGAGCAGGTTGAACAATAGGGACTCATAATATAACATCATCATCGTCCAAATACCAATCTCGAACCCCGGCCAAGAGGCAAAAACCTGCAATCATCAGAAACAGAACGATGTCAGAATCAGAAAATGAGAATAAGAGTTCGATGGTGAACCTCTCGGACGACATCACAATGAAGTTTGCAGAATTTCTCCGACACCTCCAGACCGCACCAATCCCCCCACAACAGACGATGATAAACGCAGACAACCTCGGTGAAGTAGTCGTCTCAACCAAGTTATCGGGAGACAACTACCCACTGTGGGCGAACCTCATCAAACGTGCAATTGGGGGAAAAGGCTTAACCTCTCATATCTCGAAGGATTCGGAACCTCCGGCAGAAACAGATCCCAACCACGAGACATGGCAAAAATTGGATCACTGCGTGTTCAGGTGGATCATCAACAACATGGAGCCCGAACTCGTGAATGAGGTATCGCAATACCCAACGGCTCGAGAACTCTGGGAGGGGCTAGCCGTGACATACGGCAGTGGAGGAGACTCACTCCAAGTCTACTACTTGCACCGAAAAGCAAGCAACATCAAACAGGGCGAAATGACCCTCGAACAGCTATGGAACCGACTCCAAAGCCATTGGATGTCGATCGATAGAAAGAAACCAAATCCGATGAAGGACCCGGAGGATATCATGGTCTACAACCGAGAGAGACAAGTGATCAGGCTCTTCCAGTTCCTAATGGCCCTCAACGACGAACACAAAGTGACCCGGAGAGAAATTCTCAAGCGGGAACCCCTGCCCTCAGTCCGGGACGCCTACGCGACCGTCCGGCGTGAAGCAAGCCGAAGGAAGAGAACCTCAACCCAGCGGCGGAATCGGGACGGGACTTGCTTCGCGCAGCGGAGGACGGTCGGGGCAGACCCCTTTCCGAGGAGAAGAGCGACGGACCGATGATGATCGGAACAAACTGAGCTGCAGCCACTGCGGGGGGAGAAAGCATACAAAAGACCAGTGCTTCCTCCTCGTTGGGTACCCGGAGTGGTGGGACGAGATGAAGTGGAAGAGAGCATCGCGAAATTACAACCGCCGAGGAGGAACAGGGACTGCCATACCAGCCACCGGTGACCGGGCTTCCGGCGCCGCTTGCAAGGCGGGTAGCACCAGGTCCGGTGAAACCGAGGGAGGAGGAGAGTCAGCGACGGCGCAGACAGGAGAAATGGCAATGGCTAGGGTTTGCCGAGGTAAAGGAGAGGGCACTTTGCAATTAAGTCCCTCAAAATCAGGTTCCTCATTTAATACACCCCTAACTTTGCCATTATCATATAATGCACCCTATGCTTCTAATAAATTATGCCAGACACCCCATATCATTTCTGCTAGGTCCCTGGATAGTCCGAAATTAGACAATGAGCCCCATTACTCACATATTGTAGGAAAAAGGCCCATACATAGTTCATTTTCGGAAATTAACCCAAAAATTCAGTGCAAAAATAGTTTTTCTGTACTTGAAACACTCTCTACTGCATGCCTTACTTCTGAAAAACCGCATCAAGATAGGGACTGGATTTTTTATTGTGGAGCAACTGACACTATGTCCTTTGACATCTCTGATTTTACTGGAATCACTGAATCCAAGAAAAGCTATGTTCAGACAGCTAATGGGGAAGTACTTCCAATCCAAGGAGCATGAACAATTAAAATTTTGCCCACTATGAGTATCTCAAATTGTCTATATGTTCCGTTCTTGTCTCACAAGCTGCTATCAGTCAACCATGTTACAAAGGAGCTTAGCTGTACTTTACTGATGCAACCCTCCTTTTGTATGTTACAGGATATCCGGACGGGGACGATTGTTGGGCGTGGCACTGAGCGAGAAGGACTCTACTATGTGGACGAGATAGCTCAACAGAGTAGTGTGTTGCTGACTCACGGATCCACAGACCGACAGGCTTGGCTATGGCACTGGCGACTAGGACACCCATCTTTAGGGTATCTTAAAACCTTATTACCTAGATTTGATAAAATTTCTCATTTGAACTGTGATACTTGTTTTCTAGCGAAGAGCCACAGACATTCGTTTAGAATTAATAATACCCATGTGGACCATGTTTTTTCCCTTATTCATTCTGATGTTTGGGGGCCTGCACTAGTTATGGGTGGTGGAGGTTTTAAGTATTTTTTGCTCTTTATTGATGATTGCTCACGTATGACATGGGTCTATTTTTAAAAGTCCAAACTCAATACAAGAAAAAAATCCAAATACTTAGGTCTGATAACCGGGGGGGGAATATGTCAATAGCCAGATGCAACCGTTCTTTGCCAAAAAGGGTCTTATACACCAAACCACATGTCCTCACACACCTGAACAAAACGGGGTGGCCGAAAGAAAAAATAGGAAACTACTCGAAATGACTAGAGCTCTCCTAATTGATTCCAAGGTCCTAAAATCCTTTTGGCCCGAAGCCCTAACTAACTCAGTCTACACTCTAAACCGTCTCCCAACAAAAGACCTTGACAGAAAAACACCCATTCAAGTCCTATCAGCCCATACAGAACTCCTCTTGCCTCTCACACTTGATCCAAAATTTTTTGGATACCCAGTCTTCATCCACATTCCCAAAATTGAACGAACCAAGCTCTCACCATGTGCGATAAAAGGAGTGTTTGTGGGATATGGAATGCATCAAAAGGGGTACCGTTGCTATGACCCAAAATCCAAACGAATGCTTGTCACGATGAACTGTGACTTCGTAGAAAATGAATACTTTTACCACCAACTTAGCGGTCAAGGGGAGAAAGAACCAGAAACTGAAATTGACCCACTAAGTTTGCTTCCTAATCCTATTGTAAACTCGAGCCCGAGTCCGAATCCTGGTCATAAGCCAAGTCCTGATCGAGAAGAGGACCCAACAGAGGAAGTTAGCATTACTGCCGAGCATGTCTCTGACATTCCAATTGAGTCCGTCAAGATCAGTGAGATCGTTGCAATACAATCCCCGGCCGATATTCCTGAGGTAAGAGAATATTCTGACCCTAGTGAAACTCTTCAGCTTGAGACTAACCATGATCACAACAAAGAACCAGAAGCAAGCACATGTGGGCAATCGCGGGTTCTACCGCCAAGAAGCACCAGGGGAGTACCACCAAAGAAATACTCCCCTGATTGGAAGGGACGAAAGACACAATACTCCATTGTGAATTCTGTGAAAGCTCATAAGACTGAAATGGCAAAGGTTTTTGAAGCAGCGTTGTATGATGAGGATATTCCGCACTCTGTGGAAGAAGCAATGAAGCATAAACATTGGAGGGATGCCATGAAACGAGAAATGGACGCATTGCTAAAGAACAACACTTGGGAGAAGTGTGCGTTGCCAGAGGGGAAGAGACCCGTTGGATGTAGGTGGATCTTTACGATCAAAAGGCGAGCTGATGGATCCATCGAGAGGTACAAAGCTAGACTGGTTGCAAAGGGATACACCCATACCTATGGGGTAGACTATGTTGAGACTTTCTCACCTGTGGCGAAAATGAGTACTGTTAGAGTCCTACTAACGGTTGCCGCAAATCAGAATTGGCCACTACAGCAATTTGATGTCACCAATGCTTTCCTCCACGGAGAATTGAAGAAGGAAGAAGAAGTATACATGGAGGTTCCTCCTGGATACTCAGACGAGTTTGCACCAGGGCAAGTCTGTCGCCTGAAGAAGACCCTATACGGCCTAAAGCAGTCCCCAAGGGTATGGTTTGGAAGGTTCTGTCAAGCAATGGAGAAGTATGGCTACCAGCAGAGTAACTCAGACCACACTCTATTCCTTAAGAGGGTAGGTAACAAAATGACGTGTCTCCTTATATATGTGGATGACATGATTATTACAGGAAATGATACAAAAGAAATCGAGGAGCTAAGAACAAACTTGTTCAAAGAATTTGAGATGAAGGATCTGGGAGCGCTGAAATACTTCCTCGGAATTGAAGTACTAAGGTCTAAAAGGGCATATTCTTACGACAGAAGAAATATGTGCTCGATCTTCTGACAGAAACCGGCTTACTTGACTGCAAACCTGCCGAGACGCCTATGGTACAGAATCATGACCTCAAGATAGAAGAAGGAGCACGAGCCACAGACAGAGAGCGTTATCAACGCTTAGTCGGGAAGCTAATCTACCTAGCTCATACCAGGCCGGATATAGCCTATGCTGTTGGGGTGATAAGCCAGTTTATGCACAACCCACAAGAGGAGCACATGAATGTAGCTATGAGGGTGGTGAGATACCTGAAGGGCACAGTAGGGTATGGAGTTTTACTGAAGAATGAAGGGAACTTAGAAGTCTCAGGATACACTGATGCTAACTGGGCGAGTAATCCGATCGACCGAAAGTCAACTGCCGGATACTTCACATTCATAGGCGATAACCTCGTAAATTGGAGGAGCAAAAAGCAGAAAGTAGTGGCACTTTCTAGCGCTGAAGCAGAATTCCGAGGGGTCAAGAGCGGGATCACTGAAATCCTATGGATACGGCGACTGTTGACCGAGATTGGCTTTCCACCCACTCAGAAAAGCAAACTGTTCTGTGACAACAAAGCAGCAATCAGCATAGCTGAAAGCCCAGTCCAACATGATCGAACAAAGCATGTGGAGATCGACCGCCACTTCATCAAGGAGAAGATAGAAAAAGGAATCATTGAGCTACCCTTCGTTCGCTCAGAAGACCAACTGGCAGACATTCTAACTAAAGCAGTCAACTCAAGGATGTTTGAAGAAGTACTAGACAAGCTAAGTATCGGAAATGCTGTTACTTAGCTTGAGGGGGAGTGTTAGAATATGGAAATAGAATAATTGTAATTATGGAACAAATCATGGGATTAATATGTAATTGATACGTATGATTGATACGATCATAATTAGGGGATCTCCTTCCATATGTAAATTAGGGCAACTCTATATTAAGAGAGTTGCTCCATTCGATCAATGCATCACAGAAAATTAATCCCTACCATGTCTATCGCTTCTTCCCTCTCGGTTATCCAATACAATAATTACTGTCAGTAAGTAACAATTGAAAACTTAAAGGTGAGTAACTATCGGGTGCAAGCCACTCTCTAGTCGGTCTAGGCAACAAAATGTTCGGTGATGGAGTTCTTGATTCTTCATCAAGCACCTCTTCAGCGTTCCGACTATTTATTCTCCCACTCGAGTTTAGGACATTTAGCTTGAATACTTAGGGCTCGAAACAACTAGAGCTTGATTCCTCCAATCTGTCGTACAACATCTGTTCATTTAAAACTACATCTTTACTGCAAAGAACATTTTAGTTATGCTCATCCCTAAGTCTATAACAGAACTCATCGCCTCCATATCCAATGAACGTACACTTCACCTAAGTCTATAACCCGCCTCCATAACCAATAAACGTACACTTCACTCATTTCATTTGGCATCCAACTTCTTTCAACCGAACTAATACGAGCATAAGAAACCTAACCAATTGTGTGTAGGAAAGATATATATATACCATTTTCCCATCCAAACCTCCTCAGTAGTTAAACTCCAATGGAATTGGTGGACCATTATTGATTAGGAATGCAGCCCAAAATTTACATGGAAACCCACTTTTCAATCCCATGCATCTAGCTCGGAAACATTGATGAATTCATGATATTTAACACAGTTAATATATTTAAAAAAAGCGCGGTATAATTTATTGAACTGAACATATATTGCACTACAGTTAGTTCTCAAAATAAGAAGGCTCTCATTTGAACCATTTCCGATGCATGTTGCATATACATATTAACTGATCAGCTATACAATTACAAGGATATATGATAGATATACATTAACTTAGTACAACATTTACTACATAAGATGGAACCTGAATATTACCATGGTTCAGAGTTGTTAAAAAGGATATTTCTATGCTCTGGCTTTCTAGACCAACCAACCTCCATCAAGATCAGGTTTAGCCGTACGACAAGTTTCTCCACAGCGTCTTCCTCAATTTCGATGTCCGAACCAGATTGCTGCTGGAAAACGAAATGCAACGTCAAGCCACTCTCCTGAAAACAACTATGTACAAGTTTTTGGAATTGATAAGCTATACCTTTGTGTCCTGGTAATGCTTAAGGAACTGCAGTGCTTCCTCGTAATATTCACAATGGTAGAGGAGAACAGCATAGTCTCTCAGATCTTTAGGGTCATGCTTAAGTAAAATAAGGCGTTCACACGCTGTACAGGCATAATTTGTTAAGATTATGATAAATTCGATGCACGATCTTGGAAAATATGGATTCTAATTGAGTAGTGCACTTATTTAAGCAGCCCCCTTCTAGAAAACTACTTCACGAACACGGAACATAGAGTATCTAGAAGCTAGAATCTTCAAAGGGCCCATCTCGGGTTATATTATGTTGTTCTTATGGTACAACAGCTAACAAATTGATTACATCCCATCATTGATGTTAAATATCCAATAGTTCCCATTGCATATAGTTAAAGTTTAGTATTCCGACAAATATCTTAAAAGTTTAGATGAATTGGTCATTCTAGTAACCTAGGCTGTAAACAATGAAGATTCACCAAAAATATTACGGTATCATATCTAGGACTTATTTCAGAAATCCATCAATCTACAATAATACATTACCAAACTTATGCTAGAATCTAACATTCACCATGTCCAGTAGATGAAGGTCAAGTGGAAGTGACAGGAACAGGAATCCATATAGTAAGATACCTGATAATGCACGACGCATATCTCCAAAATGAACACTAGTCCAAACACCTCGTTGCAGCCGATGGCGGGCAGCCTTGGAAGAGGCAAGCTGTGAGGCACTGTATTGAACAAAGAAGTAGTAGATTGTGCATGGAAAAGAAAACATTCTTCACTGTATAGATGGTGTCTAAGCTATGGTTCTACCTTTCTTTAGCATTGTTGGAACCAGTGACACAGTGAGCTGCTTCTGCAGCCCTTAGAAATGGACTCCTAGCATGATTAAGTTGAAATGGCCAGAAAGCATTCTTTAAATCATTCAGTATCTGCATGAAATGGGAACAACTTACATTTAATGAAATAGCTGCAGGCATGTTTGTTTACATTGTAATCATGCCCAGCCGATTAGATTTAAAGACATACAAGACCACACCTCATTTCTGGATCAAAATGCAGTATCAAGATTGCAGGAACTTGATATTGAGAACTTTCAGAATTGGACAGAATTAGTAACAATTTAATCAAAAACAACAAGCGTGGAAACAGTTGAAGCATTAAAGAGTGATAGGGTACAAGCATATACGGCCTGTGGGTGTGGGTGTGTTAGAAGAGACAGGAATTAAACCCCCGACCCAGATGCACGCATGCATGCAATTAGTTTCTCATCAGAAAACTTGAGGTTTCCGCCAAATATTTAAATTCCAAACTAGCTAAAGTAAATTGATGAACTGTCATTTTTCCATAGCACATTCCACAAAAAAACTGATGATAAATTAACTGGTTGCCAAGTTGCCAACTTTACTAAAGCTAGGTCAAAACATGTAAATAGATAAACAGAATTCTTGAAGTTTTGCAGGTTATTTACCCAGGTAAACATTATTTGATATTAGAATTGAAGTTTTTTTTTAAAATAAACTCCTATATAAGGGAGGAAATTACAAATAAACTCCTATACTATAGATAGGAGGAAATTACAACTGATGTCAAGAGGGCTCGAACTCGGCACCTCATGCAATAATGTCTAAGCTCCTTGCCGCTAGGACAAAGGCTCTGGACATATTATTAGAACTGAAGTTCGAAATCAGAGGCATGCTCCTTTTATAGTAGCAAAGGATAATAGACATCTGGCAGCCTAGGTGAACTGGAAGCACAATAACACAATGTTGGACATCTACCAGCACATTACTGTCATATTTAGACATAGCTTGCACTGAAGCAATTGAGTTGAGATAAAAGATTGATAAAAAACCGACCAGCAAAAGTGTCCTCCACTAACTTGGTTTGACTAGAACAGTCTCTAATGTGATTTCACATACCAAGATACAAAAGTGAAGCAAACACAACCATCAGAAAAAGTCTAACCCAATATTATGCAGGAAATATTCAGAAGATTGCCTAAAACTCATCTTCCGGAAAGGAGTGTATGTTACAAACAACAAAGTTAACTAGACAATGAATAATAACTTTATTACCTCCACTAATAAAGATTGTGATGTCAGAATATGTGATTGATCGGATTCTTTGCTCTTTTGTTTTAGATATCCTCTTGGAGAACTATGTGAATCACGAGGAAAGAAGATTTCCACATCAAAATTCAGGACACCCCAGATGCGAAGCATCTTTAGAATCTCTGAGTATATAAGAGAGAGCATTGAAACAGAGCCAGAACGATGTGTTAAGACCTGTACAAGAAATCAGACAGGGATGATAAACCATATTAGAATCAAGAGCATAATAATCATGGATGTTGATAGGCCACGCACTGAATTCAGATACAGAGCACGGTGCTCAACATGGTTTCTGGTACTTGTTCTTCGGAAACCCTGAAAAGAAACAAGGCCACGTTAAAGTTGACACTCTAAATAGTGACAAATATACATATTCTATAACGCTAACATAAAAGAAGCTTTACAGAGACCAGTTATCCCAAGAGACATGCCCATTTTCTGTGAACAACAATTAGTTCCCAAGGCAGAAAGAATAAGCATTATGGTTCCATGAGAGTCAGGTTTCTTAAGAATTCAGAGATGACGGAAAAGCTTATAGTTAGGGAACATGATCAGCTGATATCTTCAAAATGCAACTTATGGAACTTGTGGAGGACACAAAATAGAATACACAATCAACTGTAACTGTGTCATGCATAAAGGAGAAGCCGCTTACTTTATTGAGGTATAGATATCTTTCTAAACAGTCAAGAAATTTTTCTGGTGTGGATCTAAATGAGGAGCTGTATTGAGAGCAATAGCCCATAGAAAGGTTATCCAATCTATCAATGAAATCATCAACTGGAAGCGGAACAGAAGAGTGAGAGATAAGGGCATCGTCTTCAGCTGCAATTTGAAGAGCTGCTCTGGCTAAATCAACTCCTCTATTTATAGTAATACTTGTTCCTCTCTCAAGGTCGGAGAATCTTTTTATCTGCGAGCAAAAACCAACCCTTGCTGCCTGTTCAACAGAAGCATAGTCAAATATATATCCCATTACAATCACAAAAATAATTACTGAATCAAAGAAGAAAAAAGATACAGTACTAAATGGAATTCCAAAAGATACTTCCATTATCAACACATTACCCTTTGGTCTCTGTTAGCAGGGTTAACTAACAAAAGAACTAAAGTTACACCCTTGGTCTGCCAAACAATATGTCAATCTAGTGATATAACAACTACATCTATTCTGTGATAATGCGAATTCCCTTAACAAGTTGTGTGACCACCACCATTGACTCACATCATTTTATTTCCATCTCATTCCTCAACAAGAATCACAGCACATAATGTATTCACTTTAAACATGTGCTACCATCAGCAGAGCTTATCATACAAAACTTGCTTACAGATTCCAGAATTTCGAGTGTGATAAAAACCAACACGAAATCAATAATAGCATTCTAATTCTGTAGCAAGCACACCTAGTACAATCAAATCAAGTTTAAACTTAGAAGACCAGACTATAAATTCTGAATTCAGCTTAAAAACTAGCACTAAACCACAGCAAAGCTTCCCAAAAAAATCATAGCTTTCAGTATTGATCACTACCTACATAGAATTATCCTTCCAGACTACCGAATTTCACAAAAGAATTGATCGAATAGTTGACTTCACAAACCATTCCATTCATCAATAAACCACACCACATGAATTTTTTATTTACTTAAAGCAGATAAAAATCCATAACTGGATATAAGAAATGTATTAGAAAAAGAAGAAAAAAAACCCTCGCGTGGGCCGTATCGATGCCGGAAAAATCAAGCGCATCATGAAGCACAAATTTCAAATCATCTTCAGCAGATAATCCACAATTACAGATGCAATTCACGCTCCGTGTGGAAGGATGGAACTGAAATTTGGGTAGTGTCCATGAAAAATTCGATGACGAAGATAATGCTAAGCTGCTCGATAACATCCATGGAAACGCCATAACTGCAATCGACAACTAACTATTTTCCGGGATTACTGAGCTACTAAAAATTTAATCAAAAATTAAATAGCTAATTCTGAAATATCGGAGAGAGGATGAAGATGAACCACGATCAGATCTACTTAGCCATTCTTCAATTATCTAGCGATTATATGATGTTTTTTTAGTTTCAAAACAAAAGCAGGAAAACGTGATATTATTGGCCGCCTTCAATTTTTAACACATTTTAAGCTTGTTTTTACACTCGTCTTTGCACCAAATTTGTAGTACTACTAATTTTTAAATGAAAGTTTAATGTCTATCTAACTATAGTCAGCACATATTTTATTTTGTATCCCTAGGGCTACAAATATAAAACTTTCTATATACATGATCCCATAATTCATTTTATATTTTAATTAGGGTGTGTGTTATAATACTAATTTTTCTTAAATTGCTAACTCATCAACGCAGTGTATTAAAAATATCAACATGATCATATTAAAATGTCAATACAAATTTCTTCTGACATTTTAATATACAATATTGACATTTTAAATATCAATATCAATACAGTGTATTGAAATATTTATTAAGTTTATGTTGGCATTTTAATGTCATTGTATTGACATTTTTAATAGACTACATTAGTGAGTTAGCAATTTAAGAAAGTTAGCAACGAATCACATCTCTACTAATTAATATATCTACTATTCAATTTCTTATAATATGCATCCATCCAATATTGCATATTATTTGTGGACATAGAGAATATGATATTTTTTGTTCACTCACCCAAATGTTAATATTAGTGAAGTTTCAAATGCGTCATTCATGCATAGTTTTTGTTGTTTCAGTATGACATTTGACAAACTCTGTCGTTAGAAAATCCCAAGGAAACATGCATTACTTGCGTCATTTAGCAACACACCGGGCCGGCTCTGGGCATAGGCAACCAAGGCCACGGCCAGGGGCCCAGGATGGACAGGGGCCCAAATTTTTTTGCAGCTTCTTAGGCCCAGCAGGTCAGCCCAGGTAACCCAGGCACCCAGCGATGTCCTTTGAGGCTTTGAGTTGCCAGCCTGCCACCGTTCCACCGAGAGTCCGAGACGCAGTCGTCAGTCGATCCATACGAAAACGAACAGGCCGAACAGCCCTTGACCTTGCCGCCTCCAAAAAACGCTGCGCCTCCGTCGTCTCTCAGATCAGATCGCGGCACGGCATCGCACCTTCGACGCTGCGTCCCGTCCCGAGTGCCGACCAGCAGGGACGCCTCAGCCTACGCTACGCCCGCCTGACCGCGGCCAGCAGCCCAGCCTAATCACTGATTCACTGATCGAGGTTAGGTTATATACTAATAGGTGTCAAACTCTTATCAACTTTTTACTCAAATTTTTAGCGAATTCTCTTCTAGATTTCTGGACTTTGCATATCTAATTTCCAATACATAATTTAGGTGTTGGAATGTTGCCAAAGAAACATTTGTCTGGAGCTCAAAAAAGAAAAAAAAAGAAAACAAGATGAATTGTTTGTTGAATCGCAGAGAGGTGCTTTAGACAAGTTCTTTTCAGTTTCTAGCAATGTTAATGTTAATGAAGATCAATGGCAGGAATCTGGTCATGAACAGGAACATGATCATAATTTAGCTGCAGAAGTTGAGGTCAATGAAGATGCTACAGCTCCAGGGGAACAAAGTTTAATAGCAGAAGTTGAGATCAATGAGGAAAACAGTAATGAGGAAAATTTGCATACGGAAAATCCAAATGGTACGGCTTCAGGGGAACCTTCTTTACATACTGAAAATTCAGATGGCCTTTTATCTATCTTTGATCCTAGTACATGGGAGAATCTTGACAATGTCAAAAGGGATTTTTCAGTTCATTACTGTTGAAGATTGTTATCCAAATGTTTCTATTGCATATCGAATTTTATTGACCATACTTGTGACTGTAGCCTCAGCTGAAAGGAGTTTCTCAAAGCTGAAATTGCTCAAAAATTATTTGAGGTCAACTATGTTGCAAGATAGATTGAATGGCTTAGCTACATGTTCTATTGAGAAGGGTATATTGGAGAATGTTGATCTCAACATCGTCCTTGCTAATTTTGCTTCAAGAAATGCTCGACGGAGTTTTTTGTTATGAGACATTGAGTATTAAATGTAATCAAAAATATTGAGAGTTTTTTGTTATAAGACATTGATAATTCAAAACACAAAGCCGGCCCTGGCAACACATAATACATACCTAACTTGTTAATACTAACCAAAGCTTCATATACCTTACAGCTCTCAATGTCTTTTATTCACTCCGATCAAGAACTATACAATGTATACAATTAATCAATGTTTGGCATGATTATCAAAACCTCCCACTAATTGCCAACTTGATGAGCACTTCCGACAAAGGGTAGTTTTCTTCATTCAACGATTTAGTTTCGATTTTGTTACTTTTTATCCTCTAGATTGGGTTATGCTGTTTGTGGTACTGGTTTTGGATTTGGTTGTGTTAGCGCAAAACTATTGCGCATCATGTTTTCAAACTCCTCTGATTCTCACAATGTATTTTGAGTTTCTGTTTCTTCAATTTTTGACATGGTTTTTCTTGTTCTCACTTTTGCAAGTTTTTGGCTAAGAGGTGGAGAGAAGATTTAGAGAGAGTGAAGATAACTTTTTTGAGTCTCACCCCACTCTAATACCATTTTAAGTGGTATAATTGTCGTTTGTGACGTAGACCCCTTTAATTGCATATGTTATGCTCCAATTGGCCTCTTATCTTATTTTCATTTCTAACAAACGAAATCGATAAAAAAACAAAGGTGAGTTCCTTTCGAAACCTCAAAAGTTTCTTCTGAAGTTATTGTCAGTGTTTGATGCAGTGATATATATAGTCTAACCACATTTAAAGATAAATAAATATCAAAAGAATTTTATGACACGGTAAATAAACCACCACTTATTCACCAATGACATTTTGTCTGAAAAATCAAAAGCAGGTTATCTTTCAACTTTTTAAATTTATAACTAGCTAGTTCATAAATTGCATAGTTAATAAATATGGGGAAATGTATTAATTTGGTGCTGAAAAAATGGAGGCAAAAACCAGAATTGATGACTGAGGTGGTAATATGTTACCTGCAGATTGGCAGACATTACTGTTAGAGATAAAGATGAATGGACCCAATGAATCATCATATTCCTTAGATGTAGACACAATTCTTGGAATCCATACCTTTTAGTTGTGTACTATGCTTGCATTTTATACAAATAAAATATTTACACAATGTATTCATTCACATCAACTTTATAAATACAGATTGTTCCAGAATATGTTATGTGGGTGTTTGTTTTAGTGCCTACTGAAAAGCTTATTATCATCCTCACATTCATCGGTTTGTGGCTCGTAAGGGTCATTCGAATTTTTCTCTTGTTTTTATATATTTTTGTATATAATTAACTAATTTTGGAATTAGTCTGCTACAATGTTAATTCGAAATTATGCGATTTAAGGCCATGTTATGTGTGGTGGCCTATACTAATTTTGGTATATATTCTTGAAGATGGAGATCGAGAGAGGCAGCGATTGTAGACATTGTAGTTGCAGAGAATAATATATACGTTCTCTTATTTCTTGTATATTCAAAGTGTACAAGTTCTCCTTCTTTTATAGGAGAAGAATATAACTATCTAAGGAAAGAGATCAATCTATTCTAGGATTCTTATTACATGGTATCAATTACAAATCTTCCTCCTCAAGTTATGCCAATTATTGATCTTTTCCTTTTATAGTTTGACACTCCCCCTCAAGTTGAACAACGGTATCTCTGATGTTCAACTTGTCCAAAACTTCATGGAATACCTTGTGATGTACTGCCTTGGTGAGGATATCTGCAAGTTGATCTTCTGACTTCACAAATGGAAATTCGATAGTCCCGGCTTCAAGATTTTCTTTAATGAAGTGTCGATCTACTTCCACATGTTTAATCCTGTCATGCTGCACTGGGTTTTCGGAAATGCTGATTGCCGCTTTATTGTCACAGAACAACTGACTCTTTCGAGTTGGGGAAAGCCTATCTCTGTCAACAGCCTACGTAGCAACATGATCTCCATTAGTCCACTCTTGATTCCTCGGAATTTTGCTTCAGCACTTGACACTGCTACCACCTTCTGCTTCTTACTTCTCCAAGTGACTAGGTTACCTCCTACAAAGGTAAAGTATCCCCCTGTTGACCTTCTATCAATCGGGTTACTTGCCCAGTCAGCATCAGTGTATCCGTCAATCTCTAGGTTTTCCTTTTTCTCTAGAAACACTCCATATCCCGTAGTTCCCTTGAGATACCTTACTATCCTCAAGGTGGGTTCCATATGATCTTCTTGAGGCTTATGCATGAATTGACTTACAACACCGACTGCATAGGTAATGTCAGGTCTCGTTTGTGATAGGTAGATTAGTTTTCCCACTAGTCTCTGGTACTTTCCACGGTCAGCCAACTTTGCTCCTTCTTCGATCTTTAATCCATGGTTCGGAATCATTGGAGTTTTTGCAGGTTTGCACTCCAATAGCTCAGTTTCTGCCAGTAGATCCAGTACATATTTTTTCTGTCTTAAAAAGATCACACGTTGTGATCTTAGTACTTCAATCCCCAAGAAGTACTTCAGGGCTCCGAGGTTCTTCATTTCAAATTCCTTGCACAAAGTTTCCTTTAGATTCTGAATCTCCTCTCTATCATCTCCAGTAATGATCATGTCATCCACATAGATGATTAGACATGTCATTTTATCCCCCCCTCATTTTCAGAAAGAGCGTATGATCAGACTAGCTTTGTGTGAAGCCATGTTTGACCATTGCTTAGAAGAATCTTCCGAACCATATTCTTGGAGACTGTTTGAGTCCATATAGAGTTTTCCTTAGTCTGCATACTTCTCCTACCCCAAATTCATCCGAACAACCTGGAGGAACTTCCATGTACACTTCCTTGTTCTCCTCAAGTTCTCCATGTAGAAAGGCGTTGGTTACATCAAACTGGTGCAAAGGCCAATCCTTACAGGCTGCTATAGATAATAGTGTTCTCACTGTGTTCAACTTAGTCACTGGGGAGAAGGTCTCTTCATAGTCTACTCCATATACTTGGGTATATCCTTTAGCTACCAATCGCACTTTGTATCTCTCGATCGAACCTTCTGCTCGCCTCTTGATAGTGAATACCCATCTGCATCCAACAGGTTTCTTCCCTTTTGGTAAGGTACATTTTTCCCACGTGCCATTTTTATTCAAGGCATCTATCTCCTTCTTCATTGCATCCCTCCAATGCTTGTGCCTCATTGCCTCCTCAAAAGATTGTGGAATCTCTTCCTCCTCATATAGAGCAGCTTCAAATGCCCATGCCATCTCCGTGAGTTGTCCTTGAACAGTATTTGCCAAGGAATATCTGGTTTTCCGTCCTCCCCAATCTGGAGAAAATCTTCGTGGGGGGACGCCCCTAGTACTTCTTTTGGGCAATTCATACTGCCCGGTATCTCCATCTACACCCATTGGTTCAGCTTCTTCAGCTTCTCCTTCCCTGTCATTATTAGTGTTGTCTGTAACACGCAAAGGCACAATGCTATTATCAAAACTATTTACCTCGGGATCCAAGATCGGGGTTGAAGGTTCGGTCATGTCACTTAGTTCCACGTTCTGTATGTTAGAGTTCGGTTGCCTGGTGGTACCGCTAACTGTCTCGGGTGGACCGACATCTCTAACAGGCGATGACTATGGAGGCTGGTTACTCTCCCCCTAGGGTTCAGTCGATGATGTGGGTATAGTAGGGCTAGGTATAGAAGGCTGTCAATCTAGAGAGTCGTTGTCCTGAGTCACTCCTTGACTCCTAGTTTGGCAGTAAAAGTATTCATCTTCAACAAAGTCACAATTCATCATGGTATATAGGGTCTGAGAAGTTGGATCATAGCACCAATACCCTTTTTGAGATTTTCCGTATCCGAGTAACACACACTTGATTGTTCTAGGGGCAAACTTAGACCTGTCTGGTTTAGGGATATGGACAAAAACAGTGCAGCCAAAAACTTTTGGGTCAAGGCTAAGTAAGGACGGGATAGGGTGGTTTTGGGAGAAAATATCAAGGGGTATTTTGAAGTTTAGGATATATGTTGGGAGACGGATAATGAGGTAAACGGAGGTCGCTATAGCTTCTGGCCAGAAGGATTTGGGTATGTTTGAGTCAATAAGGAAGGCTCGGGTCATTTGCAGGATATATCTATTTTTCCTTTCTACTACTCCATTTTGTTCCGGAGTGTGTGGACAAGTGGTTTGGTGGACTAAGCCCTTTTAGGCAAAAAAATATTGCATTTTGGAATTAACAAACTCGCCCCCGTTATCGGATCTAAAGATTTGGATAGACAGTTTGTACTGAGTTTGCACGAGAGTATAAAATTGAGTAAAGTTTTCAAAAACCTCAGATTTTTCCTTTAAAAAATAAACCCATGTCATGCGTGTAAAATCATCTACAAACAGCAAAAAATAACGAAACCCTTGTCCCCCAGTAACCGATGCAGGACCCCACACATCAGAATGAATTAAGGCAAAATGAGTCTTTTCACGAGTATTATTTAGATGATACGAATGTCTATGGCTTTTGGCCAAAAAACCAGTTTCACAATTCAAGGTAAAAGATGAAACAACTAATTTCAGAAAAAGTAAACGAAGATATCCTATAGAAGGGTGTCCAAACCGGCGATGCCAAAGCCATGTCTGTTTGTCAGTCAGTCCGTGAGACAGCAACGCAGTACTCTGTTGGGCTGCCTTATCCACGTAGTACAGTCCGTGTCGTTCAGTGCCACGCCTAACTATCTCCCCCGTCTGGGTATCCTGTAATAAGCAGAAATGAGGTTGCATTAGTAACTTGTAGTGAAGTTCCTTCGTTGCATGACTCACAGATAGAAGCTTATGGGATAGAGAAGGAACATATAAGCAATTTGAGAGGCGTAAGGTGGGTTAAATATGGATTGTGCCCGCCCCCTTAACTGGTGTTAATTCCCCACTAGCTGTTTGGACAAAATTTTTCTGAGATTTTGAGATGTCTAAAAAATCAGTTGCATCATATGACATAGTATCCGTGGCTCCACAATCAAAAATCCAATGGATGGTTTTTTCTCATATGGTCGAGATTGACGAGTTTGCCAATGCTTCAAATTTATTATGGCATTTAATACTAGGGTAAATTTCCAAAGATTCATATTCTGGACCAGCAGAATTATAATTTTCAGATTTCTGGGGTAATTTTCAGAAATTATGAAGTCCTGAGGGCTCAGAATATAAATTACTCAAAGTTCCAAGATCAAAAGACAAGATTTGGGGATTTCTGGGGGTGCAGACGGAAATAAGTTTGGAATAGGGTAAAATATGAGGGTAATGCAGAGTTGAGGGATCTATTTGTGAAGTAGATCCCTCTTTACCTTCCGCTCAAACCCTAGCCGCGGACTCCCCTTCCTTCCCAGTGCTCTGTGCCTTAGCCGCCGCGACAGTGGCGACGACTCGTTCCTCGGTTCCACGATTGCCAGCGGTTGAAGGAGCGGTGTTTCCCATCGGATAGTCGACGTAGGCGGCCCGTTCCCCGGTCGCTACTCCCACAGACACCGTTGCCCTTCCTCCTCCGTGATTTTCCCTCACCTGTCGGTTCTTCTTCATCTCCTCCCACCAATTGGGATATCCGTGGAGGAGAAAGCAAGTATCTTTTGTGTGTTTTTTTCCTCCACAGTGATGGCAAACTAATCGGCTTTTGTCCTCTTCTCCTCTCCGATTGGATGGAATTTCAACGGTGGTTGAGACTGCAGTTGGCTATTGACGACTCTGTTCCGGTCAAAGGTTATTAGGCCGGCTCTGATTCCAGAGCTCGGTTGTTCTTTTGACTTGATCAGCCCTGCATTGACAGTTTCACGCCTCACCATTGCGTACGCCTGTCGCGGGTTCAGCAGTGGATCCTTGTTGATAATTTCCTTCTTTATCCATTCAAATCCTTCGTCCAGTGCGGTAAGGAATTGGTACACTCTCATCCTCTGTATTGTTTGGTTGTTCTTCTCGATTGATGGTGGGTGGTCGATGGTGCTTAGGTCTCGGGCATCTATGGATATCCACAGATCTTGAAATTTGACCCACAAGGCTTCTAGGGTCATTCCTCCCTGCCTCATTGTCATACACTGTCTGTGTAGATCATATACTTGGAACGGATCCCTGCCGCTTCCGTATGTGATTGCCAGGCCTTCCCAGAGGTCCTTGGCGGTTGCATATTGTGAGACCTCTGTTCCGAGATCCGTTTCGATATTGTTGATGATCCAATTGAAGGTGCAGTGATCCCTTTGCTGCCACTTTCGATAGTTTGGATCGGTCAGAGGTGGAGGGTTTGAAACTCCAAGAATGTGAGATGTCAAACCCTTTACCACCGATCGCACGTTCCATCATATTCAACCACAATGGGTAATTTTCCCCATTCAGTTTGGTCTTGACGGTAATGATGTGTATTTTTTGAGTTTAAATATCAAGTGTAAAGCTCACACAAGTTTAATTAATTAACTCTAATATTACAATCTATTTGCAAGAGTACAGAGTCGATAGTAGTACTTCGAGTGTCGAACCACAGGGAGGCGTAGGTTATTTAACGAGAATTGACAAGATTAATAAACTAAATTTACAAACTAAAGTGCGAAAATGGAAAAACTCAAGAGATAGAGAACGTTGCTCCTAATATGCTCCAGATGTGAATTAACTTAACGGACCAATTAACCTATAGATTAAAGATTAATCTAATGAAAGTTGTAATAATCTCGTTCATTCTACTCACACTGAACATGTTCGTAGATGCTTGAATTTAACCTTGCTGAACACTAAGATCAAATTCGTACTCGTCGGATTATCACTCCTACAGACGCATAGTAAGCTCTAATCCAACTTCTCCGTTCCAACGTAATGATTCATTTACAAAATCAATTAAACATTCCTACAGACGCATAGTAAATGTCCAACAATTATTGTAACGACATGTAAATCAATTTATCCAAGATTTATATGCTGAACACGATACAAATCTCAAACTCTTTATCTACGTTTCCACCTTTTAACCAAGTTAAAGAGACATTGGCTAAAAGACAATATTGAATCATAAATCAGGCCGGAATTATAATTCAACGTAAAAAGCACCGTAGAAAAGATCATAGAATAATATTAATCCATAGAATCCTAAAGTAATTCACATCTTTCACAAATTAGGAGCAACGTGAGAATTTAGTTACACATCAACAACCAATAAACAAGAAGAACTCATGAAATTGATGTGTAGATGGTAGCAAATCTACTCTGGGATGATGAAGATTGGATCTCCCTTCCTTCCTCTGCAATTTTCGTCCAAGCCGTCACCTTTTCTCCCCTCTCTTCTTTTTTTCTCTGCCAAAACTCCCCTCAGAAAACGTCACATCACTCTCTCTCTCTTCCTTCCTTTAATCCTGCCAATCCTGCCACCTTTAACTGCAATATTGCAGTTATAATTGATCCACCCGGCCGGGTGGATTATTGGGCATAAAATTCACCCGGCCGGGTGACCAATTTTTAGGAATTGCTGGAATTTTCGTGTTCTAACATCATACCCGGCCGGGTATTTTATTAAGCATAAAATACACCCGGCCGGGTGCCTCATTTTGAGAGCTTTCTGGACTCACGAAGCAAACTGGGCAGTCTGTCATATTGGGCAGTCTTGCACAACTTTTTCACCATCCGAGCTTCATTCCTACACCATAAAACATACTTTTGCAAGCATCAAACAATATAAATCATGTAAAGTTAGGGGAATAAAAATGTACAATTTGATTCGCATCAAATACCCCCAAACTTATTTGCTTGCTCGTCCTCGAGCAAGATCACATAAAACACAACACTTTGAAGCTCAACTCACAAAAGTTGTTCCAAAAGTTTTCATAAGAGTGAATCACATAGAGACATGAATGACAAGATCTAAACCCCCAACATTTCTAATCAAGATTTCCCACTATCATGAACCATCACTTATCAACCTAGAACTTCAAGTCAAGGTGCATTTCAAAGTAAGTCCAAACATGTGATCAAACAACTCAAACCGTCATCATTGACTCGTCAAGCATTACTTACCACATAGACTCGCGGATTTCAAATCAAACTTCAAAAACTCTACCAAGTTATTTACAAAACATCCACAAGCATCAACAATAAGGTCCAAGGTCTTAATTAAAGGTTGTAATGGGGCTAGGGATGAGGTAGGATAAATATGGATAAAGAGCTCAAAAGCTACACATTTGAGTGCCAAATTCTTCCATCCTACAACTTCCTTCCAAAGATCAAACAACAAAATATTACAACCAAATTCTCACTCCCCCAAACTTGAGATCAAATCTAGACAAGATTACATATTACACAAATAGAAGCTCTTACTTTATTTCACAACTTTTTTTTCTTCTTTCATTTCTTTTTCTTTTCTTTTCTAAATAAGACCTCGACTCTTGCAAATTTGGAGGTCGTCTTTTTCTTTCTTTTTGTTTTTTTTTCTCTAAGAACTTCATTCTTTTCACCTATACATTACATAAAGTCTAAAAATGTCTACACTTTACAATTCACCACCCAACACTCAAAACTCAAATCACCAAAGCTCAAACTTGTTTTTAGCACCCAAATAGTAGCAAGGTCCATTGATGAGGCTAAAATGAGGCTTATTTAAGTGGCCAAGTGATTGGCTAAGTGTTTACACAAATAATAGGGAATTAAGCTCAAAGTGGCTTCTAGGAGATCATGTATAGGACTAGGCATGTGATCATTTGGCCATGGAGTTCATCCTAGTGCCTTATCCTCCCCTATCATTAACACAAATGAATGCAAGCATGCAACTCGATAAAGCAATTCAATCCAAGATAATCTCCACAAGACATGTAATTTTCATACTCTCCTCAACTCAAGAAATCGGATGTAATCACAACATGCTCTTTCAAATAAATCATGCACAAATTTCATTCATCCTAGGCTTCAAAGATCAAGAAAAATCAAGCAAGCATTCCCAACCAGAAAGTCGAAGATCTAGCATGCATCCGTCAATTACATGATTCAAAACACTTTTATCATACAATACACCCATAAACATGCATCAAATCATTCACAACCCCCCCCCCCAAAACTTGAATGCTTCATTGTCCTCAATGTATGCAAAAGAGAACATAAAAAGTAAATGGAAAGAAGACTCCCCAAACTTGGCGTGATATCCAAAGTGCATTCGGGTGGGTGGGTGGGTGTATTTTCCTTTGTAGGTGTGCTTCCTCATAAGCTCGAATGTGAATCATATCTCCACGTTGCTCCTACAAAAAGAAAAATTAAAACAACAAAAAGAAAACAAAATACTCAATTCATAAAAATACATCGAAGGAAAGAATTGAGCGAACAAAACCCTCGATTTATTAAGAGAAAAAAAGAAAACTAAAAACTCATTGGGTTGCCTCCCAACTAGCGCCTTTGTTTAAAGTCGTTGGCTCGACTTAGCCTTCTAGCTACAACTCTGAAACAAGGAAATAAAAAGTTAGAAAACTATACAAAAATAAAAACAAAAAGAATCCTAAATTAAATAACCAGTTGCCTCCCCGGCAACGGCGCCAAAACTTGATGTGTATTTTTCGAGTTTAAATATCAAGTGTAAAGCTCACACAAGTTTAATTAATTAACTCTAATATTACAATCTATCTGCAAGAGTACAAAGTCGATAGTAGTACTTCGAGTGTCGAACCACAGGGAGGCGTAGGTTATTTAACGAGAATTGACAAGATTAATAAACTAAATTTACAAACTAAAGTACGAAAATGGAGAAACTCAAGAGATAGAGAACGTTGCTCCTAATATGCTCCAGATGTGAATTAACTTAACGGACCAATTAACCTATGGATTAAAGATTAATCTAATGAAAGTTGTAATAATCTCGTTCATTCTACTCACACTGAACATGTTCGTAGATGCTTGAATTTAACCTTACTGAACACTAAGATCAAATTCGTACTCGTCGGATTATCACTCGTACAGACGCATAGTAAGCTCTAATCCAACTTCTACGTTCCAACGTACATGATTCATTTACAAAATCAATTAAACATTCCTACAGACGCATAGTAAATGTCCAACAATTATTGTAACGACATGTAAATCAACTTATCCAAGATTCATATGCTGAACACGATACAAATCTCAAACTCTTTATCTACGTTTCCACCTTTTAACCAAGTTAAAGAGACATTGGCTAAAAGACAAGATTGAATCATAAATCAGGCCGGAATTATAATTCAACGTAAAAAGCACCGTAGAAAAGATCATAGAATAATATTAATCCATAGAATCCTAAAGTAATTCACATCTTTCACAAATTAGGAGCAACGTGAGAATTTAGTTACACATCAACAACCAATAAACAAGAAGAACTCATGAAATTGATGTGTAGATGGTAGCAAATCTCCTCCGGGATGATGAAGATTGGATCTCCCTTCCTTCCTCTGCAATTTTCGTCCAAGCCGTCACCTTTTCTCCCCTCTCTTCTTTTTTTCTCTGCCAAAACTCCCCTCAGAAAACGTCCCATCACTCTCTCTCTCTTCCCTCCTTTAATTCTGCCAATCCTGCCACCTTTAACTACAATATTGCAGTTATAATTGATCCACCCGGCCGGGTGACCAATTTTTAGGAATTGCTGGAATTTTCGTGTTCTAACATCATACTCGGCCGGGTATTTTATTAGGCATAAAATACACTCGGTCGGGTGCCTCATTTTGAGAGCTTTCTGGACTCACGACGCAAACTGGGCAGTCTGTCATATTGGGCAGTCTTGCACAACTTTTTCACCATCCGAGCTTCATTCCTACACCATAAAACATACTTTTGCAAGCATCAAACAATATAAATCATGTAAAGTTAGGGGAATAAAAATGTACAATTTGATTCGCATCAGGTAACTTCACCGAGAGATTCGATCTGGGATGGCATTGTGTTTGATTTGTTGCTGATTTTGAGAAATTCGGCGAATTGCGCCGCAAGATCGGTTGGAATATTTATGATGTTTGAGGTTGTATTGGTTGAGTTTGAACTCTCGGAATCTGACATGTTTGTTTGCTCACATGTTCAAGGTCGATGGGTCGAGAAAGGTATGAGACTGTGATGAACTCTCTCTGAGTCCCCACGAGATCGAGAGAGGCAGCGATTGTAGACATTGTAATTGCAGAGAATAATATATACATTCTCTTATTTCTTGTATATTCAAAGTGTAAAAGTTCTCCTTTTATAGGAGAAGAATATAACTATCTAATGAAAGAGATCAATCTATTCTAGGATTCTTATTACATGTTATCAATTACAAATCTTCCTCCTCATGTTATGCCAATTATTGATCTTTTCCTTTTATAGTTTGACATATATTATGCATACAAGGCAATGTATTTTGATAGTCTAATATATATTACAAATATATAGTATATATAATCGAAATTTTCCATTAATTCTAGAAATTTGTAGTGATTGGTGGCATGTTGCGAAAGTCGTGGCCATTATTCATCTAGTTTTTGTAGGTCATAAGAGTTGAAAGGGATGTGAAAATATTTTTATTGATTGAAAGAGAATCAAACCATCAAACTGTCAATCTTATAGGAAATTCTTAGATAGCAATCTTTCTCAATCCACTCACTACATGCTTCACTTTAACATGAAATTACAAGCATGCAATACATATATATACACAATGACGGGAGGAGCTAAGAGGTGGTGATGGAAGGCGGGCGGGGGAGAACCGGATCGGAGAAGATGAGCAGCGCGCATATGGGCTCCGCGGATTTAAATTTTTAGTCATTAGCAAAAATGAGACACATTATGATATTTTTCAAGAAATAGTATGTCCTAGTAACATATATGGGGCGACAAATACGTTGCAATAAGGGGAAAAAAATGATTATGTATGTTTTTGTCCTTTCAGCTTTGTTTAGTTAGTCGAATGAAAGTGTCGTCAACTCTTAATACACTATCTCATGTTAATGAAATTGTTCAACTATTTGAAATGCCTATATTCGATAACTAAACATATGAAATAGTAAAATACTATCGAATATGTTGATGTGATCGCTTCACGGTTGGAGTATCATTCCTATTACTATTTCATGGGCTCACAGTTATGATGGTGCAATATATATTCATGAATTTTGGGAACATATTCATTGAATCTATAATTTACATTTTGTTTTATTTTTTAGAAAAGGGAGATGTATTATAAGATTGAGTCAACCAAGCTGGGAATCCACTAGCTAGTCCAAACAATTGGACAATTGGACTAGAACAAAATCAGAAACACAAGCAAGCTCTGCAAAATAAGTTGAGTGAAAGATAAGAAGAGCATTAATCAGGCAATTCTCCCTAACCAACTTATCTTTTGGCGTCTCTATAATATCACATACTTATCATACACACAATGGAGCCTAGCCAAACTATTGACTTTACTTTACTATATATATCGAGAGTGAGAGTGGTGTGATCAAATAAGAACCACATTTAAAATTCATCATAAATATTAAATAAATATTAAATAAGAAAAAAATCTCATTTCTTTGAATATCCAGTGGAATTTGTTTATGCCATGTATTGTTAGACCATTTTTAATTTCCCTTTAATTTTATTCGATAAATGGTAGTACTCCATCTGCCTGTAAATAGCTAGGAGTCTCATTTATTTTCTATGCGGATTTTAATAAATGTTAGAAAAAGTGGACGAGAAAAAATTAGTGGTATGAGTCTCAATTGTATATATTAATTTTAAATGAAATGTGAGTGAAATGAGTTAGTAGAATGTGGGGCTTATTACCATTTACGGTAAAAAAATGAATAGAAACTTCTATTTACCGACTGATCGAAATGGAAAAACGAGACTTCTATTCGCAAACAGAGGGAGTATTTATTAATTATTGACAAAATGATGGCACATTTTTATACCTGAAAAATAAAATAGACATTATTCAAACAGTGAAACATAGTATCAATTTACAATGCAAAACATACCAACGTAATTTTAGATCAATATTAGTTTAAAAAAATTAACATGTAACAATTTTATCGTGATTTTACACTATCAGCGTAATTGGGCTATCAGTTTAGAATGCAAAACGATTCAGTTTAGAATGTAAAATATACCGGTTCTCATTAACATCAATATCAGTTAAAAAATACTACTCCCTCCGTCGCCCAATAAAGAAAAAGTAAAATATGTGATAGAATAAATATAGAATGATTGACTATATGTTTTGTTTTTCTGTTAAAAAATAAAATGATACAACTTAGTTGGCACATCCCAAAAAGAAATACGACTTAATTTAGTTGGGGGGGAATACTGCATATCTTAAAACGCATGACGGGTGAAAACTTCCCTTGTATTAATGACCGGGGAGAGTAATATTTTATTTTTCAAAAATATACCAATATGATATAATATTTTTAAATTTATTGATATGAACATCAAATATTTATTTTTATTCCTGTCATTTATACCAAATTCAAACTTAAAAAATATTTTATATCTATTTACTTTTTATACTTAAAAATTTCAAAAAAATTTTAGGATATTATAATGTAAATCCAATAATAAATAAGGTATCATTGGAGCTATTTTTTTATTTTAGTTTTGGATTTTTTTCAAATCTTATAACTAAAAAATACTATGTCGCTTGAAATAGGACGAGTAAGTACTAACTAAACTGACAAAATATTAATATAATTAAAAAAATTAACGATCTAATATATTATATGGGCAACTATATACTCCCTACATCCCTACATCCTATCATAAGTGATCAACTTTCCATTTTAAATTGTCTCGTCATAAATAATTTATTTTTTTTTAGCTAAAAATAAAAATTCAACCATTTCTTACTTTAATTTTTCTTTTGTCTCTCTTACTTTTTCATTTTTCGTACTTTATTCTTATATAATTTTCTTAAATCTTGTGTCCAAAAAATTCAATCACTTGGGACTAAGGAAATATTAATTTAAAGAATATTTTTGTCGACATCAGTAATTTACGAGTAAAATGATTCGAACGTTGAACAACGGCATAATTAAAAATAAAAAATTGTCATAATGGAGGACTACTTAATTACTAGTAATTAGTGCAGGATCGTTTGTGTTGATGATTAAACTCGTTGACTTAAACTCGGAGACATATAAAACTCCATAGAATTAATCACATGATCTAAGATTCTAATTAATTAGATCAATTTTGGATGTACATATTGGTGTTTCATGTAGTACTTAATTGTTAATAATTTTTCTAGAAATTTAAATTTTATCCAAATTAAAACATTAGTGAGAATGACGTGAATCTTTAAACGCCTTTACTTTATTTCATATGACATAGTACTACAGATGAAATCCTAATGAAAAACTTCATTTTTTTTTAATTTGGTAAATTCAGCGGAACAACGACGTCTAAATATTATATGTACGGTACTGATTTGCAGACTCAAAAACATTGTGAATTAGTAAAATTCATCTTGTAAAATTTCGACCATGATACTAACTGGTCTAGTATCTGTGTAAGGATTGGTTTATTCACAATGAGAGAAAATTTTACTTTAATTCGTTCAAAAAAAAAATAATATCGTTATATGTTTTAATGCAAATTTAATAAAATATAGAATATATAAATAATGATGAAGTTTTTTATAAAATACTACTCCAACAGTATAAATTTTGATCAACATCAAAATTAAAAAAAAAGGATCAATTCTTGATGAGCCTCATCTATTCTCATGCATGTCGGTCAGTGGATTTTACTAAGTAAAACTGGTAAATATATAATCATCGCGTCAAAAGTCAATTACCACCAAATATAACACTAATAAGAGTAATTATTATAAAAATATATAATACTTATGCCGACTAAACATGTTGAATGTAAGTTTGACGAATTGACATCGCCTAATTATCAATTACCGTCTTAATCAAAACATATCTCGCAATTAGATTTTGTTCCATGATTGTCTACGTGTCTATGATGTAAATTGTTTACTTTTTTTACAACTTTTGTGTTCCATCAAATATGGATCGCCGAACTAGGATCAGGAATTTACCGAATAGTTTACGGATTAATTTGTGATTGAAAACAAAAGTTTGATGGATGATAAAGATATCCATATGGTGGAACAAACACTTGCTAGCAACATGCTCGTGTGCTATGCAATATAAAATAAAGTGTGTTACATTTGATTGAAATGTATATGTAAGGTATATATTAAGGGTTAAAACAAAATTTAAATGCAACACACAGAATAAAAACCGAATACGGAATATGTCATTATAAGAAAACATTGAAGATCATTTTTACTTCTATTTTAGTTCATTATTAGACATTTAGCTTTAAATTGAACTAGACAATTTTAAATTCACTTAAAAAAACTGGAGTATCTTTTAAGAGCACAAATATTGACGCAATCACAAGCGCTTGAAATTTTTTAAATATATTCATAATTTAGGATGCAAGATAAATTAAACATCCCTAAGCTAAGAATAAATTATCTTATTTTTTTGTTTTTATTTATTTGTGTATCTTAATTTTAGTTGAGATATCAACAATAACTGTATTTTATTTGTTATTTTTATTTGTTTTTTACTGATATATGTTTAGTTAGTTAGGGCACCTACAGTGGGGCGGACGATAAGCCGCCCGATGCCTCGGGCGCGCCATCGTCTGCCACTGTGGGTGCCCGGACGATGGACGATGCGTCGTCCTCGCCCGACAGATAGTCCGCGGAGGAAACGCGGACGATGCCCACTGTGGGCGACGCGGACGATGCAACGCGTTTTTGTTTTTTTCAAATTTTTTCTATTTATTAAACCTCGTTTCTCATTCTATTTTTCATACGGACATATCTCTCATCTTTCACATTTCTCCATCTCTCACAAACCAAAATGAAAAGTTATGGTATTCATTATTAATGGTATTGTAATAACTACTACAAGGATCTGGCATGCGTACTTCGGTGTAGCCCGTAACCGTCGTCGCTGAGTTTGCGTATTTTTTTTAATTTGTATTGTAATGTATTAATTTTATAAATGAAATGAAGGTTTTTTCCAATCTTTGTATATATTTAAATATTCAAATAAAAGAAAATACTTAGGGCACCTTAGGCGGCTTATAGGGCGCCCCACTGCAGATGAAAGGGTAGGAGGATAAAATGCTGACGTGACGGTGCATAGGACGGGCTTTAGGGTGCTTCTTAAGGCGCCCCACTGCTGATGCCCTTATAAAACATTCTTTAACCTTCTTGGTTTTGAGTCTTTTGACGGTGTATGCCGTTGAAGTTGTAGTAATTAGATGCTAATCATTAATCTCTGTGAAGACTGACATGGGTACATACCTTTAAAACAACACTATCCACTTGCAATATTATGTTATACCTCCGTCCCTGAAAATTTATCTCATTTTTCCATTTTCGTTCGTCCCTCAAAATTTGTCTCATTTCACTTTTTAACATTTTTGGTAGTGGACCTCATATTCCACTAACTCATTCCTACTAATATTTTATTATAAAACTAATATAAAAAAGTAGGACCCACAATTCACTAACTTTTTCAACTCATTTTTCATTACATTTCTTAAAACTCGTGTCAGGTCAAAGTGGGACAAAATTTTGGGGACGGAAGTAGAATTAATCAAAAGTGTATCATGTTAGAAATATCATAGGCTTTTGGTTTGAAGCAAACACGAGGTTGGATTATACTCCCTCTGTTCCATAAAAAATATTCTTCTTTTTCCATTTTGGTCTGCTCCGTAAAATAGGCTTTGGTTTAAAGCAAACACGATATTGGATTATACTCCTTCCGTCCCATAAGGTAGAGTCCATTTTCTACTAACAATACTCTAATCACCATCTCCAAAAAAGCCACTATTTTTAGGACGGAGAGAGTAATAGATATCTATCACTCACACACCATTATCATGTGTTGCAAACGAAACCCATATGTTATAGTTAGATTGAATCTAATTCATATTTTAAGGGTGGATTTATTTTTATCCGGAAAAGTATAATATGGTGTAATTCTATCATTTCGAAATGGATTCATAATTTTATATCTCCAGTTCTTCTTAATGAGATATTGTACATCCTCTCATCCAATGGGTGTCATACTTTTAATACTAATATAATAATTTAATAAGGAGTACAATAAGGTAGTAAAATACTAATATAGTCCATTACCAAGAGGCAAGAGATGAGTCTCCCATGAGTGAAACCTATTGTGTCACTATCCCATGAGTGCAACCTATTGTGACACTACCTTTCAGGAATTCAGGATATATCTTAGTATGTATAAAAGTGTCACAAAACACATATAAAAGTGTCACACGAAATATTACATAACAAATATGTCACAATAGATAAACATTCATATTCTGACAATTTGAATTGTCACAATATATCACGTATCCGTGCACAAGCTTTTATCCTATCAAAACTAGTAAAAATAAAATGAAATATTTAATGGTAAATATCCCAAATTGATAGTGATAACAAACAAAGAGAACATAAATTATATACCCGTCTTATCCCTTTCTCATAGTACATCAATGCCAATACACCATTAGAGCATGTTTGTTTTTATTCTTCTAAATGCAGAGATACTGAAATGAGATATAAATTCATGATTTAAAGTGGGGAGCACGTATTTTTATCTTGTTTGTTTTGATTAATACTTTCTTCGTCCACGATTAACTGACATCAATTTCTTTTTCCGTCCATCAAACTAATTGTCATCCTTACTTTTTACTTATTTCTGGTAATGGACCCGACCATTCCACTAACTAACTAATTTATCATACTCACTTTTTAATACTCCCTCCATCCCGGCTAAAATGACACATTTCTTAGCCGACACGAGATTTTAGGAGTTATTGGTTAAAGTGTTTAATTGGAGAGAGAAATGTGGGTGTAAGTATTAAAGTAGAGAGATAAAGAAAGATTAATATTTTAATAAGAGTGAGAAAAAGTGGTTGAGTGTATTAATTGGAGAGAGAAAGTTTCCAAAAAAGGAAATGTGTCATCTTAGTTGGGATAAACCAAAAAGAAAAACATGTCATCTTAAGTGGGACGAAGGAAGTATAAAACTAACATATAAAAATAAGACTAAAATTCCACTAACCTTTTCGATCAATTTTCACTTATTTCTTAAAACCTCGTGTTAAGTCAAAATGGCTCAATTAATTAATCGTGGACGAAGGAAATAATATATATTTATCCTAGTCTTAATATTAGTTGAAGGATAAAATTCAAATTGTCAAAAGCTACTAGTATTATTATTAGTCCATTAAATTGAGGATACAAAGATTTTTTAACCAATGATGAAAAGTGGTATACAATTACAACGCCATGATCTTACCAAGAGAAATGGGTTATTCCGAATGTTATATGATATGGTCGGATTGATCTTACCGAAGGAAAAATGGGTTGTCCCAAAAGTTAAATGAGTAATATGCTCGGTTTTCAATTTATAACATAAAAAATGTGGTATTTCATCCATCTTACACTGCACTCTTTTTTTTCATTTTGGTCCACTTTTTAGTAAGAATTTCTTTTTCAATTTTTATTATTAATAGAAAATATACTTATATTTTTATTACAAAACTAGGAGTAATATATCAAATTGAAATTCATATCTCACTAAATTTTTATATTTATTTTTCTTTATATTTGTTAAAACTCGTGGGGAGTTATCTATGGACTCTTATTCAGAACGAAGAGAGTATAAATTAATAAATAGAATTTATCCATTGTATCTCAAAGCAAACACAATCTTATAATAGTCAAGTATTGTCCCACTTAGTGTTATTAGTGAACTTTACGGCTCCTTTGTTGCGTAGAGACTCAAGACTCTTAAAGTGTTAATAATTTAACTGATTTTATTGTCTTTACTATGTGGTTTGAGAATTGCATATACCAAAACAACGAGAGGGAAAAGTCATTAAAATAGAAA